>NW_023458566.1:24469875-24492642 GCF_013731165.1 Rhagoletis pomonella | reverse complement strand
CCACCATATCCCAAGCGGCAACGGTCTGGTTTTCGATTGTTTTTTTTTCTTCTATTAAATATGATGCCTTTGCGCTCAATTTGGCAATTCTTCGCCTCGCTATCTACTGATTCGCATTCAATTTGAATACCTTAAGCGCTTCTGTAATGGCGGCTGCATCGCTACTTGCTACTAAGTTCACAAGATATCGGACCGTAATATTTTTTGGCAGACTTCCTTTGTCCTTAGTAACACTTTAGGCTATATTTTTTCTCTGCCTTAACATTTTCATGTGGCAAACTCCACAATTTTTTACCACTTTTCCTGCGGTCCCGCCTTTCTGCAGTAAATCTATTATTTACATTTACGCGGTTCCTGATTAACTATAATATTTACTGGTGATCACTTCTTCAATAAATTAGAATAGAGCAAAAAATCATCTGACTTCCAACTAAGCAAAAATATAACTGTAAAATGCAAAATTAAGAGTCAGTGCAAAACTGTAACATTTGCCTTCATTTACATTTTTGTCTGCTGGTTTGGTTATTGTTGTTGTATTGACTTCAAATCGTTATGAGAGAGGTAGTATAGGTGTACCAACAACAATATACAACAAAAGTATGAAAGTCGTTAGAACTTGGAAAGATAACGGCGGCTGAAATAAAAAGTGTTACACGATGTTACAGTTTTGCTCGTCACTGTACATACACATAAATATGTGCTTCCAATTCTCAAGCCTATTCGCTGATATAAAAACTGGTCGTTCGTCTGGTTGGATTCGTCTTAATCAGTTTAAATTGACATTCGAGGTCGAATTAATTCAACGAATTTTCGTTCGCTCATCTCGCTACTCTAATTCTATACTCGTACTGTCTACGTTGGCACTTGTCGCACACGTTCTTCAAAAGGCATTAACTTGAAATTTTAAATTTTTCATACTATGCTACTACTAAATGTCCAGAAATCGTTTACATATTTCCCCTTCTAGCAATAAGGGAAGCAATATTTATTTCGTTGCATAATCTCTTGGTAAAGTATGTATTCCTTCTACATATGGGTAATGTTAGCTGTGAAATAGATTTCTGCCGAACGTTAAACTTCGAGTTATTACGTTTTTGAAGAAGGTGCTCTATATTTGCTGCTCATATGCATATGTATGTATGTATGTTTTTTACGGCGTCAAAAGCCTATACCCATCAGTGTGGTACTTTAACCCAAACTAAACCTTCTACTGTCCAAGTAGCGATGTGCGCGGTACTAGAGATGGGCAAAGCACGTGATTTGCTGCGTGACACGTCGTATCACGCTTTTTCACGCGTGAGCGTGAGTGGGTTTGAGAGAAAAATCACGTAACATCCGTGATCGTGCCGGACTGAAACTTTGGCTGGCGTGAGCACGCGTGAGTTAGAGGTTCCGTCAGTTACGTAATTTTCTCATAACTGCCAAAAATATGTTTGCTACATTTTTTTCACAATTTTCTTTTTATGCCGAAGTGTTCTTAGATCATCTAGATGCATTTCTGCATCAAAATTAAAAATAAAAATAAAAAAATCGCTTATATATTTTTGGCGTTTAGGGCTCGTGTGATGTATGCATGTGTATTTTCAACCAAAATAAAATTGTAAACTTTTACTGTTTTATCTTATTTACCGTATTCACTTCTGACGAATTCAAAGGTACAAACAAACGATGAATCTGCAGGAACCGTTTTTGAAGACATTAATGCGGAAATACATACATACATACTTATTTATTTGAAAAAAATCAGATAACAAAAGTTGTGACGAAGCTTTAAAATTTTGGGAGAAAGCTAAAGATTGTCCATTAATTAGAAGCTTTTTCAGACAAATTTTACACATACCAGTTAGATCGGCAGCTATTGAAAGAGTTTCTTCGTGTCAGGCAGAATGCTTGGTCAACAACCTCGACAAACGATTATTTTTAAACAAAAATATGAGCTAGTCATTTTAAAATTACATCGAATGAATATTGATGTGAATTATTTTCTACACTCGTAACACATCTGTGCATGCATATCGAACACCTATATCTAAAGTGAGTTAACTCAAGATTTAGAGAGGGAATTAATACCAAAACAGGTATAACAGTAGTAGGATGCGAATCCCCTATGAATTGATTTATGCAACAAAAATCGCACAACATTTTTTTGGGTTGATCGCACTTTAGATCTTGGTCTACGATCTGTACGTTCATCCCAGGTAAGGCATTTGACTAAGCTTTTGTAAAAACATTTATATATAAAATTAAGTTTCAATTTGAAAAAAGAAAATATGTCCGAGAAAAAGCGTGCGCGAGCATCGCAACCATCAACGTGAGCGTGCGTGAACGTGAGCCAAAATCAATCACGCGCCCATCTCTACCCAGTACCACCCTCAATAATTATATCGTCGGGAGGCGGTTTGAACACTTCGTTTCAGTCGGATGTACTCAGTCCTAGTAGGTTTTGCCAAGCCTTGTTTAAAGAGAAATACCTTTTTTATAACTATTTATTTATTTCTTACAACTTACCTTTCGCTCTAAACCCAGTAAGAACAAATACCATAAAAATACGGCATGCTTTATAGCTGCCTTTTTCTCGTTGGTATTGCATATAGTATTTAGGTTCACCGCACTGGAGAAGTGAAACTTACGTTACATATCTATTTTGTCTCATAACCAATATACAAAAAAAAGTTACTTACCACACTTACGATTGCTATAAATTTTGCTTCCATTTTTTTAAGATTTTCAAATTTGGTGTCTTCAAACTAAAAACAAAAGTATCGAAAACGCACCAAACACCAAACTCGAAACATTTTCGCGTGTTGAATACCCACTAAATTTGTTGCGAAAAGCATCAAGTTGGCAACAGTGAATGTAAACACAAAAGTATTGTGTGACGTCAGCGATTGGTTGGATGCTGTCAAATCGACGAAGAGAGGGTTAGCGGTCCGCGAATGGCGCGACCTTTATTTTCTGCATCGGTATAATTAGTATAGATGTACAAATTTAACTTTTTAAATAGTTGGCAACCCTCTTGAAAATTATTACTTCTGGTTAAGAATGCACTCAAATGCCTTTCATTCCCTGAACGCTATGCAATATTTTACTCAATATATATTCAAGTCATTCAAATTTTAAGTGGGTGGCAACCCTATTAAAAATTTTTTTTTTTGTTACCTCAACCGCTGAAGTTGTCCTTCAAAATGGCATTTAGTCATTCAATTTGATGGAGTGTCATGGAAGATATGGCGCTTTATTGACCGGGTGCAGTGCTTTCAACTTTTTAGAACACATTTTTCATAAAGAACTAAATTTTAGCAACGTGACTATTTTTCGCATGTACGGGTGCTTCTCCCCTTCAAAATGAGATATCATTCATTACATTTTATAAAGTATTATTTTGTATAAATAATAAGTATATAGATAGAAGACTGTTTTATTAACCAAATTTTTATAAATAAAAAATAACAAATTTAATTTAACATGAAAAAAACTTAGGGAATATTAGCAAAATACATTTTCTATTGGAGTGGGCCATTTTGACTGGCAGTAACTGTAGGTATGTATGTATGAGTGCATACATGTGTATGTATTCTACGCGATCTACCGAGCGGAATGGAATAGCTTTCCAAACAACAAGTGCAATAACAAAATTCCAGAAAAAAAAAATGTTAATGAATTCAATTTTAATATTTGAAAATGTTTGAAAAATTGTGACTCAAAATGTATTTCCGTTCGAGTGGCGATACTAGTAAAAGAAATAACGGCACATAGCATAAAACACGCAGCACATCGCCGACGCCGACAAATCAGGGAGAGGACGGGGACTTGGAAGTGCGTAATTGGCAGTCACGCGTCCGACCATCCGCCCTCTGAGCCCGCCGTCCACCAATAATACCGTTGCGCAACAACATAGGCACAATAGCTTTAGATTTTTAATAAAATATGTATGCCCTCTTTTGTTGTAAGTAACTATGTATGTATGTACAACGAAAACCTTCTCCTCTCCTTCTTGTCGAATGACGCATTTTTTGTTCAGTTTTTTTTTTTTGTTTTTTTGTTTAGTGCGTTTTAAGTGCTTCCCTCCTTCACTGCTCGCTCTTATTGCTTTTCGTAAAATTTCAAAGTGAAAAACACTTGCGGTATCGAAGCTTTTTTTTTTTGTGTTTTGAAATCGGCACAAACACTCTGTATGTATGTATGTATGTACGTATGTCTATGCTGCTATCGCCTTACATTACCACTTAAAATTCAATATCTAAGTATATTTATTGCATTTATACTTGTAAATTAATGACTGCCGGTAATGGCCGCCTTTTGTCATAGAGCCACTGCCAATTAGGGAGCGTTTTTTTTTTGTGGTTGGCAGTTTATTTAGTCGCTTACGTGCGGGTGTATTTATGTCAAATCTTCTCGTGTAAGGCAATGAAACTCGGGCATTTACCAAAGGCTATATTTCTTATGACTCAAGGACCACATTGGAAATCGGCTTGGCGAATAACCAATCAGAAAGTATGTGGAAAGAGAATGACACGTACTTGTCGCCGAAAAACGTTCTTCGTTTCGTTAAACTTAAAAAACAATAAAGTACATATATAAGATATTTTCAACGGTGCAGGGAAAACTAGGACTTACAAATTTTAACACCTAGCGCCTAAATGCATACTACATGCCCGATAAACCCTCACACACCGCTGCATGTGCAAAAATTTCATTATGGAGATTTTCGTATACGAGCAAATCTCACGAGTTTGTTTTTTTTATATTAGTGTCACTCCCTTCTCTCGGCAGAAAAAAAAACGCTAAAGCATTCATCTTGCATTTATTTCAATCAATTGAGTTACAGCAACAAGTACAATAAAAAATAAATCAAGTAGTTGAGCCATCTTAGCCTTAAAACGACTAATTTTTTCATTGTCAATCGAAAAAATCATAATTGTTTTTTTTTTTTTTTTAATTACTTTGGGAAGTTTTCAACTAGACTGTTCATATTAGAGACAATGGACGTTGGCATAAAATACAACACAGCTGGAAAGTTTCAGGTCGCAGCTATTTTATAATTTTTTAAATTTTACAATTTTTTTTTTATTATATTAATTTTGGATATCTATTTCAAAATGTTAAAATTAAACGGCGAAAATCTTCTTTTTGCCAAAACGAACGAACCTAGTGTGTCACCAAATGAACAAAAAATTACATTGAGTAAAAGATGACTATGATTTGAGAAACTAAAACTCCATTTTTCCAATTTTTAATGGCAAACTCGAAACTCATTCTTAACTTGTTATACATATATGTATATATGTATGTACATGAAGAAAGTAATATATATGTATGTGCATAAGGAATTTTTATGGTGCTACGGGGCGTATACATTATTACATACGCAACAACGGGTATATGAGTATGAGTGGTAGATAATGCATTTTCTGATAGTAGGTTCACATATAAGTAGATTATCCTCATTTTCGAGCTTAACACCCTAATCTGTAATTAGAACAAGAGATTAGCCATATAAAATTCGTCCCTTGTTAATCTGTAATTATAAAATAATCTCAGATTTAACCGATGACTTTCCGGTGTCCATCCTAGTTTTATCGATTGTTTTTGTGGAAAAGAGGAGAAATGCCAAATGTAAAAATAAAGAAAAGTGGACGCTAGCAAGGAAAAGAGGTTTGTAAAGGCATTTTTAATAAAATTTTAAATTAAAATATATTTATATTGCTTATTATAGCAGAAAAAAGTGATCACGGCGGCACGGAGAAGAAACTTAATTTTTTCTTGAGATGTGAGAATAACAAGCGGCTAATAATCTGAGATTTGCCTGTGTAAACGGGGTGATTGAAAAACGAGCTTTGATTGAGATAACATTTATATGTGAACACACTTTTAGGCTTTATTGAATTATAGTCCTGAGCGAGGCCTTTTCGGTGACATAAAAATTAAAAAAATCGGATAGCAAATGAGAAACAAAAATTTTCTCGACATGAGTATTTAAATAAAACTGTGACACTCGTTAACCCTTTTTTCGTGATACGCCTTAATGTACATACATATATTTTGTACACATTCGCAGACATTTAATAAAAATAACTTTGCAAAACTTCCTGTTACTTGAATACAAAAGAAAGAGGATATGAAGTAAAGATTTAATGCCAAATCAGGTCCGTAGAGACAGGACATGAGAATATCCTTTAATTAAAATGATTTCATTTGCATAGCAACGCATGGTTATAGTGCACACACTCTTAATTCAAATATTTACGCAGGAGTCCTGGGCGGCGATGAAAGGACCATTTATTCGGTTCGGTAAATTGTGGATGTACCTGGGTACGTACATATGTATGTATGTATGTATATATGTATGTACGTATTTTCTAACGGCAAAATTTGCATTTATGAAAATATGTAACTGCGTTGGCCACTCTTGACAATTTGACAGCTTTCTGGTGCACGCGTCATTTCTGTAAGGCCGGCCGCTTAACAACAATTGCTATTGCAAAATGACAACAATAGCATCGCCGCCACGCACAGACACCAAATCCAATGACCACATAAATAGATACTAAAGCTAACGCTGTCACCTGCAATTAAAGCGAAATGGTGACGGCCTGACAGTGCCCCACCACAACTCAACCACACTTCGGCCTAAGTACTTGGCTTGGCTTTGATGGCACCAATTCAGGCATAAATCCTTATTAATTATTTCGGCTTAAGGGATAATTCCAAGCGTGATCATTACACAGCGCACAGAGTGAGGTTGAAGGAGTTCCAAATAAATCCACATGCATATGTATGTACGCATGACACACACGTTCTTCAAAAGCGCATTAACTCAATATTACAATTGGGGGATTCACAACGGTGTCGTAAGTGTCGTATTGTTGTATGTCGTAAACTTTATAAGAGTAAATAAATGTTTAGAGAACTTGACACTACAACCAACTATTTTTTAACACTGCGGAAATTCAAAATATGACTTTGATGGTACTTTGCGAACCTCCTTAATATATTTTTTTGGCGTTTAAAGTTTACGACACTTACGACACCGTTGTGAATACCCCAAATATTATTAGAGCTCTCCGTCGCCGTTTATATTTATAAGTGCTTTGTTGCTGCATTTTGGAACGAATTTCCATCGTCCGATGGTACAACGCCGAAACCGGCAGGCAATGGCAAAACTCCGAGCTTACGTCACAAATTGGAGGAGAAGCTCGGCCAAACACTTGGCAAAAGTGTAAGCGCCAAACTATTTTATGTATTATTATTATTATTCACTCTGTTCCGGATAAACTGCGCGTATTCTAGTCTTACAGCCGGTTTCACCAGCAATTTAAATGGAAAATGATTTTTTTTTTCTGTCAATTTCCGTATAAAATTCCAAAAATTAAAATCGTTTTTCACTTAAATTGCTTTCGCGAAATTGGCTGTTAAACTGGAACAAATGGTTGAAACAATCTTCGCGCGACGCCGCACAGAGTTTCGACTGTATGGAGGCAGGTGGAAAGAATAGTTAGTGTGCACCAATTTCGCTGATTTTCCTTAGGAATAGGTAATTATGAAATGTGGTAAATGTGGGCTAATTGCCACGCCCTCCACTCTTTTGGGCGGAAACATTAAATTCCATCCGATTTCAATGGAAATGCATGAATTTTTGAAGTGAAACTTCTGTAGCGGCGGTTGTTTGGTTGGTTGGGAGTAAATTGACAAATTCAATGGAAATCGCACACGGAAAAAGTTGGGCGGCCTGAAACAAGTGCTTCTTGAGTGTATGCATTAATTTAAGAAAAACTTGCTAGTAAAAGGTTAAAGACCGATACGAGAATGAAAGTAAAGGTGAGTAGGTATTTACGTACATACATATGTAGATAGAGAAAAGGATAAAGGCAAAGGTAAAAATAAAAATAAAAACAAAAATGAAAATGTGTAAAGATAAAGGCAAAAATTAAGATCAAGGTAAAGGTGAAGGTTGTTATCGATATTGTTATCGATTTTGCTATTGATATTTTCGTAACTTATCGATATAATAATAAAGATATTTTTATAGAATTTGTTATCGATTTTTTTATTGATATCTTTATCGATTTTTTTAACGATATTTTATATCGCTATTTATTGATTTTGATATTGATATTTTTATCGGTCTTATCGATTTTGTTATCGATATTTTTAGTGATTTTCTTATCATATCGATATTTACTGATTTTATTATTGATTTTGCTATAGATATTTTTATCGATATTTTTATTGGTTTTGTTATCGATATTTTGATGGATGTTACTATCGATTTCGTTATCTAAAGATAAAGCAAAACAGAATAACATAAACGTAATTAGAACGAGCAGGGTTGAGGTAGGGATCTAGATCAGCGATGCACACGTGAGCTAAACGGAGCCGCTCGGCTTTCACGTACATGTCGTGTGTACGAAGCTACCGAACTTTTGCGACGCTAGCAGCCAGCCAGGTTGCGTTTGTAGTTCATGCAGTAAGGAGCTCATAGCTCAAATTGTTTTGTTGAGTACACACATACTGAGACAAAAATGAGCCGTTCAGTGCACAAATTGATTAACTCCCATCAACACAAAGTTGGGAGAAGCGATCAAATAATGTTCATTATCTTTTAAAATTCCATGTATATTATAAAATCAAATAAATAATGTTGCTATAAATATTATGTACTATTTTATGTTATATAAAGTTATTATAAACGTAATAAGTTATGACTATACCAAGTGCTTTGGCACTTAAATTTAAGTTTTTCCAAAAAGTGGAATTACTTTTTTATTTATAAACTTTAATTCTCCCACTCTAAGCCCAGCAGGTTGTTTTTTTTTTAATCAACTGTCACCATGACTTTTTCCGTGTGGTCGAAACACTGTGCGCCGCAGCCGATATGTGTGAGCAGGGGCGGTTTAAATTTAGCGCCGCGAAATTTCTAAACAATCGTACTAGTTGTGAACCAGACATTTTTTTTTCACTATTTATTTGATGTTTTCCCTCCGCGAAATTTCTGTGAATGGAAGTGGAGAAATAAAATTCAACCGACTTCTATTGTTAATCTGGTAAAAATTTAGAAGTCATCTTCAAAAAGAAAAAAAAAATAACTTTAGAAAGATACTAATTAGAACCCTTAGGAAAAATGTGAAAAAGTATAACAGCTACACAAATTGCAACTTTAGTCACAAAACGAAATCAAAAGGAGAAAAGGGGTAACTTTTGCAAACAAATAGGCAACATCCAAGACTTGCATTGTCTATGCAACTGTTTGTATTCGGTGCGGAAACAGTACCCAACATGCTGCTTTTAAAAATATACATAAAAGAAGCAGATACAAAAAGAAGAACAGAATGAAAATCAAGTGCAAGCCAGCCAGTAGGAGGGCGTATCGAGGCAAGAGCTCCAGAAATACATACATAAGTACATACATACGTAGCATGCAACATGCGGTAAAAGGCATACATTGCAGGCTGTCTGTCTGTCTTTAATGCCAATCTTTGTATGTATGTATATAGCTTTCCCTTCGTCTCCACGAATAACTCCTTTGTCGCTTTATTTATAATTCTTCAAACACTGCCACACTGCAACTACTGCACGCTAGAATTTGTTGTCTGCTGCCATTGAAGACGTGACTCGCACACACACATCTTCATTTGTGCTTCTCTCATGAAATTTTTTCGCTTACCTCGCCACAAAAGAAACAGAACACTGGCATTTCACTCGTCGCTTCTTGTTGTTGGTGCTGTCGTTGCAGTCACGGTTGCCACTTGCCTCTATTTTTTTTTTTTGTACCAAAAACTGTACCATAATGTAAAAAAATTTACCGAAATATGTTTTAGGTATACATTTAGTTATTCAAACATTTTACAAATACGCATTGGTTATGTAGTTAATAAACCAATTTTTCGAGTGTTTTGAGAGCTAATTCAATGCTGTACCAAACCTTCCTTGAGCGAAAATTCTCTGTTAAAATGGACAAACAGTTATTTTATTATAAACTTAGTTCAGTGAATAAACTCGACCTATAAAGGTGTCTAGTTCTATTATGCTGACCCAATAAAAGTTCACACCTACCTTAGAGCACTTGTAAAATTAAGCATTTTAGAGGATGTCATGTCTCAGAATCTGAACGGAGACGATAATCGCTCCCCGAAATATAAGTCTTGGACCTGTGATATATTCTAGCCACAGAACATGTAGTCCAGTCTGGGTGCCTGTGAAAGTGCTCAGGCCTTCCGAACTAAAATTCAGAAGTCGTTCCGAGATTCATCCATGGAGAGTTATACGTTTCTAGATTGCCTTATATCCCTTTGCCATCCACCATTCGGCGACCACTTGAGAATCCTCCCATTAGCCAGGAGCTTTGCTGTGTAGGCTCCGTTGCATCCGACGCTTCGCGTAAACGGCAACACCTTATTCCTACTGCCTCATAGTTCTGGGGCCAATTCCTGTTCTGTAAAAACGTGAAGTGAAAACATATTTCATCACTTCACATAAAATAACGATTCGGTTTTCAAATGGAAATAAAAAATAAAGTTTTGTGGCTGTGAAAAATAAAAGTTAGGAATTTTTCTCAAAACCATAATCATGTGATAAATAATATCATTGTCTTAAACAAATTAAATTTTCACTGACATTGAAATTTACATTGCCACTTCACAGTTTCATAGAAGCAGAATCGGCGCCCTGGATTCAACTTTTGATACAGGCAGTAATTATATTAGAAATATGCTTTCTTGGCATGGCCTGGGGTTTTGCTGCGTATGATATACTGTGAAAGGCAGCTGAAATGTCAAAGAATGCCAAGGAACGCCCAAATGGCTATTTGGCTATACTGTAATATTTTTCCAATTAAATACCTGCGTGAGATTATTAAATAGGAATACTATCTCGTTTTACCAGATTTCAAAAATGTACGAAATCTGAAATTTATTTTTGGTACATTTCGGCCAAAATGGCAACCGTGGCTGCAGTAGGCGCTGTTGAGATGTATCGTTGTTGTTAATTGCGCTTTAGTAAAAATTCTTTTCTCTGGCTTGGCTGCTGAAGCCTGCGGCAAGTGCAGAGAGAAGCATTGCACTGCTGCACTCGAACGTGCGGACGTTCGGATGTATTTTTAACTCGTCAAATTTAAAATCTAAAAGTATTGCATTCCCATTGGGCAAATTGTGTGTTCTTTTTGTTGAGTTTTACTGCATTATTCAATGTTTTTTTTTTTTGTTTCGAATTTCGCTGCTATATTAGTGTACTGGTACAATGGGAACTTTATGAGTTACAGTTTGAGCAAAGAGGCGTAAATATGTATTTAGTAGCTGCTTGGGTCGGACTCGAATAAGGAAAGCCACACACAGAAAACTGCAGAGCGGAACCTCGATGAACCAACCTAAAATCGCGTTAACCAGCAATGCATTATGTAATTGTTCCTTCGTGATAGCTCGTAGGTTTTTCGACCAAACTAAGTACTTGGCGAATTCTTTTCTATGTAGTAGTACTTTCTTTCTTTCCAAATAGTATACGTTTGTATGCAACAATGATGTGCGCAAAACTGTAAGATTGAAATTAAAAATGCATACATATAAAATTGAGTCTTTTAACAATTTTATTATAATTTTTTTATTATGAAAAAGTAAATTTCCCATGGAATTTACTCAAAAAAAAATTAATACGACGGTATTGTTTCTTATTTACAAAATCAATATAAAAGCAATAACGAATCCCTATGGAATCTTTTATTTTATGTAATGCTGAGTTTCCACTCGGCATCAAATGGCAACATTTTTAATGACAATGTTGGGCATTTAAAAGAACTCATGCCAATTATATTTATAAAAAATAGTCATTATATCTGTTTCCACATGTCATTATTAAATAGCATACATTTTTTGTAATTTTAATGGCTAGTGAAAATTCGGCATAAGTCATGTTTTTTCTGTAGGACGGGATTAAAAAATTTAAATGGAAACACTTTCGAACATTTTATTTACAGTTACACCTGTTATTAAGCTCGAATTAATAGTATGATTGCAAAATTATAAAGAAATTAATTTTTATTGAAATGTTGCTGCATTCGCTCTTTTTCGTTTTTCAATTTATTGACTTATCGAAACCGTCGTGTTTTAATGTTTAAGATACATTCATTCGCTTATGTGGGAAATAATTGCATCGTTTTTTGAAAATTTTTTTGTCACTCATTTATTTTTTTCTTAAATTTAATTACTTTTGTATAACAATATCAATCAAAGCTTCACATTTTGTGCGTAATTCTCGATAATTCAACACATTTAATAAAAAAAAAAATGTGCCACCAAAATTTCAAAGTATTCAATCAGAACCTTTCAACAAAATCATGGAGTGCAGTTTTGTAGCCCATTAAATTTTAGTCCAATGAATTGCTAGTTTCAAGTTGGTCAAAAATCCCGTTGATTTACGCATTTTCTTCCATATAGAAAAATTTCGAGCATGCATACTTTGGTGGAAAGAAAATGCATGATACTGTCAGAAAAAAGTTATCAATTATTATATTTTGAAGTTGGTTGAATTTTCGCGAATTACGCACAAAGTTTTAAGTTTTGATTTATATGGATTTTATTAGGCACGTCAACCGGTTTTGAACCGCCATTTTTTTTTTTTACTAATTAACTGAAATTTTTCGCAGCTATTTGATCAAAAACCGCACCACCTTTTATAAAGATTTCCGTTTCGACCAGTTTTTAACATTTTTTTTTTTAATGTGGTAATACATATGTACATATATATGTACCATGTTTGTTTAGCAACTGACAATTTTTTACTACGTCTAGGGTATGACATGAGCTATATATGATTTTTATATTTTTTTGCATTGTTAAAGTTACTTTTTTTAATTCCTGATCCATTGAACCGAACCGAAAGACCGAGGTGAAAGACACATCAACCGGTATTGACGAAAGGTCCAAAAACGGTTGGAACAGGCCAAATTCATCCATTCGTTATTGGGCTAATAGTTAATTATATTTAAACAAAAATTATTAAATTTAAATAAAAACACAAATTATAAAAATTGTGAAAATAACAAATAAGTATGAAGATATCTACATTTAATTTTGCTCTTTACTTGCGAGTGAAGTGTTTTTTTTTTTACTTTTAACTAATTATTTTAAATTTTGAGTCCCAGTTCACGCGAATCGCTATAAATACATACATATGTTTGTATGTACATAAAAATGTACGCATCTGGTTGTGAATGGGGCTTTGCTTGCAGATCCTATGAGATTGTTTTGTAGCAATTTTCTTTTAGGTTTCCCGCCTTTGCTGATTCATAGCAAAAATTCGTCGATGCCAATTTAGCGGTCAATGATTAAGAAGTGGACAGCAGAAATTTAGAATAGTAAAAACTGCCTCGATTGGCGAAGAAAGCATAGCAAATCAGTTCGCACTTGCAGTTCACCACCAATAATTAACAACTGTCCATCAGTCGGCTGATCTCCATAGGCCTTCCATGCTAATGAGCTGCTACGCCCATCTCACTAACTCTCCCCCCTTTTGGTCATGATGTCCCCTCTACAAGTACATACATATGTATGTATGTATGTTTGTAGTATTTTCTATATAGCCATGCTAATCGTTGGCAGCATCGTCAATGAGTATAAATGTGTGAATTTGGCGCCAGTGGGAATTCTAATTGCTATTCTGTGAAATAATATAAAATTTTTAGACGTTAAATAAATTTTTCTTGTTAGATTTGCATAGTAGCTTCTTTGGAATGGGACGCATGACGGCGTCATCACCATTGTATGTTTAAAATATTTTCATAAATTAGTCAGTGAACATACATACATATTTGCTCGTTCGGCGTTTCGAACATTTAAGTCATATACAAATCTAAATGCATACATACCCTGTGGGGAAAATCTCTAGTTCTGAACTGGGGCGCTTCTAGTACGTTTAGACCCAGCACTGGGTCGCGATAAATCTCTTTTGCATGCAAGCAACTGGCGAATTTTACATGGCGATGTCCTAGGAAGTGTCAATTGCCGCCCGCTGCATCCCTTTTTCGATAGTTCCGAAATAGTCCTAAATTCTATAGTTCCGAACCAGTTCTGAAATCGATAGACGAAAGAAAAAATTATCATGATTTTTCAATCTTTTTGGTTCTTCCGTGTGTGCAATTTTAGGTTATTTTGGAAAAAATGTATTTTCAATTTGAAATTAAATTTGTTTGAATGATTGTAAGAAATGTACGTTTACATACCTTTAGCTGTAGCTGAGTTTGCAGAGGTGTTCGCTGTTATTTCTTAGATTCCAGACGGTCCCAAGATGTTGAAATGTTAACACAAATTTTAGTTTTGTATTACCAAGCTATGAAAAAGCATCTGCGAAGCGCAGAATATAAGCGCATTTGAACGAAAAAGCCGCCAAACACATATCTATGTAAAGTAAACAAGCCCCCCGCTGCATCCCTTATTCGATAGTTCCGAATTAGTTCTAAATTCGTCACTTTAGATATCGATTTCTATTGAAAAAACTGAAATAAATTAGTTTTTTAAAAGAACCACTTTTCTCCGATTTTGGACTGGTGGGGATTTAGTTCATATCGAACTAGTTCGTTTTTTGGCGATAAAGACCTAGTACGGAACTAGAAATTTGATTCACTAGTCCGCGGTTTCCCTGCAGGGTATACATACACATACATATGCACACACATAAACACATACATATATTTACGTACAGTGATTTTATAAGCAAATGATAATATGAATTAATTTGGATATCAATTGGCAAATTAATCTGATGTCAAAGCAAATGAAAAGAAAACTCAATTTGTGTAACTATGTATTGCAAGAGTTAAGTTATTGTAAACATGGCATAAGGCGATTTGCTCGCCCAGGACACCATTCCGTAAATAGTTAGCGGAATAAAGAGACATTCGATATTTCGTAAAGTAAAGTCGGAATTGTAATGCTCTCACCCTTTAGGATTGTTCTGTATCAAAAAAGTATACCCCTATTTTTGGTTTTCAAATCAAAAAATATTTAGAGGTCGCTCAAACCGCTCAAAGTTTACCATGTATTTTTATATGGGGAAAAAACCAATTTTCGCAAAAATGGTACAGAATTCTCGAAAATCAATATTTTTCGGTCGGAAAACTCTGGTTCTCTTCAAGAGACTTTCAGTAATAATACCCAATTGTTTATTTAACCATTTTTTAACACTAACGATTTTTTATTGGTCCGCCCATTGCATTTTTCGGAGTTTTTATAGGTTTTTGGCGGGTCTATAAATTATAGTTGCGATGAAAAAATGGTTAAATACACAATTGGGTATTATTATTGGGAATCACCTGCAGATAAACAGAGTTTTCCGATAGAAAAATATTGATTTTTAAGAATTATATACCGTTTCTACGAAAAGTTGTTTTTTCTCAAGAAAAAAATTAAAATTCTTACAAATTGACGCACAAGAAATGGAAAAGAAAGTTTTTTCTTTCAAAATTACTTATATAATAAATGTAGCCCCAAAACCCACCCCTTGTGTGCGCTACGTGACAAATTTGATATGTAAAAGTAAACAGACAGTGTTTAATTTTGCACACACTAGGAGAGGAAACTGGTTACCTCTCTTTATATGCGTAAATTTAAACGAAAATTTTTTAAAGGAAATTTTAAACATTTTATGTGTAAACTGTGAAAATGTGAACAATAAATGTTTAAAACTCAAAAAACATATTTGAAATTTGTTCTACGCCACACATAGATAAGTAAAAGTAAGCAAGCAGTGTTTAAATTTGCATTCATTAAGAGAGGAAACTGGTTACCTATCTTAATTTGCGCAAATTTAAACAAACATTTTTTAGAGTGTATAAAATACATGGAAAACTTTATGCGCTTTGAGCAACCTCTAAATATTTTCAAAAAAAAAAAAAAAACAGGGATATATTTTTTTTTGGTATAGAACAATTCTAAGGGGTGAGAGCATAAAAATCATAAAAATTCCGACTTTAATTTTTCACATGCATTTTTTTTTTTGGTTCACCCTAATGTACATACATATGTATGCATGTAATTTTTGTAATTGTTCTGTAACTTAAAGAACTGTTGAAAATTAAACTTTACAATGTATGTATTTATAAGAATGAAAGAATACAAGATTGCGTATTCCCAGCGGCGATGACATTTCTCAAGTCAAAGTAAATAAAGCTGAATAGGAGAATAAAAGCAACTAACTGTCAAAAGATAAAATTTTCGTAATATTCAATTTTTCTATAGAAAACGTCGTTTAATTGCGTTAAATTGTAAAAAAAAAAAAGTATTAATAAAGAAAATGTTAAAAAAAACTGCGAATTTTATGAAAGTATTAGTGAATTTCACTGCATTCAAGGTTTCTGAGGCGTGGTTTGGTTTTAGTTGAGAATTGTCAAAATCGGCAAAACCAAAGAAGCGACCGAGCGAGGGGCGACCGCTGTTTTCTATATTTTTTTGCGATGTTGCTTTGACCAGGGCTTCATCAGTCCGTAAAGAAACAAAAATGTTAAATAGGGCCTTTCTATATTAAAGTAACGATTGTACTTTGTACATACATACATACATACATACATACATACATACATACATATGCATGCTTCTTGTCCAAAGTGTGGCTTCAACCGGCCATTTAACTATGTAACTCCATTCATTCATGCATTCAGCCATGCTGGTAAATGGCCAGAAGCCTGTCGGAGAACCGGATGTGTTATTTACTTGATTTATGCGAAATGTTCTTCCGAAGGAGGATACTCTTTAATGTTTCAATGGTTTATTGTATCTATGTACATTGTGTTACCTTCCGAGCGCTGCCAGCTTCCACTTTATACAGTTAACGGGGAAAATTGTACATATATCCTCGCTCATAAAGTAAAAGTAATAAAAAGTCATGAACGGAGAATTGAAAAGCAAAAGTGGTGGATGTACTATACACCACTACGGTCGGATAGAGATACGACGTAAAAATGGCGGCGAAAAGAAAAACTACTATCACTCCAACGTTGCCATGGTTGGTATTGAGCTTTGGCTCTGCAACACACCCACTAGCTACATACATATGTACATAAGTGCATAGTTACGGTGTGACCATATTTACGAGAGTCGGATATGGCACAAAAAATAATTTTGCAAATTTTTTCCACAGCTTACAGATTTGAAAGCCTTCTTCAATTTTTCTTCTGGCAATTTTTTTTTTTTTTTTTTTTTTTTTGTTGACGGTTTTTTACTTTTTTTTAATCATATTAATTACTTTTGTTCGACCATTTTTTTGAAAGAGTAACAAATGAGCAGCACTTTATTATACTGAATTTTAATGAATTACAAAACTGCAAACCAAATTTTTTTCTAAAGATTCTAGTTAAAAAGTTTGAGATTTTGGTGAAACATTGCAGAATTAATTTTAATAGTTTTATGCAAAAAGTTAGAAATTTGGTATTACTTCGTTTGTTTTCGTTAGGAACAGAGCTCTAATTTGGTCACTGCTCGATTCGAATCACAGGCATTCAGATTAGAAAATTTTAACTGTTTATAGACAAAATTACGATCCTATAGCAACATCAGTTAAAACTCGTTCATAGGCATGCCATTTTAATCAGCTGTTAAGGCGTCGAAACACCGAATACGGGACAAATACAGGACATTAAAAGAAATACAGAACATTTGGCGTCCCGTATAAAATAAATAAATTACCAGGACAATGGGTCAAAAAAGAGGACTGTCCCATAAAATACAGGACGGATGGTCACCGCATACATAGTACATACATAAAATTTTAGGGGCTACTTACGAAAAAATCGGTGCAAGTTCGTAGGAAAATATGCATGCAAAAAAATATTCGTTTGTACATACATAAATATACACATAGTAGTAACCGCCAAAATAACGTAAGCGACATTTTTTTTTTTCTTTTTGTTGCTCTAGGAATATTTCTGCGTCAAAAAAAATAAACATTTTGAAAAAAACGTCGCTTACGTTATTTTAGCGGTTAGGTTAGGGCTCGATATCGTCATTTAAAATACAAAACCGCGTATCAACAAAATGCAAAACCGCACCTATGAGGTTGCATAAATTATTTTCTAGATAGTAAAAACACTAATTTTTCAAAATGGTTCTCTTTTTTATAAAGCAATCGTATTTCTGGCTAGTTTATTTCAGGACCAGTGGATAAGGATTGAGCCAAGAGCTTGAGTGAGCAAATCCAATTTTTGGCAAAAAATGTCAGTTACGCGGTTTTGCAGAACGACGATACGCGGTTTTGTACTTTAAACGACGATATGTAGATACTATGTAGTGATGTGCGGTTCCGAGTATATAAAGAACCGGTTATGTCGAGTCTGGTTCCAAGGAGAACCGGGAAATTGGAACGGTTCCGTCTCTCAAAAAAGTGTTAGCCTAAATAGGCCCTTATGGAAATGGCTTAGCTGAAGATTTTAAAAAGTTTTGACAAAAATTCAATTTCTCTTTATTTTTTTGTTATAAAGTAAAGTGAAGAAAATAAATAAATATATTACATTCATTCCTTAGTAGATATTTTGATGGTCCTCTGCAATAACGACACAGCTCAAAATTTCATATATTTCAGTAGAGCAAATTAAATATTTTGTGTTGCGTAATTTAGCAATAATATGTCTTTGAACGTAATTATTCCGGATTATTTTCAGTCATTCTCTGGGGAAAATTTGTACGTTTTCAAATTATGACTTTTTCTAATGATTTCGTAAGTGTTGGACTGCAAAAATGCGAAATAAGTAACAACTCGTAGGTAGTTGAACGCAAAAAAAAAAATCATTTGTATTGCTGAACAACGGCTCAGTACGAAAAGTGTCGTTATTTCACATAAGAGCATAACTACTAACCTATCGAGAGTTTTTGACATATGCCGATATTCACGATAAATATGAGAAACATGCCACTGTTCAGGAATAAGTGCTGGCTACTTCGGTTTTGTGACAAATGGCAAAACTGCGACTCTGCCGGATTGATAACAACTAAGCCTACATATGTTGATTTGTCAAAGAAAAATATGGTTATTTTTAAACCTAATCCGCTATATAACTCAAAAACAGGAAATTTTGAGTTGTGCCGTTATTGCAGAGGACCATCGATATTTTATAAAAATAAAATACATGAAAATTAAATTTAAGTAAGCGGTTTCCACGTTAAGGTATCATTTAAGAAAAAGTAATGTTTCCATTCTTTTGACGCATTGAAATCGCAGCTGACAGCGATTTGAAAGCATCGAAAGATGAGGAAGAAATTTAGCATAACATTTAATTCAAAGGAAAAAATGTTTAATTCAAACAAACCGAATTTGAAGTCGATAGCATCAAAAACAGTACAAAAGTATATAGTGCCTCAAACCGAAAAAGATTTGGTAGTTCAACTCAGACATCTATAACACATAGTATGTATCTAAACCTAATTTGGGGATGATATCTGCATATTTGGACTTTATGAAAAAACAATAAATTTGTTTGCCCATAGTGCAATGTGCGCTTTGTGGCCGATTTTCGGTTCTTTTTAATGGATATTCAGTTCTTTTTTAATTATTTTTTGTTTCGGTTATTCTGAGATCATTTTCCGATTCTTCCTGAACTGTTTTGTGATTTTTTTTTGGAATCAAGTTTCGGTTCTTGTAAGAACCGGACCGGTGAGTTCTCTAAAGGACCCGGTTGCGGTTCCACGGTTCTGTGCATCACTAGTACTATATAAATAGAATATTATACGGGTAGTAATAAAAAGTAGGTGGGGAGGTGTGTGATAAACTTTGATTTGTATACAATTTAATAACAATACCTGCCACTTTAATAACTTTAACTAACTGTACATCTTTTCCTATTTTCAGGTAAGTGACGTCCAACTCTTTATCTACTGCAGAGGCATAACCCGCTTTCGGTAAACTATCTTAAATGTGTTTTTGACTAAAGACTATACATATCTACATATTCGTAGACGCTGCTATGCTGTGTAAATATGTATGTATACATATATGTAAATACGTATACATTTGTATGTAAATATACATATCAGTCATAATGTACTTTCCCTGCCAAGCGCAAACAACCGTAAACAAAAGCAACAGAACCAAAAGCACCAATTACTACATAGTAAGTACTACAGTAACCAAATGTTATTTCTGTGGCATACTCGGTAGTTTATTGTGACAGTGGTGGCCACTGAATGATCTAACCATTCGAAGTAACACAACCAGTGTTGCCACACATGGGCTTTTCCAACCAAAACTGGTAGGTTTTTTTCCAGTTAGTAGGTTGCTAGGCTTGATTGGATTTTGGTAGGTTTCGGGACAATGATTAATAGTTTTTCGATCAAAATAGAAAATATGCATCTCCAAATATTTTAGCAACCTTTTTTACATGAATATTTTTTACTGGTGAGTTCGTATATCGGCGGCCGCAAACATGTAAATATACCTGATTCCTAAGTACAAACGTAAACCCTTATTATTGCCAATATGCAATACGAACATCCATATATCGTCACCTAAAGGTGAAAAGGTGCCAAGCCCATTTTTTTAAATTATTCAGGAGAGGCGAAAAATCGATGTAGTTTCGTATTACCTATCTTTCTGCATCAAAAACTAAGCTGTGAAAGAAATGGACTAGGCACCTTTACACCTTTTGGCAGCGATATAATTTATGGCGTACTTGGACCAAGATTACAGAAATGTCTGGCAATGGGCTCGTACCCACCATATTCCAGGCGGAGGTTTCCAAATTGCTGCTCACTGGCGAAAGTCAAAGGGATAAGACAATCAAAGAGATTCATAACTCTTTCCTGGAGGAACTCCGAAAGACACCTTGAACTTAGAACTCTTACTGGCAACCTGACCTGACCTGACTAAATGGGTCTTTCTGTAGAGACGAACTGTAGATTTTGTGGGCTGGTGGCCAGGGTATATTCTATGTGCCTGTCTACGAAGCACGAATCGTAGATTAATACTCCTTGGAGAACGATTTGCTTCTCCATCTAAAATTTGGAACATGGCATCATTCAAAGTGCTGAGCACTAGACACGAATTAAGACGCTTGGGTGTTCTGACGACAAGAAACGGGAGGGGGGGGTGAAAAAAATTTGCGAAAAAAGACATCATTCCGGAAAAACGCTATGGGGAATTCGTATACTGTTACAGTCGCAAACATAGTTGACCACGAAAATAAGTTTATGCGTCTTTCTTCGCCTTCAAAGAGGTTAACGCGACTTTCTTGCCATCACCTATATATGTTAAGAGTCTTTCTTCGCCGAAATTTTTTTCACGCGTCTTTATTCGTATCTAGTGACGATAAGTCTGTTCAGTGAAATGAATCGTTACACGTACTTAATTTGTTTTTATTTTACTAGCCGTGTTATAGTTTTACTAAATGTTATGTTAGCTATGTTTTTGATAAATTTGACAATGAAAAAAAATACTAAAACTCAAAAAAAAAAATTTGGTAGGTTTTGATTGGTTATGAAAGGAAATTTTGGTAGGAAAAAAAATGTGTCTGTGGCAACGCTGAACACAACACTAGTCACGATTCCAACGGCAACATTCGCTTCGTCTACCAAGACTCCGCCAAGTGCAAACCAGCTTGAGACTGTGGAGCCATATGTGTTGTCATAATTGTTGTTGTTTAGAGCGAGAGCTCGAATGTAGACCGGCTGAAGTTACAGTAGCCGCAATTTATTTGTTTATTTTTGTCTTTTGTTTTTGTTTCCTCTTAAGCTAGCTCGTCTTTATCGGCGTCCGTTTTCTGCAAGCTTCCCTTCGCTTGTACGCACCACAATTTTCCGGTTTATGGATATTGCAGACGACAAAATACCTGCAACAATAATTTTACCAGCCATGAGGCAACAATGAATGGAAGAGTGTAGCAAACCCACATTAGCCACGGATGGTGACCGTCGCTGCGTTTACATATCGGTGGCGATTGCGTAGTACGGCGGTATGTTTACGCTGTGCCATTCCAACCAATTGTCGGCTTGTTTACTGAACGCAGAAACGCCGAAAACACAAGCAACAGCAACAACAACATAAGTAAATTGACGAGACGCCGGCTGGCCAGCAGACTATTCGACGACTTGACATCCCACGCCGGGCTCAACCCGGCTGTGTAGCGGGGATTGGTTCAGTCGATCGGTCGATTAACCTGCTCGAGGAGACTTTATGGTAGCACTTGAGACCGTAATTACGACAAAGCGGCTTTAAAGCCAGTCAGTGTAGAGATTCGAGTGGAGCGTGGGAAGGGCCGCAGCAAAGCGATGCTCATTCTCTTGGCCATATACAATTAGTACTCGAGATTAGAGCATATTTGCTATGTACATACATATGTAAATAAGTTTGTGGTTTGGGGACTTGCTGTCTTTAATTTAATCTGAAAACTTATTTGGGCGATTCACGACAATTGTAAACGAATACTTAGGCAGCAAAAGTAAACAGTATTGGATTTCGCACTCTGACCACTTGCCTTGCAATTTTACTCCAACTACAGTGGTCGCCCAGTATAACGAACTTTCTGAACGAATTATTGCGAACGCTAATTCCAGTATTTTTTTTTTAAGTTCGCGTCCTTCGTTAAGCCATCGATAGTTTAATTGTTGTTCATCTGCATTCAATTGCTTGTTTTAAGATCGAGTTAACATTGACTTTGGACAAATTGGCAGCCGCGAACTAAAACACTTTCCCTAAAAATTAAAATAAATGTTCGAATTTCGTAGTCTTTGAAATAAATAGAATACTTCTTTAAAAGTTATATGCATTTAATGTAATACCACTATTATAAGTACAGAAAAA
>NW_023458566.1:24466770-24466875 GCF_013731165.1 Rhagoletis pomonella | reverse complement strand
TGCACATACATACATAAATTGAACGCGTAAAAAGACAGACAACAAACAGTCTTGGCAATTGTTATTTCTTCTGATTGCTAGCAAAGACCAAAAAAAGCGATTACG
>NW_023458566.1:24461392-24466670 GCF_013731165.1 Rhagoletis pomonella | reverse complement strand
AAAAATTACTCGATTTAACGAATTTTTCGGTTTTTCAAATATCAAAAAAAAAACTAGTGGCCCGACGAGCCTGAATTGCCCCGAAAATACCATTTCCGGATAGGTGTATCTTTCGGTTCGTATCTAAGTGCTGCTTCCTCCTCACTGCTACAGTTTCTAGTTTGTTTTCCATTCGAGTCATCTCAAAAGCGGCACTCGATGCGCGTTCAAACGAGACCGAACCTGAGTCTGCCTTGCTCGGCAACTCGTCATTGCACTTACAATTACATTTTGCTCGAGCACATATAATCTTGTTAAGTCTATTAGTGGTCTCCACTCCACTCTACTTTCGTCGCCCATCTGCCTGCCATATTGTTGCTGCAATCGAGGGCTCGGCGCCGAGTTGGGAGCGATGTGTGTTGAGTTACGGTGTGTGTGCATTTGTCGGAGTAATAGCTTAAGTCAACTCAAGTGCCACTTTAAACTGCTGTAAATATGTCGAAGTGCACTTGGCCAACAATTTAAAGCGGCAACTTGTCTCTGGCTTTGTGCACTTGGTGAGTGTATCTGTGTATACATATATTGTATGTATGTAAGCTGAATCTGCCCTGCAGGAAATGTGTCTAACTAGAAGTTAACCTAAAGTTGATTAGGAAGGAGCTAAAAGTCACTTATTATCTGTATATGGGTGTTTCCATGGTTATGCACGCGACATTTGTACACGTTTATTTGCGTTTGAATGTTGTAAAAATAGAAATATAATGGAAAGAAGTCACATCTTTTAGGATCGCTTCATTGCATGTGATGAGTTTTTTCCAAAAAGTATAAATATTGGAAGATTGAGCACTGGGTACCCAAGTTACAGTCAATCAAAGTTGACTTACGCACGTGACAAAAATGGAAGTTGCTTTTAGAACCGGGAGAAAAAATGCGAAAGTAAGCGAATTGTAGGAGATTTTTGTTCCGGTAAATTTTTTTTTATAAAGGTTAATAATGGAGCTTCATAATAATGTTTGCTTCGAAAACAGCTGATCAAGGGTTGGCTTAAAAAAAAAAAAATATTGATTACTCACGTGACATTACGCACGTGACACTTTTTTCCTTCATACATATTTTAATAATTTTACATATATTTTCAAAAGTTTTTGACAAAAAAATTAAACTTTTATTCAAAAATGGAAAATACAAAATAAAAATTAAGGTACTGCAAAATTAATCCAATTTAATTGTTTCTTTAAGTGAGTATGCTGTTCGAGCAACATTTATATTTTCGTTATCTTGGTAGGAAAAGCAATGCATTTTTTGTATTCCTGGAATGGAGCGGACAATTTCCCATTTTTCATTTAATGGTGTAGAAAATTCTTCAATCTCTTTTGATGAGATATATAACAGACGAACTCCTTCGATGATTTTGCCAGCGCATTCATAAAATGCAAAGGCATCCGGTAAAATAATATTATTTGTCTTAACCGCTTGCCAAACTTTTCGCTTCACCACCGCGCCTACTCCATCGACTGCTCCTTTGCCATGCGAAGTGGCAAAGAAGTTCCACTCTAAATGCTTTAAGCCAAATTCGCTCACAAACGAAGGAATGCTGGTGAGAATATATTTGTTTTTGAATTGACTGGTGCTGCCATCAGAGAATATGAAAACCGTGGAAATTCCTTCGAATTGACTTTGAATTTTGTGCACAATTTTTGTAAGGAAACAATAGACGTCAAATTTGTTGTGGGTAAGTTTGTCACTAATAGCAGCAATACATTCAGTTTGACCTCGAAGCCATGCAACGCAAGTGAAAATAGTAACTTGTTGGTAGCTGAAGTGAGCTTCTTGGACCTCATTCTGATTGATCAACCGATAGTTTTCTGCAAAATCGATTTGCAAAATTAATTCATCATCACGTAAATTGTTCTTTTTTTCCTTGAAATATTTTTCCTGGTCGCGCTTTATAAAATAATGAAGTTTAAAAGCTGGCAGCTGAATTTCCAGTTCATGTAACAAATCTGATAATGGCGCTATAGTATAGCTTAATATTAAGCGATCATTAACTTTTCTCCAATAGCTCCAATTAACATTTTCTTCCATTTTGGTTAAAAAATATATAGGCACCAAATTATATTTTATATCACGTACACATTTCTCACAGTCACTAATCATGCATTTTTCGTCCAATACATTGCAGCATGTTACTTTCAAAAAATCTTCAAAATGAGATGGAAACTGAGGCATAGCTTTATGACATTCCTCTAGCAAAAATCCGAAGTTCGCATGGTATTTACATACACACATATTGTGCGGAAGTTGGTCCATTAATTTAACGTGTTTGGGTCTATGGTTAAAAAATTGGGATTTACAAAGATATTCTGAAGGGACCTCTCTTCTGTACAGTTGATAAGCTTCTGATACAGATACAATCATAAAGCGCTTTGCAACTACTTGCTTATTGCAGATTAAAGTATCTTTCCGGCCGGGAGATTGAACACTTATGTCATCTCGGATATAAAACTCGTGGACTGCTTTAATTTTTTCCAACATATTATCGTTTGAACATACTGGTGTCTCAGCTTCATTATTCGAGAGTTTGGGATACTTTTTATACAAAGCTTGTAGAACTTCATCTCTCTTCACTTCGTTCATTGGTAACGCCTTCTCTACCTTCTTTATAGCTTTTCCTAGTGTTTGTTTACACTTGTAACCACTTTTGAATTGGGTATTTGATATTTTCTTGGTTGCTCTACACTTTTGTTGTCGAACGCAATCTCTATTCCTTTTTTCTTTCAATATACTTGAATTATTTTTGGCCTCACATGCCTTTCTCTTGCGATATTCACGCATTCTTTCAGCTTGTTTTTTTTTATGTTCTTTAAGCTTATTTTCATCTAGCTTAAGCCTCTCCCTCCACCGATTTTGGTTTTTGGCATTATTTGACATCTAATATTTATTGTAAAAGTAAAATAATACTTATCAAATGGACTTTAAAAAAGAGTATTACATTTTTCGTACTTACCATTACGCACGTGACAAAGTTCAAAAGTAAAAAAAAAATTTAATTTTTTCCGATGGTTATTTATATTAATATATTATTTTAGTAAACAATAAACTTGATTAACAAACAAAAGAACAAGACACTTTAACTGATAATGTGCTAATAATGGCACTATGTAGCTTTTTTGCATTACGCACGTGACATACGAATGTTGCCGAAATAGAAATGAAAAAATACCGTTATTGATGCACAGTTTGATCTCTTCTCTCATTTTTATATTCATTTGTAGTTGTATCAACTACTTATATACCAAACTGCGATATTGCATATATATTTATTTCGTCAGCAGCAATTAAAAGTAATACATTCTACAGCTTTTAAAGTGAATAAAAAAGTTATAAGTTTTGCCTAAAATTTTTTGGAATTTAAAATTATAAAGAGCTGAAAATTTTTGTACATAGTAAAATATCAACATTTTTCTTCTGTTTTCTGTGCCTATAAAAATTCTGCGAGCGTTTTGATTTTTTAAGTCACGGTGGACCACTTCATGGAAACACCCATATATATTCTTTGACGAAAGCTAACTATATTTCTATGGCGATGGCCGCGAAGTCAAGTCAAGGGGGGTTTACCACTGCATTTGATGTAACTAACTACTTTGGGGCATAAAATATCAATAGGAAAAACAAAATATTTTATTTTTATTTATTTATTTTTTTATTTACTTTTTTTATTTGATTATATTTCATATTTGTTTCCATATTTTGCTGTAGATGCTCCCATATTCGAACTCCGTCAGACTTAACTTCAAAATGATATATATATGAAATTTCGATCTTCCTTTTATTTGTTCTCAATTCGAAAAAGTATTTGCCAAGTGCAGGATATAAACGCTTTTTGTAGCTAACTACAAGTTATATATTTTATAGAAATCCCGCAAACAAGCTAACTACAAGTGGATAAGTTTTTATCAATTGATAATTTTTTTCTGCAGGGTGTGGCTACGTGTTTATATGTAGTGTGTATCTGCTCTTCGATAGGAGTGAGTGCTATAAGCAGATGACTGCAGATAAATTCAGAAATCATTAATGACTTTCTACATACATATCTAAGTGGGTTAGAAATTTCGATTTAAATTGTATAGAAAGAATTCAGAACTTTTCAGATTTTCTGAGCAAGTACTTACATATTCACATACAATTAATTTACATATCGTTACCTTAATATAGAAAGGCCCTATCACACATCGTCGTTGAAAATCTCTCCGATAAAAAAATAAAAAATATTGAAATCATAGATAAAAAAAATATTCCGACGAATTGATAATCTCCGCCTTTTTTTGAAGTCGGTTACAAATGTTTAAGTTCATTGTTAATTTTATGTAAATTTAAATTTTTTAATTGCAATTATGTAAAAGTTTAATTGCAAAGCGCAATTAAAACTTCAATTGCAACTAATTTAATTGCAATTACTTTTTTAATTAATTAACAAGATGATTAAAATATTAGTTGATTAACCCCCAACACTGCTGAGTGGAAGATCGACCTATCTCGGAAATGCCCTATCCCAGAAAACTTTTCAAGAACTCTCTCTTTCAGAATCTTATTGAAATCCACCCTAATTCAGAATTTGGTGGAAGAATGCCCTATCTCAGCTGCTGATTCAAAAACGCCGTATCTCATACGAAAATGCATTCAAAATGTGCTGAGATACGGCGTTTTTCAATCAAATTGTGAATCAGGGCGTTTTTGAAAAATTTTTCTTAGCTGGGCGTTTTCGAACTGGCTGCCACTGGGATAGGTCGATCTTCCGCTCAGCCATCGATATTATCGAAGCGAATTTTCAATATTTTCTTGTGATAATCTTTAGAAGTATGAGTGAATCCCCCCACCCGCCGCCAAAAATTTATTCCTGGGTTCAAATCGGAACCTAATACAACGATGAGACATTTGGTATAGCTATTTTAATTACTTTCGAGCTTCTGTGCTATTTTTTGTTTCTACAATAAAATAACTCAGCTTAAAAATGATTGGAAATGTCTCGCGGCGCCTTGCGTGCTTAATAAACGGCATAAAGCATTTCACACCTATTACCTTCATTCTTTTTACGCCTTATTTGCTTGCTTGCTCACACTTTCCGCATTGTTTTCATACTCGGTGCGAAATTCTCACGCTTTTATGGTTTCTTTGCACTTAACTGGGCGGCTATTTTGAGTTTGGGCCGGTGTCCATTACTCTTGTTGTTAACCAGTTATTGCCCAAGACTGCAATAATTAAAATGAAAAGTTGACACGAAACCTAAACAAAAAAAAAA
>NW_023458566.1:24458878-24461292 GCF_013731165.1 Rhagoletis pomonella | reverse complement strand
AAGTACAGAAAAATTACTCGATTTAACGAATTTTTCGGTTTTTCAAACTAGGCTCACAATATCAAACAAAAAACTAGGTGGCCCGACGAGCCTGCATTGCCCCGAAAATAACATTTGCGGATACGTATATCTTTCGGTTCGTATCCAAGTGCTGCTTCCTCCTCACTGCTACAGTTTCTAGTTTGTTTTTCATTCGAGTCATCTCAAAAGCGGCACTCGATGCGCGTTCAAACGAGACCGAACCTGAGTCTGTTTTGCTCGGCAACTCGTCATCGCTGCACTTACAATTACATTTTGCTCGAGCACATATAATCTTGTTAAGTCTATTAGTGGTCTCCACTCCACTCTACTTTTGTCGCCCATCTGCCTGCCATATTGTTGCTGCAATCGAGGGCCCGGCGCCGAGTTGGGAGCGATGTGTGTTGAGTTACGGTGTGTGTGCATTTGTCGGAGTAATAGCTTAAGTCAACTCAAGTGCCACTTTGAACTGCTGTAAATATGTCGAAGTGCACTTGGCCAACAATTTAAAGCGGCAACTTGTCTCTGGCTTTGTGCACTTGGTGAGTGTATCTGTGTACATATATGTATATTGTATGTATGTAAGCTGAATCTGCCCTGCAGGAAATGTGTCTAACTATAAGTTAACCTAAAGTTGATTAGGAAGGAGCTAAAAGTCACTTATTATCTGTATATATTTTCTTTGACGATGGCCGCGAAGTAGTCAAGGGTGGTTACCTCTGCATTTGATGTAACTAACTTCTAACTAACTACTTTTGGACATAAAATATCAGTAGGAAAAATAAAATATTTTTTTTTGAATTTTTTTTTATTTTTATTTACTTTATTTATTTGATTACATTTCATATTTGTTTCCATATTCTGCTGTAGATGCTCCCATATTCGAACTCCGTCAGACTTAACTTCAAAATGATATATATATGAAATTTCGATCTTCCTTTTATTTGTCCTCAATTCGAAAAAGTATTTGCCAAGTGCAGGATATTTAGATAGAAACGCTTTTTGTAGCTAACTACAAGTTATATTTTTTATAGAAATCCCGCAAAAAAAGCTAACTACTAGTGACTAAGTTTTTATCAATCGATAATTTTTTTCTGCAGGGTGTGGCTACGTGTTTATATGTAGTGTGTATCTGCTCTTCGATAGGAGTGAGTGCTATAAGCAGATGACTGCAGATACATTCAGAAATCTATAAAGACTTACTACATATCTAAGTGGGTTAGAAATTTCGATTTAAATTGTATACAACGAATTCAGAACTTTTCAGATTTTCTGAGCAAGTACTTACATATTCACATACAATTCATTTACATATCGTTACCTTAATATAGAAAGGCCCTATCTCACATCTATAATATGAAAAAATTAAAAATATTGAAATCATAGATAAAAAAAAATATTCCAACGAATTGATAATCTCCGCATTTTTTTGAAGTCGGTTACAAATGTTTAAGTTCATTGTTAATTTTATGTAAATTTAAATTTTTTAATTGCAATTATTTAAAAGTTTAATTGCAAGGCGCAATTAAAACTTCAATGGCAACTAATTTAATTGCAATTCCTTTTTTAATTAATTAACAAGATGATTAAAATATTAGTTGATTAACGCCCAACACTGCTGAGTGGAAGATCGACGTATCTCGGAAATGCCCTATCCCAGAAAACTTTTCAAGAACGCTCTATTTCAGAATTTTATTGAAATCCACCCTAATTCAGAATTTGGTGGAAGAATGCCCTATCTCAGCTGCCGATTCAAAAACGTCGTATCTCAAACGAAAATGCATTCAAAATGTGCTGAGATACGGCGTTTTTCAATCAAATTGTGAAATAGGGCGTTTTTGGAAAAATTTTCTTAGCTGGGCGTTTTCGAACTGGCTGCCACTGGGATAGGTCGATCTTCCTCTCAGCCATCGATATTATCGAAGCGAATTTTCAATATTTTCTGGTGATAAATGTATTCCTGCGTGCGCCCCTGCATACATACAATTAGTCAAATCGGAACCTAATACAACGATGAGACATGTGCTATTTTTTTTTTCTACAATAAAATAACTCAGCTTAAAAATGATTGGAAATGTCTCGCGGCGCCTTGCGTGCTTAATAAACGGCATAAAGCATTTCACACCTATTACCTTCATTCTTTTTACGCCTTATTTGCTTGCTTGCTCACACTTTCCGCATTGTTTTCATACTCGGTGCGAAATTCTCACGCTTCTATGGTTTCTTTGCACTTAACTGGGCGGCTATTTTGAGTTTGGGCCGGTGTCCATTACTCTTGTTGTTAACCAGTTATTGCCCAAGACTGCAACAATTAAACTGAAAAGTTGACACGAAACCTAAAAAAAAACAAAAAAAAACAGGAATGAAAACCAGAAAGTAAAGACTGCCGACTGCCA
>NW_023458566.1:24457353-24458778 GCF_013731165.1 Rhagoletis pomonella | reverse complement strand
AAAAAACAGGAATGAAAACCAGAAAGTAAAGACTGCCGACTGCCAAGGCAAAGGGCAATTGCTCACAGCGACACACAACTTAGCGAAACATACGAAACGCTTAACGGTGGCAGTGCTAAGGCCACTAACGATTATGGCAATCCGCTTAGACATAATTGATCCATATTCCGTGCATTTAGCCAACCAACGAAGCAATTACACTGAGCCAATGAAATCTGAAGCCAATGGACGGACATACCGTGCTAGTAATCGAATGCCGACGGGGCTCAACAACACGAACGTATGCGTTTAGGCGAAATACTGCGACAAAACGTTAACCGCACGCAATTATTGTGACGCTCTTTCCTTACACTTGCTTCTAGCTTTGTGCCACTTGGTCGTTGACGTCACTTGAGCACTTGACCTGACCCCCCATTCAGTCAGCACTTTGTTTGGTCTAAACAGAATCTTACCACGACGCATTGTGTATGAGATTCTTCCTAATGCGACCCTACTACGACCTAGATCGTTTCTTTGGTTTCTTCAATGGAACGCCAGTCTCAGTCGAAAGTGGCAACACTAAAGTGGTAGGCTACTCGGTTGTAATTATTTCCGCTGATTTATTCGCTATTCCGTCATCGCATATTCAAACACTTTAAAAGCGAAAAGCGCCACATACACGCACTTGGCGTTGGTGTTTCGCATGCAGCATGGGGCTCCCCCAAGCCGAAGCCCCACCTTACTTTGCAATCACGCACGCATTCCACAACGCCGCCCCTTTGACCACTTGAATTCTTAAGTGGCCATTTCAAATTCTCGCCCCGCCTCGGCTGATTGATGAAGTTGTATAACGGAAATGACCTTTTATTTTGAGCCTACATATCCTTCCGTTTGAAAGCCAGCTGGTCGGTAGCCGGCCACCGAGACGTTGGATCGATGTCCCCAGAGGGGCGGCGGGGGGGCAACCCACAGCAGATGTAGGTACGTAAAATGCCGCTATACCTAAATACGAATGATTTTGCACCACAGCCACGCCACGGTCATTGTAGCTGGCTTTAAAAACATTTTTCACGGCGCAGAAAGGCATTCAGCCAGCAAAATGTTGTAACAAAGTTTTCAATTTTCACAATTAATATGCATTTTGGTTGCTTAACATTTTACAACAACAACAACAACAACAACAGAAAGTGCATTTCACTTAGCATTCCCATTGGCCATTATTTGCTTTGTGTTATCTCCAAGCGCACACAGTTTCCATCGGCGAGATCTCGAAATGTTGCCTTGCCTTTGACGTTTCGTTGTTATTCCGCTGCATGAAATTAATTTGCATTACATTTTTGGCAACAGCAGCGGCCGCCGTTCTACTTTCGGTTGTTGTTTTTAGCCGCGCCAGAGGTCCTTACGGCATTTCGGAGCCAGTGCCAACATTTCGCCACACACATTCAT
>NW_023458566.1:24446553-24457253 GCF_013731165.1 Rhagoletis pomonella | reverse complement strand
GTTATGCCAAGTACTAAGCTAAACTCCCCTCCACTTAACCCATTCCAGCTAATGTTATTTTAGCTCATTCAACTTACATAAACTATCCTTAATTTTATCGGTTGAATTTCAACCGCTGGGCGAACACTAGTAGTTATAAAAAAGATATTTCTCTTTAAACAAGGCTTGGAAAAACCTACTAGGACTGAGTACATCCGACTGAAACGAAGTGGTCAAACCGCCTCCCGACGAAATAATTATTGAGGGTGGTACTGGAAAGAGATGGGCGCGTGATTGATTTTGGCTCACGTTCACGCACGCTCACGTTGACGGTTTTGTAAATCACGCACACTCAAGCTCTGTTAAATTTTTTTTCAATCGCACGTTCACGACGCCTAGTTTTTTAATCACGCACGCTTTTTCACGGACATATTTTTTTTTTTTTCAAATTGAAACTTTATTTAACCTTACCTGGGATGAACGTACAGATCGTAGACCAAGATCTAAAGTGCGATCAACCCAAAAAAATGTTGTGCGATTTTTGTTGCATAAATCAATTCATAGGGGATTCGGATAAGTTAAACAGTAGTAGTTTGCAATTTTATTTTGGTTGAAAATACACATACATAATTTTAAATTTTTAATTTTAATGCAGAAATGCATCTAGATGATTTAAGACCACTTCGGCATAAAATAAAATTTTGAAAAAAATTTAGCAAACATCTTTTTGGCGGTTATGAGAAAATTACGTAACTGACGGAACCTCTAACTCACGCATGCTCACGCCAGCCAAAGTTTCAGTCCGGCACGATCACGTAAGTTACGTGATTTTTCTCTCAAACCCACTCACGCTCACGCGTGAAAAGGCGTGATACGACGTCTCACGCAGAAAATCACGTGCTTTGCCCATCTCTAGTACCGCGCACATCGCTACTTGGACAGTAGGAGGTTTAGTTTGGGTTAAAGTAACACACTGATGGGTATAGGCTTTTGACGCCGTAAAAAACATACATACATACATATGCATATGATCAGCAAATATAGAGAACGTTCTTCGAAAACGTAATAACTCGAAATTTAATGTTCGGGTGAAAACGCAGAAATCTATTTCACAGCTAACATTACCCATATGGAGAAGGAGAAGATTATGTAACAAAATAAATATTGCTGCACTTATTGCTAGAAGGGGAAATATGTCTACGATTTCTGGAAATTTTTAGCGCCATAGTATGAAAAATTACAAATTTCAAGTTAATGCCTTTTGAAGAATGTACCAACGTAGACAGTACGAGTATAGAATTAGAGTAGCGAGATGAGCGAACGAAAATTCGTTGGAATTAATTCGACCTCGAATGTCAATTTAAACTGATTAAGACGAATCCAACCAGACGAACGGCCAGTTTTTATATCAGCGAATAGGCTTGAGAATTGGAAGCACATATTTATGTGTATGTACAGTGACGAGCAAAACTGTAACATCGTGTAACACTTTTTATTTCAGCCACCGCTATCTCTTGCAAGTTCTAAAGACTTTCATACTTTTGTTGTATATTCTTGTTGGCACACCCCTACACTCCCGCCCTCATAATGATTTGAAGTCAATCCAACAACAATAACCAAACCAGCAGACAAAAATGTAAATGAAGGCAAACGTTACAGTTTTGCACTGGCTCTTAGTTTTGCATTTTACAGTTATATTTTTACTTAGTTGGAAGTCGGATGACTTTTTTTGTGTTGTAATTTATTCAAGAAGCGATCACCAGTAAATAATATGGTTAATCAGGAACCGCGTAAATGTAAATAATAGATTTACTGAAGAAAGGCGGGACCGCAGAAAAAGTGGTAAAAGAGTGTAGAGTTTGGCACATGAAAATGTTAAGGCAGAGAAAAAATATAGCCTAAAGTGTTACTAAGGACAAAGGAAGTCTGTCTAAAAATATTACTGTCCGAAATCGTGTGAACTTAGTAGCAAGTAGCGATGCAGCCGCCATTACAGAAGCGTTTAAGGTATTAAAATTGAATGCAAATCAGTAGACAGCGGAAGAAGAAAAAAAACAATCGAAAACCAGACCGTTGCCGCTTGGGATATGGTGGGCCTTTCAGAATGCTATAAAAAAACACATTTCGAAGTTTCAATTGAAAGGTGTTTGGCCTGACAAGACTAAATTAATCGCTTTCATTCAGATGGCTGGGCATGGTATTGGATCAAAGACCCAAATTAAGCCCATGCGCATCATGTAAGGCAAACTGTGAATCACAGTGGTCGGTCGATAATAGTTTGGGGTTGTATTTAAAAAAATTTGTTTGTCCGTTAGTACGTATTATGCGTAAGGAACAGTATCTGTTCATATTTCAACAAAATTTGCAAGATGTAGTCGAAAAATTCGAGTTCCTGCTGAAAAATCGCTCAAAACACACTGCACATGTCGCAAAGATTGGATACAAAAGCAAAAATTTGCTAACTTGAAATGACCTCCACAATCCGCGAACAAGAATCTCATCGAGAATTCGCGAAATTAACTAAAAGCACAGCTTACTAAGTATCCAAGTCCGTAAAATCGAGTACATGAGCTGTGAAAGCAAACTAAGGATATACCTCCAGAATTTTTACAAAGATACAAATAAGGTATGCCAAATCACATCCAGGAACTGAAACAAGCAAAACAGTACTGAACATTGTGTTAGTAGTTCTTTTTTTTTCTCCTTATCTCCTTATCTGCCTTAATTTACATTTTTGTCTGCTGGTTTTCTTATTGTTGTTGTATTGACTTCAGATCATTATGAGAGAGGTAGTACAGGTGTACCAACAAGAATATACAACAAAAGTATGAAAGTCGTTAGAACTCGGAAAGATAGCGATGGCTGAAGTAAAAAGTGTTACACCATGTTACAGTTTTGCCCGTCACTGTAATTATCAAATAAGTTAAAACCCGAGAAGAATATCGCTTTTTAAAAACTCACTATATCCGTATAAAAGATTGATATTTTAAAGGCGATTTTAAAATAATTTTCAGACAGCACAAACTAACTCTTCTATAAGTATTTACATACATACATACATATGTACATATGTATGTATTACTATGTATGTATTTAAGTATTTATGTGCGTAAAAGCATACAAATGTCCTACGAATGGAATAATATTGTGGAAATATTGAAGCATTGAAGCGTAAAGCTAAAAATAATTATATAACCAACATCATGTTAAAAATCAAAGTTATTTTTAACAAGGGAAGTTAGTTAACTAAATTGATTGCATATACCCAATAAGCATGCTTGCACTTGTTTTTAAAAAATACCTTATGTAAGTTAGCTCCTCCACGTAACGATCAGTAAGCATTAGAAGGACATGCAGCTGCGAGTAAGATAATAGCAGCAAAATTCAAAAAAGATGCTTATGGCAACCTATGTTTATTAATTTAATGTACCTAAATAATTTTCATTTAAAATATGGGTGGATCTACATATATAGAGACCACATACATTAATGAGGCATTCTTTTTCATATCGGACTCCAAATTTGGCGTCTAACTTTCGATTCGCTTCAAATTTTTTTATGGGTTCCATACATGAAATAAGATAACACGTATTCGGGGAAATATTTTTTTTTTTCATTTTTTCTTCTGAGATGTCATGACCATATGTTAAGCCCGTTTCTTAAGCTTTGAGATGAAGTCTCTACGATGAGCAGGACCCGAGATATAATGATTTGAGGAAGTACATGATTAGTCAGAATCACGAAAAAATCCAAACTTTGACGGATCATATCTCCGAAGAAAAAATTAGAAAAAAAAAAAATTTGCTCGAATACGTGTTAGCTTATTTCATGTATAGAACCCCCACAAAAAGTTTGAAGCGAATCGGAGACATGGCACATTTTTTTACGAAATCCATGCGATTTAAAAAAGAATGGCTCAAACAGAAGTTGCAAAGCTTTCAAAAAGTTCACAAAAAACTAATTAATCTTAAAAAAATTTTCATCAAAAAAAGATTTCCTAGAAACAGTTTTGTAGCCCATTCAATTGGGTGTTGCGCATTTTCTTCCATATGAAAATAAATGTTGTTCATGCGTTATATGGAAGACAAACTTACGACAAGGGGTAAAAAAAGAATTGCACAAGTACATAATTATATAAAAAGTTAACGGTAGTCGTTAATTTCTTCTTGTTACAATGATCGGATCTAAACCAAATTAGTATGGGACCACATCTGAGGTACACTTTAACTGCTTTATGAATCGAAAATTTGTGTGAAAGTGTACTTCATAACGCTCTTGAAAGCTATTTTATTATTTATGAATAAGGGGCCATTAGAATAAATGAAATGAATGGAAAAAATATATTTTTTTATTTTTAGGCTGCTGTGACCAGGGATCGAAATAGGCGCTTCTAAGCACTCGGCTACGGCGCACAGTGGGCTGAAATTAGTATGTAATGGACTTACAGAATTAAAAAGATGCTAATAATGTTAATATTATATCACGTTTTCAGATCTGAATATTTTTTCATTAACTCTTTAATTAAAAAGTTATGACCAATCTAAGAAAAAAAAAAAGTATGGAAAAAATCACAACTACCTTACATTTCCTCAAAATGTGGTTTATATATTGGTATAGGAGACCTAGAGCTCTATGTATTTTACTTGGTTTCATTGTTCGAAATAGTTCGCGTTCTTTGCTATTTAAATTTGAAACCCACTACTAGCTGGGAAAGTAGTACTACGCCAGTACTGCGAGTATGGCAACCACTTTTTCTACCTGGGTTATCAACAGACTGTATGTATAGCTTGAAATCCTCAATTCTTTGATATTAATACATATTTAATTATTATGGAAATGAATTAACCAATACATTATTTTAATGATATTATTTTTTCAAACATAAGCAATTAAAAATTGACTAAGGAACAATCAACATTTCATAATATAATAGTCCAAGATTCCAGGTCCGCCAGATCTATCTTATTTTCGAATTCATGAAATACTGTTATATGTATTTTAGAATGTATACGTATCTTCTTTCTGGGGTAGTTCGCCCTTTTACATGTAGCAGGTAGGAAAGGTATGCACGTAAAAACGTAAGTTACTTTTGTTAAAGTGGAAGTTGTATTGCTACGAATATTACATTATTGACCGACACTTTCTGCTGGCACCTGAGTTCGAAGTAATTCACTAAAATACATTCTGTAAAATGCAGTGATTCGTTTCTTTGTTACCCATTCGCCATGTATCTATGCGATTGATCCAACAATAAATATTGATTACGTGAACTTTAAACCGTCTAGCGGAAGTCAACGCCAACGGAAAGTATCTGTCGATATTCAATATTGATTTTAAACAATATTTTGTAAAACATATGTATCTAAAGACCACCGCTTCGACTTCACACATTTTTATACCCAAGCGCACTTGTGCACAAGGGTTTTTGTTATAACTTTGTTCACATAACGGTTGTTTGTAACAGGCGAAACGAATCGAGATAGACAAATGTATACATAAATGATCAGAATGAAAAGAGAAATCGATTAAGCGGTGACTGTCTGCCCGTCCGTCCGCGTGTGCACACGATAACTCGAGTAAAAATTGAGATATCTTAACGAAACTTGGTAGAAAGAAGTCCTATGAGGAAATGTGGTGATTTCCGAAATAGTTATCATTCTACCATTTTTTTTCAAATTATTGTTGCTTCACCACAATAAGTTTTCATTAAAAAATAAAAATAAAAAAACAACGGCCTCAAGCGCAATAAAAATTGTTGAATATAATTGTTATAAGGCCATAAAATAACAAAAACAAATTTGTGAGTATTTTTATGTTATGCAGCATGGTAGGCAGTTCACTATCTCTACCATCATTAATTACGTAAATTTTCCTGCCAAAAATCTAAAGTTTTAAGTAAAGTTTTTTACGGGCGCCACAGAATATACTCTAATATTTCAAGCATTAAAGTTGTTTTCACCAATTCCACAAAACTCATTGATTTTTCTTTTTTTAATATTACTTCTCGTTTTGTTGACATAGCAGAAAGTATGTATTTGAATTTTGTGGAAAAGCGAGTTTCCATTAGTACTAGATTGGCACACCTAGAAGTAAAATAGATGAGTGGTCCACCGCCAGAGCTCCACTAGGATCGAAAAAATTGTTCGTTCAAACAAAAGTTCGCCGACTCGAACGGAAACGAAGACAACGACGTCCCTGATTTCTCAATTCTCAATCAGGCGTTAACTTTATTTTAAATGTAAATGCATCTGTATTTGGTGAACAACGTTTTTTGGTCATTGATTTTGCAGCCAATTAAAGCAAATCGCTCGATGCACATTTACCGTTCATATAGCATAATTTAGTGGCATCTCCCTTGCTGTACTAGTTCGGCCATGCTATGCTGCCCCTTGCTTTTCGCTGCTGACTCAGCTTTTATGAGCCACGCAACAATTTTCGAAATTTTTTGCTGCACGCATCCAGGCATATACTCGTAATTTCGGCCGGTTTATTGTTGCTGCAATTGCTGTTAATTGAACAATTTGTCATGCAACAAGCTGACACAAATACAAACAAACAAAGGCGAATGAATGAATAGAAATGTCGAATGTTTGCGGACGCAATATAACAAGGTGTGTGTGTGTGTGTGTGTGTGTATGAAGGCTACCACAGTTTGCGAATTTGTCATGAAAAAACGTATATTTTTCAGAGTTTTGCGGATTTCTAATATTTCCCCAAAAAAAAAAAATTTAATTGGTCAGATATTGATTTTGCAACTCGTCTCGACACAGCTGTTGTAATTTACAAAGCTAATTGAAAAATGTTGATTTTGTTAATTTAGCTAAAAGCTTTTTTGTGGTTAATAAACTGTGAAATCAAGTTTTTTCATGCGTACCAAATCTATAGAAATTATAGCATATTCATTTTACTAAATATACATACATACATATTGCAAGCGATGGAGCGAAACACAACAAAAATTTTATGTTTATTATTAATATCGTTTAGCTGGCGTTCTATTTATTTCGAAAGCAGTGCATTTGGCAACAAATTTTGATTTTTGTAAGAGCCTCTTTGTGATTTTCTGTATTCCTACTTACTTATTAAAGTTTAGATAACAAAGTAGAAGGTAAGCAAATGCGTACATACATACATACAAATGTAGACAAATCAAAATCACTTTCCTTACAAAGCGGCTCGAAAGAAATATATGTACGTATGTTGTATGTGTGTATGTAGCTTAGAACAGGCGAACGAACATTTTAATTTCAGTAAACATATAAGGGGTATTCTCGAAGTCTTGCACGATGCACGGATTGCACGAAATGCAAAAATACTATTCCAAATTTCGAAGAGTACGAGAACACCCCATTGCAAAGTGGTAGCATGCATGGGGAGCAAGCAGCGAAATTATGTATCAAATACAATAACAAGAGACAGCAAAAAAAAATTAAGTGAGCGAGATGAGAGGAATGAGAGAAATATGTAGCAATTCCAACAACAAAACAACTAGCACAGGGTCGCTATTATCTTGCTATGCTATTTTGCAAAATATATACATGGGTTTCGACGTTGCATATTTTGCAGCGATAGGAAATGTTGTTTCCCATGAATTTTCTTGTTGTGTGTTTGCAATTTATGCAATCCGTGCAATCCGTGCTACGTGCAATGGCTTTGCAAGATTTGGAGAATACCCCTATAAATTAGTATTTTATGCATGTCACCACCAGCGCAACGCACCCGGACCAAAAACATCCGCACACACAAATATGTATGTATGTATGTATGTATGTATGTAAGTACATATGCATGTACATGCCTGCGTACGCATTTGGCACCTAACGCACTTAGCCGACACAAGTCATCATCAAGCGTACATACCCTGCAGCAAAATTTAGGGACAGTCTGGCAAAGCGCTAGTTCCGCCCCACAAATTTCAGAACTGTCTCTGAACTACTGCAAAAGGGATGCAGAGCTGGACGGTTGAAACTCATATGTTGCTAGTTGCGCTGTCATCAATGTTACTCATCCTGGTCATGTGAAAGCTGACAAGAGATGCTATACTAACGGGTGATTTTTTAAGAGCTTGATACCTTTTTTTTTAAAAAAAACGCATAAAATTTGCAAAATCTCATCGGTTCTTTATTTGAAACGTTAGATTGGTCCATGACATTTACTTTTTGAAGATAATTTCATTTAAATGTTGACCGCGGCTGCGTCTTAGGTGGTCCATTCGGAAAGTCCAATTTTGGGCAACTTTTTCGAGCATTTCGGCCGGAATAGCCCGAATTTCTTCGGAAATGTTGTCTTCCAAAGCTGGAATAGTTGCTGGCTTATTTCTGTAGACTTTAGACTTGACGTAGCCCCACAAAAAATAGTCTAAAGGCGTCAAATCGCATGATCTTGGTGGCCAACTTACCGGTCCATTTCTTGAGATGAATTGTTCTCCGAAGTTTTCCCTCAAAATGGCCATAGAATCGCGAGCTGTGTGGCATGTAGCGCCATCTTGTTGAAACCACATGTCAACCAAGTTCAGTTCTTCCATTTTTGGCAACAAAAAGTTTGTTAGCATCGAACGATAGCGATCGCCATTCACCGTAACGTTGCGTCCAACAGCATCTTTGAAAAAATACGGTCCAATGATTCCACCAGCGTACAAACCATACCAAACAGTGCATTTTTCGGGATGCATGGGCAGTTCTTGAACGGCTTCTGGTTGCTCTTCACTCCAAATGCGGCAATTTTGCTTATTTACGAAGCCATTCAACCAGAAATGAGCCTCATCGCTGAACAAAATTTGTCGATAAAAAAGCGGATTTTCTGCCAACTTTTCTAGGTAATAAAATTCAATGATTTGCAAGCGTTGCTCGTTAGTAAGTCTATTCATGATGAAATGTCAAAGCATACTGAGCATCTTTCTCTTTGACACCATGTCTGAAATCCCACGTGATCTGTCAAATACTAATGCATGAAAATCCTAACCTCAAAAAAATCACCCGTTATATTTTTTCGATTTTTTAGTCCCTAAAACTAATAGCAAACTGTTTTCGTTTATTTAATATGTAGTTCTCTACATAGTTTATGCGGCAACTGCTAAAATATTTCCAAAAAAAGTCGTTACTGGTATCATTAAAGTATTGATTTCGATGAAATTTAGTTTGTAGTCTTTATTTTATTAGAAAAACCTAAATATAAAATATGGAGAAGATTGGATTACTATAACGTTCAAAACTCACAAAAAATGTGGGCCCAGTCATTAAATGTGATAGAATTTTGGGTAACTTTTGTTTCCTGCTTTCCACTCTCAGAAAACAAAGGTTATACAATAAAATGACTTAGGTGTCAATACTCGCTTTTTCCCAATATCTGGTGGGATTTTTTCATTGTTTGAAAAATTCTTTTCGCTAAATTATGCAAAAAGAAGCTGAAAATCAAAAATTAAGAAAATCAAAAATTACATATATTTGCAAAGTCGCGCGCAAAGATCAAATTATATATTCGAAAACTACATAAAATTCTCTAAAATATTACTCTAATTTCAAGACCTGACGGACCGGTAACACACACACTTTTTTTTACTAATAATCTTTATAATCTACATTTCAAAGTAAATTTTTTGGTAAGGAAATAGGAAAATACCAAATAAATGATAAATACCTTCACCTGAATATTCCACGACATTTAGATAATTAATTACAATTGAAAAAGAAACACTTTCTGTAATGGGTTCAGCGCCAAATGCAACTAAACTGATTAGTCGGTATCGCGCCCATTCCCGTATTTTTTTGGAAATGTATCGTTCGTGAAGAAGGGGGGTGAGTAAATAATGTAAAATTTGGTACTTATGACTTTTACTATTCCCTCTCTAAGTCAAACCGGTTTTTTTTACCAACTGTCACCATGACTTTTTTCTACCTGCCTCCATATATTCGAAACACTGTGCGCCATTTCCTTTTTAAATATTCACAATATATTTAGAGTTAAAATTTGTTTGTTATTATTTTATAAAACAAATCATGATGCTTGAAACAAAATCATATAAACCGTGTTTCAAAACTTTATATAAAACAAAGTTAAATTTAAAGATTTTTCATTAAAATTTTTTACTTTGTAATCAGATTAAAAAAAAAATAAACATTTTTAAATAAAATATAAAAAATAAAGATTTTTTTTATTATAACTATTTCGAGTATTCAAATTTTAGTGTAGTAAAGTGTAATCTTGCATCTTAAACGAAAATATTTAAATTGGAGAATATCTTCAAGAGCGTGCGTAAAAAGTGTTACATTAAATCAGCGCGATTAGTTATACTAAAATTTAATGGCTTATAGAGCTGCATACTTATAAACTCTGATTTAAAATATTGAAGTTTTTATAATAGTTTCTAGAATTCTACTAAATTACCAACACAGTTAGAAACGTGAATTTATTTGTTTATGTTATAATACCTATGAGCCATCCTTAAATAAAAAATTTACGAAAAATATTTAGCATGAAAATCATTGTGAATATTTAAAATTCTAAATGTTCTTATTAGATGCAGGGGAGTCTATGTATTACATTTCAATACACTTAATACAATTTAACGCTGAGCTATCACAAATAAGAATTCAATATATCACCGTTTTTCTCATTTTTTTACACGATTTAGTTTAGATTTTTAATTATAAGTATCCCAGAAATACCCATTATACGTGTTCGCGCCTATCTGGCATCTCTTGTACTTGTTTAGTATAAACTAC
>NW_023458566.1:24437698-24446453 GCF_013731165.1 Rhagoletis pomonella | reverse complement strand
TTCATGCGTACCAAATCTATAGAAATTATAGCATATTCATTTTACTAGATATACATATTGCAATCGATGGAGCGAGACACAACAACAATTTTATGTTTATTATTAATATCGTTTAGCTTGCATTCTATTTATTTCGAAAGCAGTGCATTCGGCAACAAATTTTGATTTTTGTAAGAGCCTCTTTGTGATTTTCTGTATTCCTTCTGACTTATTAAAGTTTGGATAACAAAGTAGAAGGTAAGCAAATGCGTACATACATACATACAAATGTAGACAAATCAAGATCACTTTCCTTACAAAGCGGCTCGAATGAAATATATGTATATGTATGTATGTGTGTAGCTGAGAACAGGCGAAAGAACATTTTAATTTCAGTAAACATATAAATTAGTATTTTATGCATGTCACCACCAGCGCAACGCACCCGGACCAAAAACATCCGCACACACAAATATGCATGTATGTATGTATGTATGTAAGTACATATGCATGTACATGCCTGCGTACGCATTTGGCACCTAACGCACTTAGACGACGCAAGTCATCATCAAGCGTACATACATACAGCATATGTATGTATTTAAATATGTGTGTTGGTATGGCTGCGTGAGCGCGCGGAAAATATACGAATATGGGATGGGTGGAGACAGAGGGCGAATAATGGTGCAGACACCCAGAATAGAGAGTATTGGAATGGAATGACAAAGAAGGAGAACAACAGCGACAGCACAACTTTACGTCATCGTCAACGCCAGGATGCGCGTGACACGCATTGCAAACAGACAATTTCTCACTGTCAAAATATGGCAGCCAGCCTTCCTGCGCCCCTCGCCACCTCGCCACCTTGCTATTTTAAGTTGAAACAGCAGCAACAGCTATGGCAGTTAAGGTAATGACATTCATAGAACCTGAAGCAGAAGAAAACGACACACATGAGGTACTTATAACCGATACTGGCGAGGAATTTTGAGAAATAGATTAAAAGGCGATGAAAAGTGAATAAATACCCGGCAGTAAAAAATTATCAATTGATAAAAATAATCAACTCGTAGTTAGCTTATTAGCGCGATTTCGATAAATGCCCCACTTTTGATTAGCTATGAAAAAACTAACTTTAAGTGAGTTGCAAAGTCATGCAGTTCAACGGGAGTTGGTTTTCTTAAACAACTTTTTAATTAAATATCCGCATACAAAAATTACTTGAATATCCGTTTTTGCACTTTCGAATTTAGGATAAATAAAATGAAGATCGAAATTTTATATTATCAATAGCAAATACCCGGCGTGCTTCACTGCGTCTTAAAAGTATCTCTGTGTTGTTACTTCCTCCCATAGTTTTTATGGCTTCAGTCGTTAAAAAATAAAATAAAATAGCAGCTCCAACCCAGCAAACAATAAAATGAAATAGATTTGAAGTGTATGTACGATGTGTAACTAGCCCTTAAGCTATTTTGCAATTGAAGGGGTTAGAATCATAAGGGTCTGAGCGATATTTTTTGCAATTATAAGTTATACCCATTTAGTTGTATAATTAAATATAGTGTTTATTTGGTGACGAAGAGTAAAATTCATTTAAATTAGTTAATTACCCCGCATTCATTTGGGCAAGAATCATTTCAAATGCATTTACCCAGAATTTACAAAAAGTAAGCAACTTTAACCTTAAATATCTCAAAACAATGTCATACCTACTTAGATCCTTTTGATTCTAACCCCTTCAATTGTGTTTACACCTAAATTTATGTGTCTAGACCTTAAGATTTGTTGTGAAGAGCGTGGGTAACCATCATTTTGACATCGAATAAAGAAATCAGAATTAGGTTGACTACCAACCATACTAGACGAGTGCAATTTATTTTAGAGGATTCGGAAGAAGCGTTTTCAGAAGTGAGATTTTCAAACGAATTTTCGATTTATGAATCATACTTTATTTTTAATGAATAAGGGTGTGAGTTGATATATGTATTTTCGAAGGTATTTAATCCTGAATATTTCATTTATAATCTTCTAACTCGATTCTACATATCGTGCACTTTCTTCAAAGGTCTATTAATTCAGTATTTACTTTATCTTATCACTTTAACTCAATAATATTCTTCAAATAGGTGGCAACCCGCTACAAAGATATTTTTGACAGGAAACTTTCCTAAACCTCTTTAGTTTTTTTCTTTTTAGTTATGGGTAATATTGGGGCACCGAAATTGCGCATATGGAAACTGTGCATTTAGACATTATTTCGGTTTCAACCGAAACTGTGCATGTATGCTTTATTTCGGTTTTTACCATATGCATTATTTCGGTTTTAAACCGAAACTGTGCATGTATGCATTACTTCGGGTTTCTAACGAAAGTGTGCATATGGATAATTTCGTTTTTTCTAATATGAATTATTTACTTCTACTTAGTAAGGGTTTTAATCCCTAAGCGCGGCTGAAAGCCGCCTACGCAGAGAAAAGTTCTGCGCAAAAATACGTCCGCCCTTCTTTTCCGGCAATACAGAAAGGAGAATTCTACTTAGTAAGGGTTATAATCCCTAAGCGCGGCCAAAGGCCGCCTACGCAGAAAGAAGTTCTGCGCAAAAGTGCTTCCGGCCCCCTTTTCCGGCAACACAGAAATGAGAATTCTACTTAGTAAGGGTTATAATTCTTAAGTGCGGCCGAAGGCCGCCTACGCAGAAAGAAGTTCTGCGCAAAAATACTTCCGGTCCCCTTTTGCGGCAACACAGAAAGGAGAATTCTACTTAGTAAGGGTTATAATCCCTAGGCGCGGCCGAAGGCCGCCTACGCAGAAAGAAGTTCTGCGCAAAAATACTTCCGGTCCCCTTTTCCGGCAACACAGAAAGGAGAATTCTACTTAGTAAGGGTTATAATCCCTAAGCGCGGCCGAAGGCCGCCTACGCAGAGAGAAGTTCTGCCAAAAATACTTCCGGCCCCCTTTTCCGGCAACACCGAAAGGAGAATACTACTTAGTAAGGGTTATAATCCCTAAGCGCGGCCGAAGGCCGCCTACTCAGAAAGAAGTTCGTTTTCATGTATGTACTATTTCGGTTTTTGTCATATGCATTACTTCGGTTTTGAGTCGAAACTGTGCATGTATGCATTATTTCGGTTTTTTTCGTATGCATTATTTCGGTTTTTTTAATATGCATTATTTCGTATGCACAGTTTCCATATGCACAATTTCAGGGTGCCGGTAATATTAAATAATAAATTAAATATATTTTATCAATTAAACCAAATTAAAATTTTCGAACAGATGGAAACCTTCCAAAAAAATATTTTCGACTGTAAGCCTTCTTAAACCTCTTTCTTTTGATAGCTATATTGCAATGTTTACTCTATCTTATCAATTTACTTAAACTACTAATTTTTCCTTAATATCTATAATGTACAAACATCGGGCTGTACAATTTTATTATATGTTTTGATTTTTATATTATGCTTAACGGAATTCGAATATAGGACCACACAGCAGAACATGTAAACAAATTAACAAATATGTAATCTTATAGTATGTTCACGTTGAGCCATAAACTCGAGTTTATGGGCGATTTTGGAGTGTAACGCTTAACTCTGCTCATAAACTCCGAGTTTACCATAAACAATTTTCGATAAACTCGCCTAAAAAAAACACCACTTTTATTTGGTTTTTATGGGAATGCAACCCTTTTTTTTACTTAATTTGGCAGCACAGTGCAAAACCTTTGGCCGCACTAGTGTAAATTTTGGCTGCACTGATGAATTTTGAAAATTTGCAGAATATAATCAGAAGTAAAAAATAAGGAAGATATCAGTGGCTAAAGTTAAATGTTTTTATTATTTTAAATAATTATATTTTCTGAAATACATAACCTATTTAAAACCTAATGTTGCCGAAATAAAGGTAGTTAATGGCTCTTTCACTTGGTGCTCGAAATTTTTTCATTTTTTTTTATAGTTTTAAGCCTGAAATACTTAAACAAAGAACAAAAAAAAAATATAAAAGTATATTTTTTTTAAATTGGCGTTAATTTAAAATGTCTTTTAAAAGAGGTTATTTTGTATACGTCGCAAAAAGATATTTAAATTATCTTCAAATAAGCATCAATACTTTCGTAATCGGTGAAGTATTTTTCCGACATATTATAAATATCAAAAATAGAAAAGTTGAACTTTAACCTCTTTTATTGGTTTTGGTTTTTATTTGTGTCAAATAATCTTGGTAAGGTTGAAATCGGTATGAAAAGTTCTATCAAGCCACATTTTTTTTTTTTTAGTAGCTAAACGATTGGTATTCGAGGCCACGGACTATTTCTGTCTAAATCCTGGAGTACGGGAACAGGCTAAATGCGAATAAGAAAAAGTAAACAAATAAATGTCAAATTAAGCTCTGAGTTTCTTAAACATCCCAATGAATGAGAACACTTGCAAGTTGTTCATAAACACAAAACGTTAAACTCGAGTTTATGGCTCGGCGTGAACATACTATTAAATAAAATAAATATTTATATAAATAAATATCTAAAAATATTAAAAAAATCGCGCCAATTTTTGCTTATTGATATTTAATGTCCAAAAGTAACTAGGTACAATTTAGTTGACAGCTAATGCAGACGAAATCAGTTCTCAATTTTTTGCTGTCATCGCCCTTGTAAGGTAGCCAATTATGGCCGAAGGAAAAAGTAATAAAAAGGAACAGTCCAGCGCCTTCGTCTTGGTCTGCAGGCTGTATCGGAGATACAGCCGCTATATTTAAACGTAGAATACGTGGTATGGTTAAGAGCATATCCAAGTCAAAAACGAAATCACACACTAAGAAAAAAAGGGTTTTTCCAAAATTTTACAAATTTACATACTTCTAAGTGAAAAGAACTCAATGAGATAATAAGCGAAAGCCCTATTTTTATTTTTATTTTATACCATTGTTTTTTTCTACAGCTTACTGAGATTTAAAGATTTGAAATTTTGAACAGAAAAGATATTTATTGAAAAAACTTAATATAAAATTGTTTGAGCGCTTGAAAGAAATTTAATTCAAACTGAACATTTGAAAACACATTTACATGTTGTGGTTGTAGCTAAGGGCGCAGAGATACTTGTTACTATTTGTTAACTTTCGGGAAGACTCAGGTTCGAATGCTGTTAAACGCAAAATATAAATTTTGATTTTTCTTAATTACGAAAAAGTATCAATAAAGTACAGAACGAAATCATATTCAGACGAAAAAATCTCAAAAAACTCTTTGAACTAAACAACAGGTCGTTTGGCGACATATCATATGTATGTGTTTTAAATTGAAACAAGGACGATATGATTTATTTTTTCTAAGTGCATATACTATACATAATGGAGTAAATGTATATACATATATACATGAAGTATTCGTTTTGCTTTTGTTGAATTGAATATACAAAATCATTACAAATTTAAAATAGAAACAGATCCACATTAACTGCAATCAACATATGTACGTATGTATGTATTTACATATGTACACACGCTGCGATTAGGTTATAAATAGCGCGCCTCTGTTTATCAAAAGCCGCATTACATACGCATACATACATTTTGTCTCCTTCCAACATATGCACGTGTTTGCAAAATGATGACGAGGTGATTTTGTATGGAAAATCATTTATGCCCATATATTTGAATAAAATAAACATATATAGAAGATATCAACCAATACTTCCCATATACCAAACGAAAGGAAAACTCTTGAATTTTTGATTAAAGAAAACAAAAACAAAATCATTCGAGCGGTTTTCGAGCATTTTGGTAATGAAAAAAATTTGCAAATTTTTTCAACAATTTTTTTGCCTTAAAATGCTCAATATTTGTTAAATTTATATAAAATTTGTACCCGATAATATTTCTACTGCCCCAAAGAACCTATATCACGAAAATGAAAGTTATATATGCCAACAATAAGTTGCTAGAGCACTTTAAAGGCTCAAAATTGACCCCAAAATAAGGCAATGTTTACCGAATTGGTTATTTACAAAAATGAGTCTGTCGACAGGTTTGGAATTTTATCTTTGAAACGCCACACTTTTCTTTGAAATCGCTTTATTAGTTCTCGTGCAATAAGCGTTTTTGTGAAGCTCTAAAAATTACAACTACAACATTTGAACATAGCCCCCATACCTTAAGGTAAGACGTATTCTACGTCAAAAAATTTCAACTAGTAGACCTCTGAGTAGTTGGAATTTAGCTACAAACCAGCCTCATTTCCCGCAGGATACTAATACACAATATACGTACACTTGTTTGTCTGTGTGTGTGTCAGGCACATACATATATGTAAATATAATAACTCCATTTTTGATATTTTTGGTTTTGTTGACTTAACTAAATTATTAAATAAAAATGCGTGTAGGACGATTGAAGTGGTACTATGTTTAGAGGAGTATTCGTAAATATTCCGATTTCGGGCAGGGGCGGGGGGCAGCAAACAGAAGCTCCTGAATACATCAGAACTGAGTTCGAGTTGGCCATAATGGCACTTGCATGCAAGCACACATATTTACATACATATGTATGTGTACCATTGTCATTTGGTGTGCGTGCCTAAGTATCTGTACAAATAAAATTCATGTTAATTGCATTTGTTAATTTATACAAAAATCCTTGCCACACACAAAAGCAAATCAAATGGCAACTATGAGGACAACAGCAACAGCAACACAATGAAATACAATTGAAAAGGCACTCGTGTATTGCACCACAATGCACATGCAACACTCGAGGAGCATGAGGAGTGATGCACATGCAACACGTAAATACACCGAAATCTGCAGATGGTTACAACAACTACTCTACTCGTGTTGCAACAACACACACACACGGATTGCTCGCCGTTCGATGCAATCAATTGAATTGCTTTTTGATTGTACTTTAACACAACAATCGAATTTGGGGATTCTAATGAATTTGTAGATTTTTCCCCGACAACGGCCCTGAAACAAAACAATGGGGGTAGAGCTACTAGAGAAGCTTTGTAGCAATTATTTACACAATACTTACAAAATTTTTAAATTGTTGCATGTTAAATAATGGCAAGTAAAATTCTAGCCAAAGGCGTTGTTCGGTTACGTGGCAAGTCATGTGGCACGTTTACAAAATTGTGCATTTTGCGTTTTATAGCAATTACATAAATGCGTATTTACCTACGTACATACATATGTACACACACGTACACAAGTATTTATTTGTTAAGATCGCATGGATTCTCACCAGCCCTGCAGGGAAATTTACTATGTATTTAGTTGTTGTGAACTAGAACCCTACCAGTTTGCTTTTCAGCTCAACCAGCACGTCTTCTATATTCTTTTCGTGCCAGCAGTTCTTCGAAAACTCAACTATCCAGATATGCTTCAGCATCAACCAGTTGGATTACTAGTAGCCCCATACCAGTTGTGGGGGGTAGTCTGCTATTTTACATACATATCTATGCCATTTGTTCTAAATAAACTTTTGAAGTTTCATTTAATCTGCAGGCACTTTTCCAGTTGCAAATGAATTTTAGTTTATTGATTTGCAGCTCATTTGTATTTGGTATTTGTGATTTAATTAGAAAAATCATTAACACCTCCAAGCGGAGGTCAGGTCCTCGTGCGATTTCAGAACCAAAAGCGGTAGTCTTCACGCAAGGCCTCAGCCGAATAACTATTCGCGAGAGGACCATTCAAAAAAAAAAAAAAAAGTTGTAGCTAACCGCACATTCGAAAGTTGTTCGAAATTGCTGAACTGGTAAGCCTTCACTTCAGCTCATACCAGTTAATGAACTAATGGTTTTCCACCAATTGATCTGCCCGAATGTTTACTGGCTGGTTTAGATTTTCACTGCAGGGTATATATGTATGTACATATGTATGTTTGTATACGTATTTGTGATGGGTTTGCTACATATTTCGGTTGTGTTCTGCTTTATTTTCAAATAAATAAATGCCTCAATTGCAACGTCAATGGCAGTTTTCCATTTTTCAAATTGTATTTTTGCCTTTGTAATATTTGTGCGCGTGGCCAAGAGCAGCAAATGATGAGGAAGCAATTTTCCGGCGACGTTGCAGAGCTCGTTGCAGATAAGAAAATAGAATTTTGATTTATGAAATGACCAGAAAAGTTAAATTGCTAGATTTGTGGCAACATGTGTGGCAAGTGTAAATAACTTTTGTGCTGTAACCATACACACCTGCTAACCACACTTGATGTGGACGGACGTGAATGTGAATACAAACATATTTATAAAAATGAAGCTCACGAAAAAATTGAAATTGAAATCGAGGCTCGTTTATCGCATAGAGAAATATGTATAAAAAATTTTAACTGCACAGCGTTAATCTTGCACTCTTTACTATTAGTTTAAGTCACTTGATTTGATTTGGAAAACTGATCTCTTAAAATATCCAACGCAGCTCTTCTTTTAGAAAACAGAGAATTCTCAAAAAAAAAAAAGAAGATATTTTTTATATGAAAAAAGTTTCTTCCTCAGCCAAGAAAATGCAATTTTTCCAATTTTTGTCCAATGTTTCAAGCTTACGAATTGTAAAGTCTTCAAGGTGTGAGATATTAGGGCCCCCCTTTAAAGTTCTTCGACAAAGTTGTAGCGTTTAGATTCAAATTAAGAAAAAGCACCTCCGTACTTTGAACAGCATTTTTGTTTTCATTCGTTTTCTATTAGTGCTATTCTCTACCGTCCATCCTCTTCCCCACCGAGGGGGGGAAGAAGCTCAAAACTAACTTCTAGAATTATACCATTATTTACACAACTTTC
>NW_023458566.1:24432432-24437598 GCF_013731165.1 Rhagoletis pomonella | reverse complement strand
GAAAGTTGTGTAAATAATGGTATAATTCTAGAAGTTAGTTTTGAGCTCCTTCCCCAGGGTGGAGAAGAGGACGGACGGTAGTGAATAGCACTAATAGTAAACGAATGAAAACAAAAATGTTGTTCAAAGTACGGAGGTGCTCTAAATATCACTCCTTGAAGACTTTACAATTCGTAAGCTTGAAACATTGCACAAAAATTGGAAAAATTGCATTTTCTTAGCTGAGGAAGAAACTGTTTTCATATAAAAAATATAATTTTTTTTTTTTTTGAGAATTCTCTGTTTTCTAAAAGTTGGATATTTTAAGAGATCAGTTTTCCAAATCAAATCAAGTGACTTATACTAATAGTAAAGAGTGTAAGATTAACGCTGTGCAGTTAAAAATTTTTATATTTCTCTATGCGATAAACGAGCCTCAATTTCAATTTCAATTTCAATTTTTTCGTGAGCTTCATTTTTATAAATATGTATGTATTCACATTCACGTCCACATCAAGTGTGGTTAGCAGGTGTGTATGGTTACAGCACAAAAGTTATTTACACTTGCCACACATGTTGCCACAAATCTAGCAATTTAACTTTTCTGGTCATTTCATAAATCAAAATTCTATTTTCTTATCTGCAACGAGTTCTGACGTCGTCGGAAAATTGCTTCCTCATCATTTGCTGCTCTTGGCCACGCGCACAAATATTACAAAGGCAAAAATACAATTTAAAAAATGGAAAACTGCCATTGACGTTGCAATTGAGGCATTTATTTATTTGAAAATAAAACAGAACACAACCGAAATATGTAGCAAACCCATTACAAATACGTATACAAACATACATACATATGTACACACATACATACATATATACCCTGCAGTGAAAATCTAAACCAGCCAGTAAACATTCGGGCAGATCAATTGGTGGAAAACCATTAGTTCATTAACTGGTTTGAGCTGAAGTGAAGGCTTACCAGTTCAGCAATTTCGAACAACTTTCTGATGTGCGATTAGCTTACGGTGACCATATTAACCAACGTAAAATAAAGGACACTTTTTTTCTAAATAATTTGGGAATACGTACATAGAAATTGTATGATAAAAGTACCTTACCCACATCGTAATTTAAATCAAATAATTACCAGTTAATTATATTATTTAATTGTACAAGTTCCCCTGCTGTAGCGAAAAATTAAGCCAAATCCTTTTCAAGGACCTCGCCATTCTTTACTTACATAATGCCTTTTCCATAATTCATACTGCACGACGAAGCAAGCACACAGTGGTTCAAATTGGAATTTAATGTTCATAATTCATCGGAGCCTTCATTTTTAAACCAACTTGTACTAAAAACAAAAAAAAATTGATTTTGCTGAAAATTTTTTTATAACATTTACAAATTTTTTTTTGTGTAATTTTTTCGTTTTGGGAAAACTATGCAATTGTTTTCAACTAGTTTTTGTTATGTAAAATTTATTAACTGGAACAGGAGAATACAGTTTCTTCAAAATTGTTACTTTTTCTGCATTTTAAGTGAAAAATTAAGGCTCCAGTTACGAACACTAAATCCCAGTTTTGAACCACTGTGCAGCACGAGGTTCAGTTCAACTGGAAACTCAGCGTGCAACACGATCCTGGGCACAACTTTCCTTGTACTTTATAGATTGTACAAAAATTACCGATTAAATAGAAACCCTTTTTCATATTCTGTGTTTAAAAATTTACCTCTGAAAAATGCAGAGCTGATTTAAAGGACAGTTTAAGAAATAAGGGACAAAAGGCGTCCCTTATTTTGAAAAAAATTATATAGGACAGGGGGTTAAAATAAAGGACTGTCCTTTAAAATAAAGGACGAATGGTCACCGTAGGTTAGCTACAACTTTTTTTTTTAATGGTCCTCTCGCGAATAGTCATTCGGCTGAGGCCTTGCGTGAAGACTGCCGCTTTAGGTTCTGAAATCGCAGGACGACCTGACCTCCGCTTGGAGGTGTTAATGATTTTTCAAATTAAATCACAAATACAAATGGGTTACAAATCTATAAACTAAAATTCATTTGCAACTGAAAAAGTGCCTGCAGATTAAATGAAACTTCAAAAGTGTATTTAGAACAAATAGCATAGATATGTATGTAAAATAGCAGACTACCCCCCACAACTGGTATGAGGCTACTAGTAATCCAACTGGTTGTTGCTGAAGCATATCTGGATAGTTGAGTTTTCAAAGAACTGCTGGCACGAAAAGAATATAGAAGACGTGCTAGCTGAGCTGAAAAGCAAACTGGTAGGGTTCTAGTTCACAACAACTAAATACATAGTAAATTTCCCTGCAGGGCTGGTGAGAATCCATGCGATCTTAACAAATAAATACTTGTGTATGTATGTATGTACATATGTATGTACGTATGTAAATACGCATTTATGTAATTGCTATAAAACGCAAAATGCACAATTTTGTAAACGTGCCACATGACTTGCCACGTAACCGAACAACGCCTTTGGCTAGAATTTTACTTGCAATTATTTAACATGCAACATTTTAAAAAATTTTGTAAGTAAAAGACACACATACATATGTACTTACATATTGTGTAAATAATTGCTACAAAGCTTCTCTAGTAGCTCTACCCCTATTGTTTTGTTTCAGGGCCGTTGTCGGGGAAAAATCTACAAATTCATTAGAATCCCCAAATTCGATTGTTGTGTTAAAGTACAATCAAAAAGCAATTCAATTGATTGCATCGAACGGCGAGCAATTCGTGTGTGTGTGTTGTTGCAACACGAGTAGAGTAGTTGTTGTAACCATCTGCAGATTTCGGTTTATTTACGTGTTGCATGTGCATCACTCCTCATGCTCCTCGAGTGTTGCATGTGCATTGTGGTGCCACGAGTGCCTTTTCAACTATATTCCATTGTGCTGCTGTTGCTGTAGTCTGCATAGTTGCCATTTAATTTGCTTGTGTGTGTGGCAAGGATTTTTGTATAAATTAACAAATGCAATTAACATGAATTTTATTTGTACAGATACTTAGGCACGCACACCAAATGACAATGGTACACATACATATGTAAATATGTGTGGTTGCATGCAAGTGCCATTATGGCCAACTCGAACTCAGTTCTGATGTATTCAGGAGCTTCTGTTTGTAAATACTGAATTAATAGACCTTTGAAGAAAGTACACGATATGTAGAATCGAGTTAGAGGATTATAAGTGAAGTTTTCAGTATTAAATACCTTATTCATTAAAAATAAAGTATGATTCATAAATCGAAAATTCGTTTGAAAATCTCACTTCTGAAAACGCTTCTTCCGAATCCTCTAAAATAAATTGCACTCGTCTAGTATGGTTGGAAGTCAACCTAATTCTGATTTCTTTATTCGATGTCAAAATGGTGGTTACCCACGCTCTTCGCAAAACAAACAAATCTTAAGGTCTAGACACATAACTTTAGGTGTAAACACAATTGAAGGGGTTCGAATCAAAAGGATCTAAGTAGGTATGACATTGTTTTGAGATATTTAAGGTTAAAGTTGCTTACTTTTTGTAAATTCTGGGTAAATGCATTTGAAATGATTCTTGCCTAAATGAATGCGGGGTAATTAACTAATTTAAATGAATTTTACTCTTCGTCACCAAATAAACACTAACTTATAATTGCAAAAAATATCACTTAGACCCTTATGATTCTAATCCCTTCAATTGCAAAATAGCTTAAGGGCTAGTTACACATCGTACATTCACTTAAAATCTATTTTATTTTATTTTATTGTTTGCTGGGTTGGAGCTGCTATTTTATTTTATTTTTTAACGACTGAAGCCATAAAAATTATGGGAGGAAGTAAATAACAACACAGAGATACTTTTAAGACGCAGTGAAGCACGCCGGGTATTTGCTATTGATAATATAAAATTTCGATCTTCATTTTATTTATCCTAAATTCGAAAGTGCAAAAAAGGATATTCAAGTAATATTTGTATGCGGATATTTAATTTAAAAGTTGTTTAAGAAATCCAACTTCCGATTAACTGCATGACTTTGCAACTCACTTAAAGTTAGTTTTTCCATAGCTAATTAAAAGTGGGGCATTTATCGAAATCGCACAAATAAGCTAACTACGAGTTGATTATTTTTATCAATTGATAATTTTTTACTGCCGGGTATTTATTCACTTTTCATCGCCTTTTAATCTATTTCTCAAAATTCCTCATTTGTGTCGTTTTCTCCTGCTCCTTCCATCCACATTTTCGCGGCCGCCTTGCTCTATCTCTTCACTCAGGTTCTATGAATGCCATTACCTTAACTGCCATAGCTGTTGCTGCGCTGTTTCAACTTAAAATAGCGAGGTGGCGAGGGGCGCAGGAAGGCTGGCTGCCATATTTTGACAGTGAGAAATTGTCTGTTTGCAATGCGTGTCACGCGCATCCTGGCGTTGACGATGACGTAAAGTTGTGCTGTCGCTGTTGTTCTCCTTCTTTGTCATTCCATTCCAATACTCTCTATTCTGGGTGTCTGCACCATTATTCACCCTCTGTCTCCACCCATCCCATATTCGTATGTACATATAAATATTTTCCGCGCGCTAACGCAGCCATACCAACACATATTTAAATACATACATACATATGCTGTATGTACCCTGCAGCAAATCAAACTGGTTCAGAACTTGAGCTGAGCTAGCCTGAAAAGGGTCGGTACTGGTTCTTCATCTATCTCAACTCAATGCTTTCAACTGTCTTTTTTAACATGGCGATGTCCTACGAAGTGACAATTGTCGCCCTCTGCAGAACTTTTGAACTTGTTCTGAGCTGACTCTGGCTTAGATGGCTCTGAGACAGTTCATATAACAACAGTTCCTAGATAGTTCAAAAAGAGTTACCTCCGAACTAGAAATAATTTGGTTAGTTTTGAGCTGGTTCTTAGAAGTATAGTACAGAGCCTTTTCTTTAAATAAGCACGCATACAATTTTGTAAATAAAAAATATATACTTCATTTTATGTTTAAAGAGCTATTTGATTTGCACTAATTTACTTTTTGAGGCAAACTGTGCTTTAAAATCAGGAACATAAATTGTCAATTATTCCTTTTTTTCTTTTTGTTATTCGTAAAAATAATTTATATTTGTTACGTATTGTTAACGCTTAATAGCGTTCGCGAGTTTTAATAAACGTTTAAAAGC
>NW_023458566.1:24424971-24432332 GCF_013731165.1 Rhagoletis pomonella | reverse complement strand
TTACGGCATTTCGGAGCCAGTGCCAACATTTCGCCACACACATTCATTGTGTGCCAACGTAAATAACCGAAAATTGAAATTATTTACTTCGAAACTTATGAACTTTTGTGGACCGTGTTCATTCGAGTCAAATTCAAATGATTATTGTATGTTGTATGCTTACGGCGAACTGTTGCATAAAGCAGCGCGAGCGGGTAGGTAGTAAATACTAATTATTTGGACTAGACTGCATTGCATTACGACGACACAAGAAAGTCATGAATGGTGTGACTCCTGGGCAGCAGGGCAATGCTGAAGGGCAAATTCGAAGCACATCAATTCAGCCGTTAAGACCATACTTCAAAACCAATTTAGGTTCATGCCATAATCGGAGGGGGGGTGGGCGTTCAGAAATGCATCAAGCCAAAGCATCAGAGTCTTTGCTATCTAAACTATAATTGGTGGAAATGTCTTATTTGCGCAACTAAGTTCCAATTCGGCTTTTTGAACCGTGGTTGCGCATATTTGACATTTCCATCAATAATATAGTTTGGAAATAAAAGAGACTGATGCTTTGGCTTGATGCATTTCTGAACGCGCTCTCAGCCCCTCCTTTACGATTATGCAGATGTTCATACACAGATAAAATAATTCAATTTATATATTGTTATTAAATTATATTTTTGGTAAAACATTTTTTTTTTGTTGGCCTTTTTATTATTATGGTACACTGAATAAACGACTGGAACGCAACTGTTTGTCAAAAACATATGATTTCTATTTTACTTTTTTTTTTAAATGCGGCACTCTAAACACTTCGAAAAAGTTCTAATTTGCCAAATGTGCAGCATAATGGGTCGCTCTTATGTCTCCGACGCATTTCATGGAGCGTAATTATTTCTAGTCATATCCCATGTCTAAGTAATATGTCGCATGTCGATTTATAAATACGTAAAAAAAAACACAAGAAGATGCTTACGTGTCACCGCGAAATTGGTAGTCAAACACGCAACCATTCGGCTACAACAGCTATTGGGATACATATATCGTCGATGTTTTTGCAAAACCGCCCATCTTACGGCACTCAAATTTTACAGGAGAGCGAAAAAACGGTTTATCTTTGAAGGCATTGCCTTGATGGGCGGTATTTTCTCCAGCTCTTATTTTACAAATCTGTTGTTTTAATAACGATTTTACGGGAGTTCAGGGTTACCAAATCTCATTTTTGTCACAATGTCGATTTAGGCGGTTTTGCAAAAACATCGACGATGTACATAGCAGGCAAAAATGAGATATTTTATTCATTCTCTAAATGATTAGGGGTATTCTCTGAGTCTTGCAAAGCCCTTGCACGGTGCACGGATTGCACGGTTTGCAAAGCTGTCCCATACGAAAACCGGTTTTAACCGTGCAATCCGTGCAATCTGTGCACCATGCAAGGGCTTTGCAAGACTCAGAGAATACCCCTATTATTTTTCACACTTACATTGCAATGCATCTTTTCGTTCAATCGTAGTCGTCATGCCTTTCGTAATAGAAAAAAGTGTAATGTATTCCCCATTTTCACACTGGGTGTTTATTTGGGCAAATTTCATTTGATACCATCGTCCGCAGCAGTATTGACTCGGTGCTGAGATGCTGCAGAGGCCAACCCCACTGACTTTACAATTTGCATGCATATTTTTACTGTTCTCGTGACGCACCCTAATACATCGGAAAAGTCAACTTTGCTTGCTGCAATTTCGAGGCCCATGGATGCATGCCGCCACATCCACTTTGAATTTTGCAAGCAGAAGCAGCACGATCGAATTTTTTTAGAGTTATTTTAAAAAGTATTAAAGTATTTTTTTTTATCCGAAAGTTTAAGACCTGGGAGCCACCACGACAATGCTGTGACCAGTCTTTTGAAAATGTCAGTTATTTGTTTTTCAATTTTGTTTTTATTTCAGCGATTATGTAATCGTCGACTGTTGTAATGAGAAAACTCAGCGTACGAAGGTGCAGTTGCACAGAGGTTTAATGTGGCACAGAATAATATTTGTGGAAGCGTTGCCATGCAAAGAGAAATAGGAGTGTAGCGCATCTGCAACGGCAGCTCTGTAGAAATACTTGTTCTGCTACTTTGTGAGGAGCCAGTCGGTAGTGGATATACACACACACAAAAGAGGCATTTGAGGTCAGTGGAAGCCTCCAAATGAGCCGCAAAAATGTGGCCAAGCCATAATTGCGAATCACACACCACAAATGAGGAGTCGTCGGTCTACTGTTATTCCTCGTGCAACAAAGTGTTGCTTGATGAGGTGCGGCAATTGAAGCGACTTGGATGCATAAACCCCAGCAGAAATGTTGTGTTATGTGATTTGCAGTGTTGTTTTTGTTTTTTTTTTTATTTGATTGGCTTATTAAACAACTAATTCAACCGTTCCAAACAACAGAAAGCTTGCAGTGCGTTTACTAATTTTCCTTCATGTATCCATTCTAAAGCTATTGAGAACATGTGAGCACTCTGTTACTTTTCAAAAGAACATATTGGTTCATTCAATAATTCAGCGGATATTCGCCATAGGGCCATTGTGTCATGCGCCCTGTGGCAAGTGACGCAGTCCTGTTGAAACCACATATCGTCCAAGTCCATGTCAACTAATTCCGGCCGTAAACAGTTTGTTATCATGTCACGATAACATCCGATCACCCTAACAGCGTTAACGGCATCATTTTCGAAGAAGTGCGGACCGCCAGGCCAAAAACCACCAACCACCACCATCGGCACCAACGTTTGGATCCCTTCTACGCGTTGTTCAACTGAGCATCGCTCCATGACTAAGTTGGTCAAAGCCTGTATGCCAATTGTATGAAATTAAAAAAAAAAAAAAAAATTATTAAATATTAGCATATCCCAACTAATTGCTGTCAAAGGTCTGCATCATTCCTGTATCACCGTATAGATTGAATTATAGACATTTATGTACGCATATCCTTACAATTTCACTGAAAAAAAACTCTGTGCGTGTAGTCCCTACGCGCGGAAGGAGTGAAACTTAATAGAGCAAATGCCAGAAAGAAAGAAATGTGTGATATACGTACATACACATCTACACATTTTCTAATATACAAAAAACATATTTATTTAAAAAAATTTTTAACGACCTTTAATTTTTTTAAACATGCATATCTACAATATTTACTAGTAGATTGTGGTAACTAAAGTAAGATATGAAATGTTTAATGTCAATATTATTAATATTTCTACAAAAACCCGCATCAATGCTAGCCGCTCCATTGGTTGTTGGATCATTTCTACCATTAACCATTTCTAGTGAAAATTTTTCTTTAAAAAATTCTGTCAGTTCATCAGATTTGGCCAGCAAAAAGTTGCCGTTGAAATCTCCTGCGAGAATTACAGGTCGATCATAACAGTCTACTTATCTTTATTTTCATCTTTATCATTCCTCTTCTTCTTCATCTTCATCTACATCTCCACCTTCATCATCTTCATCTCCATCTTCATCTTTATCTTTATTCAAAACCATTTGTTTTGATACCCATATTGGGATACTTTATTTATTTTAATAAATAATTCGAATTTGATTTTCGTATATATGGCAACCCTTTAAAAAACTAAAATCATATTACATATCTACAGCGGAAGCCCTTTCATTTGACACCTCATCTTTTAAAAAGCGAATGAACGATACAGATTCTATGACTTTGTGTTAAATATTTAACGCAACCCTCTGCGAACTCGTGTAAGAAGTTTCACTTCAAAAAAAGAATTTAGTTACGTCCATTCGCCGTTCGCAGGCGCCGTAAAACTGTAGGTCGTCAAAACACTGGGCAAAAGTCTTTAACCACTCTAAGGCAAATATGAAAATCAATGAGTAATTATTTGTTGAGCATAGTTACGGCAGAATCACTCTTTGCGGTCTCCGAGGAGCCCACTTGGTATTTTGAGGGTTAAACTTTCAATGTATGTATTACCCTATCCCCCCCTAAGTTAGAACGTTTCTGACAATTCTAGAAAATTTTACTCCCACCTTTTTCTCTTATTCATATTTTAATGCGTTTGCGTGTCCATGGCCCTTTGTGCTTTTAAATAAATATTCCATAATTTTTTAACGATGCTTGCTCTTAGCTTTTGCTGAGAGATCCTATTTCCTACTTATCATTCACAAGTGCGACGGCAACAAATCAATTCAGTTTTGAAGTATTCTTGATTTACTGCCAATATGAAGAATGAATGGACAAGAGGCTGACAGTTAGAGTGTCGAGTAGCGAGTAGCGAGCTGCTGAATGAATGAACGAATGAATGAATGAATGAACTAAGTAATGGGCAGAAGAACATTCGTCAAACGCCACCGATGATGGCAACGGAATTTGTCATTTTGACAGGTGCCATTCCTGGTGGTCAATCAAATACTCAAGGCAATACACGCCCGCCACCCTACCTACATTCGGGTCCTAATAACTAGCAAATGATGCCCATCACACAACCCGAACGAAAAAGCATCTATGTATTGCCAACTTTCTCATTTTCACAGTCCAACAATTTGCTCTATGTCCCCTACGCTGTTGTTGTTGGTTGGATGGATTTATGCTTTAACGCCAGATGATCGGATATCTTGTTGACTTGACTATGTTATTGTTGTTGCTGCTATTGACGTTAGCCATTGCCCGCCACATTCTTCCACATGTACATATGTATACTTGTGTGTGTGTGGGAACAATATTCATGAATGTATAGTTATTTTCATATTTCATCCCATCTCCTTCCCCAACCATTCCACATTACTACTGCCCAGTCATCATTCATTATTGCTTCGCCGATTCTTTGCTTCGTTCGATTGCTTGTTTGCAATTTTTGATCAACGATTCAGAAACAATTTTGCGAAAATCCAATTGAATTCAAATGGTTCAATGGAAGGGGGAATCGAACTCGCGTTATCAGCAAACAGCGATGCTACAACTACAGGTGAGGGGCAACCAAGGAGATATGTGCATTAGGGTGGTCCAAAAATGCATGCGGGAAAAGTAAAGTTGGCGTTTTTATGCTCTCCCCCCCCCCCCCCCTAGGATTATTTTATACCGAAAAAAATATATCCATATTTTTTTATTTTGAAATCAAAAAATATTTAGAGGTCGCTCAAAGCGCCCAAAGTTTGCCATGTATGTTATATGGGGAAAAAACCACTTTTCGTAGAAATGGTATAGAATACCTAAAAAACTCCATTTATCAGCAAGAGATTCCCAATAATAATACCCAATTGTTTATTTAACCATTTTTACATCGCAACTATAATTTATAGGTCCGCCAAAAGCCTCGAAAAATGCTATAGGGTGGCCAATAAAAAAAAAACACTAGTATTAAAAATTGCTCAAATAATACCCAATTGATTATTATTGAAAGTATCCTGAAGAGAATCAGAGTTTTACGATCGAAAAATAGTGATTTTAAAGAATTCTATACCATTTCTACGAAACATTTTTTTTCCTCATATAAAACTACACCGAAACTTTTGAGCGCTCTCTAAATATTTTTTGATTTCGAAATAAAAAAAATTGGGAAAATCAACAATCCTAGAGGGTGAGAGCATTACAATTCCGACTTTACTGATTTTGGACCACCCTAGTGTACATACAGTGGCGAGCGAAGCGTTTCGCCGTCTTGCTTCGATAAGAGTAATTTGATATTTTTGGCTTGATTGCATTCAATGCGTAACGATTGAGTGATTTGAGGTAGTGTATGTACGGACAGACGGACTACCAATAAACAATCTAGGCAACTAACTGCCTTGGCATCGTTGACTTTATACAGGCGGACATATCGCACCCTAAATCAAAAACAGACACAACTCAAAAAATGCCAAATGTTCTGGAGGCGCAAGTAAAAAAAAACACAGTATTCATAGTAGATGGTTTTCCAGTTAAGAAACATGCTGATGAAGGAGAAATTAATGTTGGCAGACGTTAGACATACAAAGATGGTATGTAAACTGTTTTATAGAAAAAATCAATTTTGACAAATTTTGAGTTGTGATTGTTTTCGAATTAGTGTGCTATGTACCCTGCCGTGAAAAGCCAAACCAGTCAGTAAAAATACCAGTTGATTAACTAGTAAGTAGTGATAAAGCGATGGCCTACCAGTTCAACAATTTCGATGAACTTAAGCGTTCTCGGAGTTCCTGGCAGCGACATTCGCCTTTGAATTGCCAAAGCCAAAAATAAAACGCAATTAATTGCTTTTCTTACAAATGTCGGCTGTGGCGCCGCGTGAAGACGACTACGGGTTCTGATTCTGAGATCGCAGGTTCGAGTGTGCTTGGATGTTGTTAAGATTTTTAAAATTAAATCAATATAAGCCAATTAAATTATTTCAATTTAAATATAAATAACAAATTTGAAATTCTAATTTCATTGCAGAAAAAACATATGTATGGGCAAAAATACTTGCGCCATAAAAAAATAAATTTAAAAAAATATTCCTTAATTAAATTTAAAAATTACTATAAAAACTCTACATAAAAAAAATCCCTGCACCAGGACTTGAACCTGGGACTTAAGGAATACAACGACATTGCTTTGCTCTGTCGGCCATTGCGACTGTCGCACAACTAGCAGCTTGCCCTGCTGGGTATATGGTACATGTGTATGTATGTATGTATGTATATCTACAAATGTGGTCACATGTGAAGAGTCGCCATTGCTCCAACCACCCAAGCGTGACCAAAATGGGGGTTGCAATTTTAAACTAAGAAATTATAGGTTTTTTTTTATCACAAGTGGATTTTTACTGATACCCAAATACTGGTACCTACATACATACATACATATGTACATACAAAAGTACTTTTCACGTAGTTCGAAAATCCAATTGCGTTTTGCACCGATTGCACAAGATTTCACCAACGATCACGTTGACAAATAACGGTAATGGCATAACATCGTTTCGGAAATAAAGTTACTTAAGGAGTAAAATGTGCACGTATGAAAGAAAATATGTCTTTTTAATTTTCTTACCGTTTTTTTTTTCACATGCATAACAAGTACATACACACATATGATTTATTCATGTTTGTAAATACATATTTACATATCTGAAGTTTTGACTTGCGTCTCTGACGGTCATAGAAGAGCTAGTACCTACTATGTACATTTATATGCACATACATACATATGTACATATGTATAGCGAACAGTGACTGATGCAAGAAATGATTGACTGATTGCCAGTTTGTTTGCATGAATCAGAGTAACACAAATTTTCTTTAAGCCAAATATTTACGCAATTGCCATTGCTACTGGGTGCTGGCGTGGGCCACGAATATGTATGTATGTATGTATGTATGTATGTGCATTCAGAAGCACGATGAAGGAGGTGCACATAC
>NW_023458566.1:24417716-24424871 GCF_013731165.1 Rhagoletis pomonella | reverse complement strand
AGTCACTGTTCGCTAAACATACATATGTATGTATGTATGTATGTATGCGCATATAAATGTACATAGTAGCTCTTCTATGACCGTCAGAGACGCAAGTCAAAACTTCAGATATGTAAATATGTATTTACAAACATGAATAAATCATATGTGTGTGTATGTACTTGTTATGCATGTGAAAAAAAAAAACGGTAAGAAAATTAAAAAGACATATTTTCTTTCATACGTGCACATTTTACGCCTTAAGTAACTTTATTTCCGAAACGATGTTATGCCATTAGCGTGATTTGTCAACGTGATCGTTGGTGAAATCTTGTGCAATCGGTGCAAAACGCAATTGGATTTTCGAACTACGTGAAAAGTACTTTTGTATGCGCATATGTATGTATGTATGTATGTAGGTACTAGTATGTATTTGGGTATCAGTAAAAATCCACTTGTGATATAAAAACCTATAATTTCTTAGTTTAAAATTGCAACCCCCATTTTGATCACGCTTGGGCGGGTTGGAGCAATGGCGACTCTTCACATGTGACCACATTTGTAGATATACATACATACATACATACACATGTACCAGTATACCCAGCAGGGAAAGCTGCTAGTTGTGCGACAGTCGCAATGGCCGACAGAGCAAAGCAATGTCGTGGTATTCCTACGGTGACCATCCGTTCTGTTTTTTGCATAACTTGTGGCGACTTCAATAAAAATTATTAGTGCTACAGGCGAACATTTGCATTTTGTCGTCAAAGTCGAAAACAGTGACATTTTCAATCAAATACGAAGTTTCATTTGATTATTTTTTTCATTATTTTAAAAATTCGATAAAGAAGATATATCACTACAGTAAAATTTGAGACAAAGTTAATGAAAATCGGATTAGGAATGTAGATGCTATGGAGCGCAATCTGCAAAAATTACATATTTATGTAAAGGGCACTTTGTAACTCGCCGTTTACGTCGATTCATGACGTCGATTTTTGATAAATAACTGCGAAAAGTACCAAAAAACAAAAAAAAGGGTATTGTTTTCGTTTTGAAGGACTCAAAATTTGCCTATAAAATAATCTTTTAAAGATTTTCACTTTTCGTGTAAGCTATTGTAATTATAATATGTTTTACTATACTTTTATAAATATTTATGTAAAAAAAGATTAATATCGATGAAGAAAACGTGATTCGTTTTTAAAGTTTAAAATGTATTAAGAATTTAGAATCATAAATACTCTTTTGATATTTTTATACTACGCAAATATATGTAGGCATATTTTTGAAAAATTGTCCTTCATTTTGAATCTAGGTATTCCTGAAGTCACAGGTTCAGGGATTTTTTTAGGTAGTTTTTATAGTAATTTTTAAATTTTAATTAAAGAATATTTTTTTAAATTTATTTTTTTATGGCGCAAGCATTTTTTCCCATATGTATGTTTTTTCTGCAATGAAATTAGAATTTCAAATTTGTTGTTTATATTTATGTTGAAATAATTTAATTGGCTTATATTGATTTAATTTTAAAAATCTTAACCACATCCAAGCATACTCGAACCTGCGATCTCAGAATCAGAACCCGTAATCGTCTTCACGCGGCGCCACAGCCGACATTTGTAAGAAAAGCAATTAATTGCGTTTTATTTTTGGCTTTGGCAATTCAAAGGCGGATGTCGCTGTCAGGAACTCCGAGAACGCTTAAGTTCATCGAAATTGTTGAACTGGTAGGCCATCGCTTTATCACTACTTACTAGTTAATCAACTGGTATTTTTACTGACTGGTTTGGCTTTTCACTGCAGGGTACATAGCACACTAATTCGAAAACAATCACAACTCAAAATTTGTCATAATTGATTTTTTCTATAAAACAGTTCACAGACCATCTTTGCATATCTAACGTCTGCCAACATTAATTTCTCCTTCATCAGCATGTTTCTTAACTGGAAAACCATCTACTAAAAATACTGTTTTTGTTATACTTGCGCGTCCAGAACATTTGGCATTTTTTGAGTTGTGTCTGTTTTTGATTTAGGGTGCGATATGTCCGCCTGTATAAAGTCAACGATGCCAAGGCAGTTAGTTGCCTAGATTGTTTATTGGTAGTCAGTCTGTCCGTACATACACTACCTCAAATCACTCAATCGTTACGCATTGAATGCAATCAAGCCAAAAATATCAAATTACTCTTATCGAAGCAAGACGGCGAAACGCTTCGCTCGCCACTGTATGTACACTAGGGTGGTTCAAAATCAGTACAGTCGGAATTGTAATGCTCTCACCCTCTAGGATTGTTGATTTTCGAAAAAAAAATATACCCCAATTTTTTTTATTTCGAAATCAAAAAATATTTAGAGATCAGCTCAAAGCGCTCAAAAGTTTCGGTGTTTTTTTATATGAGGAAAAAATGTTTCGTAGAAATGGTATAGAATTCTTTAAAATCAATATTTTTCGATCGTAAAACTCTGATTCTCTTCAGGATACTTTCAATAATAATCAATTGGGTATTATTTAGGCAATTTTTAATACTAGTGTTTTTTTATTGGCCACCCCCCCACTGCTTTTTTCGGGGTTTTTGGCGGACCTATAAATTATAGTTGCGATGAAAAAATGGTTAAATAAACAATTGGGTATTATTATTGGGAATCTCCTGCTGATAAATAGAGTTTTTTGGCAGAAAAATACTGATTTTTAAGTATTCTATACCATTTCTACGAAAAGTGTTTTTTTCCCCATATAAAATACATGGAATACTTTGGGCGCTTTGAGCGACCTCTAAATATTTTTTGATTTCAAAATAAAAAAATATGGCTAAATTTTTTCGGTATAGAACAATCCCAGGGGGTGAGAGCATAAAAACGCCGACTTTAATTTTTTTCACATGCATTTTTGGACCACCCTAATGTAGTACATATCTCCTTGGTTGCCCCTCACCTGTAGTTGTAGCATCGCCGTTTGCTGATAACGCGAGTTCGATTCCCTTCCATTGAACCATTTGAATTCAATTGGACTTTCGCAAAATTGTTTCTGAATCGTTGATCAAAAATTGCCAACAAGCAATTGAACGAAGCAAAGAATCGGCGAAGCAATAATGAATGATGGCTGCTGGGCAGTAATGTGGAATGGGTGGGGAAGGAGATGGGATGAAATATGAAAATAACTATACATTCATGAATATTGTTCGCACACACACAAGTATACATATGTACATGTGGAAGCTGTGGCGCGCATGGCTAACGTCAATAGCACCAACAACAATAACATAGTCAAGTCAACAAGATATCCGATCATCTGGCGTTAAAGCATAAATCCATCCAACCAACAACAACAACAGCGTAGGGGACAGTAGTGGCGGCATAGAGCAAATTGTTGGACTGTGAAAATGAGAAAGTTGGCAATACATACATAGATGCTTTTTCGTTCGGGTTGTGTGATGGGCATGATTTGCTAGTTATTAGGACCCGAATGTAGGTAGGGTGGCGGGCGTATATTGCCTTGAGTTTTTTTGATTGACCACCAGGAATGGCACCTGTCAAAATGACAAATTCCGTTGCCATCGGTGGCGTTTGACGAATGTTCCTCTGCCCATTACTTAGTTCATTCATTCATTCGTTCATTCATTCAGCAGCTCGCTACTCGCTACTCGACACTCTAACTGTCAGCCTCTTGTCCATTCATTCTTCATATTGGCAGTAAATCAAGAATACTTCAAAACTGAATTGATTTGTTGCCGTCGCACTTGTGAATGATAAGTAGGAAATAGGATCTCTCGGCAAAAGCTAAGAGCATCGTTAAAAAATTATGGAATATTTATTTAAAAGCACAAAGGGCCATGGACACGCAAACGCATTAAAATATGAATAAGCGAAAAAGGTGGGAGTAAAATTTTCTAGAATTGTAAGAAACGTTCTAACTTATTTAGTTTTGGTAGGGTAATACATACATTGAAAGTTTAACCCTTAAAATACCAAGTGGGCTCCTCGGAGACCGCAAAGAGTGATTCTACCGTAACTAAGCTCAACAAATAATTTATCATTGATTGTCATATTTGCCTTAGAGTGGTTAAAGACTTTTGCCAAGTGTTTTGACGACCTACAGTTTTACGGCGCCTGCGAACGGCGAATGGACGTAACTAAATTCTTTTTTTTTTGAAGTGAAACTTCTTACACGAGTTCGCAGAGGGTTGCGTTAAATATTTAACACCAAGTCATAAAATCTGTATCGTTCATTCGCTTTTTAAAAGATGAGGTGTCAAATGAAAGGGCTTGGGCTGTAGATGTGTAATACGATTTTAGTTTTTTAAAGGGTTGCCATATATACGAAAATCAAATTCGAATTATTTATTAAAATAAATAAAGTATCCCAATATGGGTATCAAAACAAATGGTTTTGAATAAAGATGAAGATGATGAAGTGGGAATTGAAGATGAAGATGGAGATGGAGATGAAGATGAATGATAAAGATGAAAATAAAGATAAGTAGACTGTTATGATCGACCTGTAATTCTCGCAGGAGATTTCAACGGCAACTTTTTGCTGGCCAAATCTGATGAACTGACAGAATTTTTTAAAGAAAAACTTTCACTAGAAATGGTTAATGGTAGAAATGATCCAACAACCAATGGAGTGGCTACCATTGATGCGGGTTTTTCCAGAAATATTAATAATATTGACATTAAACATTTCATATCTTACTTTAGTTACCACAATCTACTAGTTAATATTGTAGATATGGATGTTTAAAAAATTAAAGGTCGTTAAATTTTTTTTTAAATAAATATGTTTTTTGTTTATTATAAAATGTGTACGTATATCACACATTTCTTTCTTTCTGGCATTTCCTCTATTAAGTTTCACTTCTTCCGCGCGTAGGGACTACACGCACACAGTTTTTTTTCCGTGAAATTGTAAGGATATGCGTACATAAATGTCTATAATTCAATCTATACGGTGATACAGGAATGATGCAGACCTTTGACAGCAATTAGTTGGGATATGGTAATATTTATTTTTTTTTTTTTTAATTTTAATTTCAGACAATTGCCGTACAGGCTTTGACAAGCTTAGTCATGGAGCGATGCTCAGTTGAACAACGCGTAGAAGGGATCCAAACGGTGGTGCACTTCTTCGAAAATGATGCCGTTAACGCTGTTAGGGTGAACGGATGTTATCGTGACATGATAACAAACTGTTTACGGCCGGAATTTGTTGACATGGACTTGGACGATATGTGGTTTGAACAGGACTGCGCCACTTGCCACCGGGCGCACGACACAATGGCCCTATGGCGAATATCCGCTGAATTATTGAATGAACCAATATGTTCTTTTGAAAAGTAACAGTGCTCACATTTTCTCAATAGCTTTAGAATGGATACATAAAAGAAAATTAGTAAACGCACTGCAAGCTTTCTGTTGTCTGGAACGGTTGAATTAGTTGTTTAATAAGCCAATCAAATAAAAAAAAAATAGCAGCACTGCAAATCACATAACACAACATTCTGCTGGGGTTTTTTATTCAATTTTCATCCCAGCATCCAAGTCGCTTCAATTGCCGCACCTCAAGCAACACTTTGTTGCACGCGGAATAACAGTAGACCGTCTCCTCATTTGTGGTGTGTGATTCGCAATTATGGCTTGGCCACATTTTTGCGGCTCATTTGGAGGCTTCCACTGACCTCAAATGCCTCTTTTGTGTGTGTGTATATCCACTACTGACTGGCTCCTCACAAAGTAGCTGAACAAGTATTTCTACAGAGCTGCCGTTGCAGATGCGCTACACTCCTATTTCTCTCTTTGCATGGCAACGCTTCCACAAATATTATTCTGTGCCACATTAAATCTCTGTGCAACTGCACCTTCGTACGCTGACTTTTCTCATTACAACAGTCGACGGTTACATAATCATTGAAATAAAAACAAAATTGAAAAACAAATAACTGACATTTGCAAGAGACTGGTCACAGCATTGCCGTGGTGGCTCCCAGGTCTTAAACTTTGGGATTAAAAAAAAAAAAACAAAAAATACTTTAATACTTTTTCAAATAACTCTAAAAAAATTCGATCGTGCTGCTTCTGCTTGCAAAATTCAAAGTGGATGTGGCATGCATCCATGGGATTCGAAATGGCAGCAAGCAAAATTGACTTTTCCGATGCATTAGGTGCGTCACGAGAACAGCAAAAATATGCATCAAATTGTTAAGCCAGTGGGGTTGGCCTTTGCAGCATCCCAATAGCTCTTGTAGCCGAATGGTTGCGTGTTTGACTACCAATTTCGCGGTGACAAGTAAGCATCTTCTTGTGTTTTTTTACGTATTTATAAATCGACATGCGACATATTACTTAGACATAGGATATGACTAGAAATAATTACGTTCCATGAAATGCGTCGGACATAAGCAAATTAGAACTTTTTCGAAGTGTTTAGAGTGCCGCATTCAAAAAAAAAGTAAAATATAAATCATATGTTTTTGATAAACAGTTGCGTTCCAGTCGTTTATTCAGTACCATAATAATAAAAAGGCAAAAAAAAAAAATGTTTTACCAAAAGCATAATTTAATAACAATATATAAATTGAATTATTGTATCTGTGTATGAACATATGCATAATCGTAATGGAGGGGCTGAGAACGCGTTCAGAAATGCATCTCTAAAATATATTATTGATGGAAATGTCAAATATGCGCAACCACGGTTCAAAAAGCCGAATTGGAACTTAGTTGCGCAAATAAGACATTTCCATCAATTATAGTTTAGATATGAAAGACTCTCTGATGCTTTGGCATGATGCATTTCTGAACGCACCCCCCCTCCGATTATGTCATGAACCTAAATTGGTTTTGAAGTATGGTCTTAACGGCTGAATTGATGTGCTTCGAATTTGCAATTCAGCATTGCCCTGCTGCCCAGGAGTTACACCGTTCATGACTTTCTTGTGTCGTCGCAATGCAATGCAGTCTTCCAAATAATTAGTATTTACTACCCGCTCGCGCTGCTTTATGCAACAGTTCGCCGTAAGCATACATACAATAATCATTTGAAATTGACTCGGAATGCACACGGTCCACAAAAGTTCATAAGTTTCGAAGTAAATAATTTCAATTTTCGGTTATTTACGTTGGCACCATGAATGTGTGTGGCGAAATGTTGGCACTGGCTCCGAAATGCCGTAA
>NW_023458566.1:24348552-24417616 GCF_013731165.1 Rhagoletis pomonella | reverse complement strand
AGCTCACTACCACTCTCCGGATAGTTAGTGTTGCCGACAATTTATCTTCCAATCTTTGGAAAAACCACTTCTGCTCTGCCTCGTTTTGGCAACTTACCACTAGCTCTAGCTGCAGTAATGCAAAGGCCACCGGTCAGTCAGTCAGTGGTGCTATTTCGCATGTAACGTAGCAATAGACATAGACCCAAATATTTGCACAACGTAAAAGACGACGACTGGCCATGCACTAGTATTTAGTTACAAACACTGGTATGATTGACTACATATGTATGTGTACATTAGACTGGATCGCTCCCCATACAAAAAAATAAAAATAAAATCGGTACTGTGTTTCCATTGGAATTATAAAATCTATTATATTTTAATACGCCAACCAAAATATTTCGGAAAAATATTAAGATTTACGTGAGCTGGACCGATTTGAAAATTGAGTTTTTTATAAATAAAAATAGTTTCTTAAAGATTTTTTTTTAAATCTCCTCAAATGACAAAACTTTTTAAGCTTAAAATATTTGCATAAAAATATCTTTGAAAACACAGAAAATACCTCTCTACAGAGATCCCATAAGTCTAAATCAGTAAATCATTCTTTGAAAAAAAGTAAAAGCATCAAAAATCTCATTATTAAGATTCCGTTGAAAAGATTTTTAAATATCTTTATGCAGATTTTTTAACCTTAATCTAATTTGTCATATGAGGATACTTTTTTCAAAAAAAGTTCTTTAAGAAAGTATTTTTATTCATAAAAAAGTCCATTTTTGGAGGTATTTTCAAATGGGTCCAGCTCACGTAAATCTTAATATTTTTCTCGAAATATTTTGATGGACGTCTTAAAATATAATAAATTTTCTAATCCCGGCGCAACTTCTTTGGTGATGCGGTCTAATGTACATAGATGTATACATTTTGATCCTAAACACTCTCATTTACTGCTGCCATTTTACGGTGCATTGTCCATTCCATTTTTGTGGCGGTTGTCAAATATTCTTCTTGTGCCTACGTTTAACTCTTTTTTGGCGTTGCTCTTTGCTGTTTTGCCAACTTTTGCTATGTTTACATTAAGTGTAAGAATCGATTAATTTCGTCGATTTTCGGCGCCTCGAATCACTTGCTTCGTACATCCGTTCAATTACTCAACCAAATAATGGACCATTTCAATAATGATGTAATAAATTGCTTTACTTTATCTCTTCCTGAAATCGAAATTGCTTTGGAACTGTAATTTTATGTAGCTATGTATGTGTATAAATTCAAATGTCTCAATCTCTACAGAGCTGTCAACAATACAAATGTCAATGCAATTTGTTGACATGTATGTACATACCAGTGTTGCCAACTCGTGGGATTTCGCCCATAATTTGGGATTTTCGCACCATAAAAGGGCGCGTGGGATCTTGCGTCTCATTATGGTATTTTTAGCTAAATACAATTTTATGGTTGTAATGTTTTTTTTTTTTTTGCTGTTAATTCAAACTTGACGGATGGGACATTTAAACTTGTTTTTCCTCAAACTTTAAGTAATTCCTTTTTATCCCTTAATTCGGCATTTCAAACTGTTAAAATCTGAATTCAAATTTCAGTTGAACACGAAACTAATAAAGTAGCAAACTTAGTTATATGATTTACACAGAAAATTTTCATTTTCCCCAAGAGTGACGGCTGAGTGGATGGATTCGTTTGCCATTTAGGCAAAGTTTATATAAAAATATTTCTTGCATAGCGGATTTTTCGAATGCAGTTAGTATATATAATAAGGTCCATTTTATGCTTTTATGGTATTATATTTGAAAAAAAAAACTTTTAGCTTGTGACGGGTGGGACAGTATTTTGTGACTGGTGGATCGAGTCACTGTTGACGACACATAGCATTTTTGCACTTTTTCCCATAAAAGCATGAATTTCATATTAAAGCCGTTTGGAACTTGCACTTCATTACACTAAATTTGTTGGGGATATAAAACCGCATACCCAAAAATGTTTTAAAGATTTACACCCAAATTTATAAGAAATAAAGAACATTTTAACTGCTTTTTAAATCGAAAATTTGAACCTCGGATGGTATTTTTATAGAAAAATACCAAAAAAAAAACTAGCTCGAAAAACATTACGAATATTTAAAAAAAAATCGACACGTGGTCATTTGTTTGAGTCATTGTATATATTGTTCTTAAAATCTTTTAATATTCAATATTCATAAATGGGATTTTCGAATTTTAAAATGGGATAAACAGGGCGTTTTTCAAAGGAGAATGGGATTTTCGTACCTTTGTTGGAGTTGGCAACACTGTACATACATTAGTATTCGATGACCACCGTCGTTCCATCTGTTCGCAAGCACAAACAGATAGGCATTAAATTTGTCAACCCTAACACTTGAAGACAAGTCTATTGCAGATAATGATGAATTGTGTTTACAGTGACACTGCAGACAGACGTACTACATACAAATACATATTTGTGCACATTTTTACTAAATAACTTATTTGTACTCAGCAATTTTTGATTTTAGATCCACAAATCCTCTGTTAATCCACGTAAATCCTCTCACTTTCAGTTTCAGTTTTAGAAGTCGTTGCTGATTTCCATATTGTTTACCGCTTATCACACACCCATGTGTGTGGGTATGTATAATACTTCAGCGAAAACCCTGCTATTTGATCGATTTCCCATCCTACTACATTTACGTAATACAGAAACAATCCTGACAAATTATGAAAATTTTAATTTGCCGTTAAAACTTTGAAATTTTTTAATTGCACAAAGTACAATTATTTTATTTATGCCCTGCACAAAATACGCAAATTTCGGAGCCGTTTTTGTGGCAGCCATTGCTGAGTGAGTGTCCGATGTAATTGCCAATTAATAGCGAAATAAAAATTTGAAATAATCGACGCCTGGCGGAAGCGCGACTAATGACATCAACACCGGCGGCACTGCCTGCCATCGGCAAAAAACCTTACCGCACCATACAACAGCGACCCTAATAAATGCCTTTAAAAAAAAAGACAAATTATTCAATTAGATAAACTCAGTGCACTGAACAAAACTAGTTTTATGTTCCCTGCAGAAAAAAAATTTATCATTTGACTAAAATAGCTATCTTTTTTTTTGGATTTCAATAAATACCTAACTTTTAATTAGCTATGACAAAACTAACTTTAAGTGAGTTGTAAAGTCGTGCAGACGCTACCGGGAGGGAGTTTGTTTTCTTCAAACAAGCTTCTATTTAAATATCCTCATACAAAATTACTTTGAATACACTTTCTTCTGCAGTTCGCAACTACTTTTTCGAATTGAGGACAAATAAAAGGAAGATCGAAATTTTGATATTATCATTTTGATGTTATATGTCTGGTGGAATTCAAATATGGGAGCACCTGCAAAAGAATACGTAAACAAATAAGCAAATTTGTAAAGTTAAATAAAGTAAATTAATAAAAAAATTAAAAATTTAAAGAAATCTTTGATATTAATAGTTTACATCCAAAGGTAATTAACTTCAAGTTAGCTGGCAGCTAATGCAGAGGAAACCAGTTCTCACCAATTTGCGGCCATCGCCCCTCAAAAGTAGTTAGTTACGGCAGGGAAATAGTTAATAAACAGTTACCACTAGTCGGCTGGTAGTTAGTTAATAGTTAGCTACAAACTAGTCCCATTTCCTGCAGGGTTTGTATAATTAACATTGACAGGCACTGCATCGTCAGTTTTCAGGCCTGAGCTCCCGGTAAAATAATTCAATTTCGATGGCAGCGGGGAAAACGGAAAACAAAAAACAATTAAAAAGTAGTCGACCAAGCCACAGCGCGAACTATCACTCTTTGTGATAATGAAATTGGGGACTTTCCAGGCTTACAAATTAGCCTTAAGCTAGGAAGGGTGGAGAACCGAATAAATATTTATGTCAGGCGTTTCCTGATTAATCAGCACGAAGCCAAACTAGACGTTCCTGGAATTGTCTTCTGTTGAAGGAATGTACCATACAAAACCCCTTTGTGGTTGCCGGCATTAAAACAGAAGAAAGAGCTTAACGACCCAAGGACTGTCACTCAAGCTGATTCCCGGAAAACACTTTGGGGAATTTTTATACTGTTCCAACAACAACAACAACAACAACAACAACAAGAGCTAAACACCTCTGCAAATATTTCTTAGAAGGGCCTACACAAATTGGGGACCTAAGAAGTTTTTTATTATTATTGGAGTATACTTCGGCGATGAAAAATCATCTGCCATCCATTTCTGTGACCACATTAAGCCGCACAACACAAATTGATGGAGAACTTCGGCCAAACGGTTAGCAAAATTTATGAAGAGTAATTTTTTCTTTGGTTTCTTTATACCCGTTCTTCTATTCCTCTGTGTATATTAATGGTATCAGAACGGGAAGGACTTTTCTGTAGCGGCCATCAAAATGTAACTTATCCCATTTTTTTATGTATTTAAAGTTGAGGTTTTTTTTTTTTTGTTTTTAACAAAGGGAAACTTTTATGAAGCCGAGAAACAGCAAGTCGATAATTTATTTTCTTAAAACATCCCCATGTGTTGCGTAGAGATATAAACGGGAACAAGATGCAGCGGCGAGAATACATAGCAGCGCAAAAAGCTTTCTCGTTAACATTATTTGCACTTAAGTAACTTTTTACGATGTTTTTTCCTTAAGTGTTGGAACATGTGTGCGTAAACGGGAGCATACAATGGCGGCTCCCCTACGTTGCTCCCCTGGCTGCGCGGCGGCTGCTTCCCTTTTCACCCACTTTAGGCGGATTTTAAACTTCGTTTACAAGTGGTGTGCCACATCTGGCGTGCCGTGTGGCAAGTTGTGCTGTAGCGATGTGTGCGGCGGCGGCAGCCATCAACGAGGCAACAAAAGTTTTTATTTTACCTCGGGATTATAATTAATAAAAGTGATGCAACACTTGCCGTACGAGCTTTTGCATTTTTTTTGGTTTTCTCTGCTTGCTTTCGTTGTTGTAGTTGAAGTTTTTATTGTTGTAAAAGTTTAAATTGAAATAAGGAAATTGCGCTAAAATAAATATAGCAGGAAAAGGATCAAACAAGCACATTAACGAAAGCTATGAGCTCTTAGGAGAATCTGTAGACTCCTCATTCCTTCAACTAGTGTCCCACGAATCGGAAGCGCGAAGCAAAGAACCTTTCAAGGGTTGATTGTATGTATTTTATTTTTTTGTTTTTTTTTTTTGTTTATGTACACTTAACATTTCATTGACATCGCGAATAAAACTAATTCGATTCTGTATTTTAATATTTCTTTCTTCTAATTCCGCTACATCAAAGGGCACTGCTTTTTAAAAGAATGGTTTTCGAAATCTTTTTTTTTTTTTTTAAGTAAATATCTATGCGCGTATGTACAGACAAATGTCTCCTGCACGCATTAAGGGGTTAAAAAAGGGATAAAAACATCGCACATATTTCTGTCTAAAAGTTGCAGCCGAAGACAGATGGCGATTGGGGTGGCAATAAAGCGTGATACCGCCATCATCGCCATCAATTCGAAGCAGCAGCAATTATTAATGCCAGCCCCCCCCCCGACGCTAAGCGTGAATTATTTTCGGCAAGGAAAAAGAGGCGTAAATTGCAGCATCCTAAAGAGTTGGCAATTGTCTATTGGCGATTTGCGCCCCAATCGCCCATTAGCGAACCTCAAACGATGGCCAACTGGGTGGCGAAAAGGAGAAATATGTGAAACTTATTAATTATGTTGCCGGCTAGTTGGCAACGGTTCGTATGTCGGAACACTAACAACAGTTGCATCTTTATCGATTCACACGTTCACAATAAATTTCCATTGGTTGCCAAGTTGACAGCTTTTTGGGCGGTAGCCGCCGCGGGGCTTGGGCTCACCAGGCGCAGGCAGCTGTTTTGCGCTGTGGTGCCTCGACACAGCAGCTAATTGTCTCGGATTGGTGTTGTTGTTGCAGCGCTTTTTTGGCAGGGCGCATAGGCACACGCGACCCACCCGCACCGCATTGTTGATGCAGCGCCTTGCTAATTCAAAGTTATGGCTGGGCGGCGCAGTCAGAGATGGCCACGATGCTACACGCTGGCTGTGCGCTGTCGTCGGTGAGACGAGCTGACGGCAGCGATTAACCAGGCGACAAAACTCGCCACGTCTACAACGCTTGCCAAGTGGCAAGTTGTGATCACAACTGGCGAACGCTTGAGTTGAATATAATTGCTGCCAGCCACCTGCCACATACACTTGTTTTTCTGCATGTCGACGCGCGATAATAAACTGGCTGACAATTAGATCGAGGCAGCGCATCAAATGCCCAACTAAGCAGAATAGACGTACATACATAAACGTCGAAACAGTACCCGCTCGATATTTGCCACTTCCCAATATCGCGATAGTCAAAAGTTTGACTTTGTAGGTTCCCCAAGAGCAAGAGTTGAAAGACAATAGAGTTCTATCAACGTCACGCTTTTATTTTACTGGATTATTTTCACTGATCTTAGGTACAGTGAAAACTATAGGGTCGCGAAAACAGAACTTTTGCAATATTTTGTGCAATATCATCACCTCTTTGCAATAACTCAATATGTTTATAGGCCAAGGCCGTTTGAAATTTCTGCTTAGAGCATTGTCTCACACAAACTTCTTCGAAATGCCCGTCGCCAGGTTTCACCACCCGACCAGCAAAAAATCCAAGTAATGGAAAAAGGTCGAAGCGAGCACTGTACATACATACATACATACATACATATAGATTCATATGGCATGTGTGGCATGCAACAAGCAAGTGCAACAAATGCCAGAGGGGGAATCACAGTTTGTCTTCCGTTCCAATTCATCTTCCCGCCATCAAATAAGAATGTAAATTAAAAGCTGCAGCCGAAATTGCGAAATGTGGCAAATGTTTTCACCAAAGTGCCAAGGCACGTCAGTCCCAATGGCAAATGCCGTTGCATCGTTGGTGCTAACTAATTTTAAATTAATATTTGTCAAAATGCCCTAAGCGGATTTTTAAAAAATTTCTTTCGCGCGCATACATACTTACGTTGGTGGTAACTGTATAACATGCATACCTCCTACCATTACTTTTATGCTATTCAATTTGACCATAAAATGAGCTCCAATCTGATGCCAATGAAGACGACAACAACAATGACAATCGCCTCAGCCAGTGCCGTTGAGAGAGCAGTCAGCATCGAAGACAATGAGATGCACAAAGTGTGGTGACTTAAGTGCCTTTGGGTTGGGGCTTGTTTGCAAAAAAAAACATCTCGGCGAAAACAAGAATCTTCGGTTGTGTTAAGAGGTTGGAAGGCGCCAAAACTGAGTTATTCACAACAACAACACAAACGAAAATCTAAACACTCGAATCGCTTGCCGTCCCTTCAGTGAACATCGCATTCACGTCGTTTATCGCGAATTTGCATATTAATGGGCAAACACAGGGGTCCATTATGGCCTATCGTGTGGGACCTTTCAAAACGACGATTCTTTCATTTATGCGTGTAGAAAGTGGCCCACTGTGCGGTACGAATCGAAAATTGCCAAGACGATTGAACTTCAAATGTAACCAACAAGCAACCGAAATTATTGGATTACTTAATGCTACAACGTATTGATTGGCACATAGCAGCGGGCAAAAAAAAAACATCCAATATAAACAAGTGAATCGGCAAATGCGTGATGCGCTTACCTAATGAGCAAATGAGCAGCCAACCAACCAACGCTAATCGAAAGCGAGTTGGTAGCGTGGTAATGCGTCCTCAATTCGAATTTTTATGCCGCAGCACTCAACACCAATTTTTGGACGCATAACATATACGTACGTATGTACATAATATGTTTGATGACGGAGGCGCACACAGCTCTCTGATGGCCTTTCGGCTGCCGAATTATTAGGTTAGCGAAAAAAAATATTGTAATTCCATCCGCGGCCAAATCAGATCCAATCAATTGGGGTTCGTTCGGTGCGCGTTCAAATGCAATTATGTATATATGTATTAGTTAGTATGTATTAGGTATGCTTCCACGCATTTTTGTTGGGGTTGCCTATGTAGGTTGGCAATTGGTATGCATTGCGAACTGTGGTACCATAACTAGTTTCATATGAAATTGAAAGTGATGCCAAAATTGCGCGAAATTATCTAACGAAGCGTTGCCCAAATGTTCCGTGTTTGCCGGGACGTCCCGTATTTTGCATTCAATTGGAAATGTTCCGCCGGGACAAGATTTTTCCCGAATTTTCGACAATTTCATTATTCATTTCAACCTGCAAATTTCTACTCAACATGGTCATGCTATGACGCGGCTATTGTGAGTAGGACATTAGCCAGCATTATTGCATGCAACTCTGTAAGAGAAATATAGCTAAAAGTTACCGTTGATTTTTAGACGTTTTTTTTTGTGGAGGGTGTTGCGAATTTTCTTCTATATAACTAACCCATGAACAAAACTGATTTTCATATTGTAAAACATGCGGCACACCATCATAAACACAACACAATCATACATTTTAATGCAACTTTTAAGTATCTTTTGTAGTGCCATAGGCTCCTTGTAAGCCGAAAAGACAAAAAATCATAACCCCAGAGTATATGCACTAGGGTGGTCCAAAATGAGTAAAGTCGGATTTTTAATGCGCTCACCCCCTAGGATTATACTATATCTAAAAAAAAAGTATTCCTTATTTTTTTATTTTAATCGAAAAATATTGATTTTCAAAAATTCTATACCATTTCTAGGAAGTTGTTTTTTCCCATATAAAATACATGGAAAACTTTGAGCGCTTTGAGCGACCGCAAATATTTTTTGATTTAAAAAAAAAATTTGGGGTAAATTTTTTCGGATAGAACCATCCTAGGGGTGAGAGCATAAAAATTCCGACTTTACCTTTTTACATGCATTTTTGGACCACCCTAATGTGCACATTACTGCATCTCGTATTTAATTCTGATCTCCCATACATACATACATACATACATAGGTAAAGAAGACTTTCCTCTCCACCCATTGGCGTTTGTATGAAAAGTAAAGGGGGGAAATACGCAAACATTTTGAAGGATCTTTTGGCGTTCACTTGGAAGTAAATGTTTCAATTTGCTAGGCTTTGCATTTCAAATGTAAACCAAAACCAAAAACCGCCAGAACAAAACATGCCAGGCTACTTCATACGTCAAAATCAGCTTCTTGATGATTGTTTCAAGAAATGTAGTAGTGGGCTTCGATGTGGTCATCATGCATCACACAGTAACAAATAGCATGGCCGCATTCAGCTCGTCTGGAAAAATGAACCAAATGTTTGCCTTCTGACGGAGCTGCATCTGGAGAGACATTTTCGGCTCGCTTCCATTAAGGCATATGTATGTTCAGAGTTCCCTCCCTGCCTTCATGGTGTGTATTTCGCCTGTCCCTGAGCGTTTCCTTGCAGTTCGAGCACATCGTTCGTTTGCGCAACGTTGATACTAATTAATGTGCCACATTAATTTACATTTGGAGCGCAGCGTTGCATCCATTAACGTAGGCCAGTTGATATAAGTAAAAGGAAGTGTACACACAAACACTCCTGCACTTACATACGTGTGCATCGACATGAATGAGAGAACATTTTGTGGAATTTACTGTATATGTACATTAGTGTGCGCCTTATTTTTTAACTCTGTAACTTCAAAGCTTGAAGTGATGTGAAAATAAGGTATCCATATTTAAAATTAGCGCGTAAAAATACATTAAGTAACATTGAAACAAATAATGTTTTTTTTTTACTGATTAAAATTGATTTGATTGATGTAAAATTGCATGAACTTGTCCAACTTTTGCGCGTCTCAGGCACGTTTATAACCAAACGAGCCTATATAGCTTAAAATAAAATTGTCCCCATACAAATAAGGCGCACACTAATGTACATTAATATAAACAAATACACTACATACGAAGTCTCTTTTTTCACTAGGCTCTAAATAATAAATTTTCTTAATTTTTGCATATAATACGGTTTTGCAGCGTGGAATGTTTTAATTATTATATATATTTTTTTTTAAGTGAAACTTCTTTACGTTCGGCTGGGAATAAATTCAAACACCGATGCAAGGAAAAAACAAACGACACAATCGTTGGGCTCTAATTTCAAACTGCAATGAAACGAAAAAGCGACAGAAGAAGCGGTGTTTTTTTTTTTGGTGTAAGATCCAAGATTAAGATCAAGATTTTCATTAAGATAAAGATTTCGGAGATTCAAATTGGGGTTGGGGCTAAGATTCAGATTGGCATTGGGATTGAGATAAATATTAAGATTAAGAATGGGAGCGAGATTAAGATTAGCATTAATATTAATAATAATGTTAAGATTAAGAATTAGATTGCGAATCAGATGAAGACAATTGTTCATTATTATGCAAAGAAATACTCACATAATATGATGAGCTACATAGCTACGGGTTATAGAAAGAACTTTCACTTCAGTCCCGCGTGCGTTGGAACTAATAAGAATGGAAAATAAGAAATTGTCTATGATGAGCTGGATATGGCGCTGTTGAGCTCGTTTCTTTTCGATTAGGTTGGGCGCACTTTCGATTGATTTTCATTTCAAATTGTACCAGAGACTATAACGATTATAAGAAATAAAATTAAATATTGCTCTATAATTATTACTGAATAATGGAAAAGTTGTTTTCGTTTCGCGGGACGATTATTTTAAGACGAAAATGATTTACGTCTTCTCATAATAATTATATGGCAGTTTTATTTGTCTTCTCTTAATAATTATATGGTGCTTTTCTTGAAATGAATCTTCTCAATTGAGTCGGAGATTCGACGCGTTAAATATGTAACGCCATGATTGTTAATGTCATAAAATCTGTATCGTTCATTCGCTTCTCAAATGAGGTGTCAAATTAAAGGGCTTTGCTTTAACGTGGTTTTAGTTTTTTGAAAAGGGTTGCCAGATGTTAGCAAATCAAATTCCAATAACCGTGAAATCGGTAATATATGTACCGTTTCTATAAGGGGAAACGTGGGACGTAAATCCAATCATAGTTGCTTCATCGTCACAATCATGATGCAACGATTACATGACGACTACACTTTCGCAGACTCGGTCGGGATATTTCAATTCATTTGGCGTCTAAAAATTCACTTGGAGCAGGTATTTTCTGTTTTTCTGGTCGATATTTTCGCGAAATATTTACAAAAAGCTGCAATTTTTAAAATATAGACTGTACTGCACCAATTCTAGACATCATTTTTCAGTAATATCTCTTCTTATCTTTTCCTGAAAGGTGTTTTGTGCATGCACGCAGAGACTTTTTACAATGTCGTCATATTTTATAGTTAAAACGCCCACATTTATTGAATTTTTATGCAATTATCCATTTTTTAACAATTTCCACAGATTTTATGAAAAAAAAAAATAATTTTAATGCAAATATTAACTTTTTCACTAACTTGTCCCCATAAAATGTAACCAAACAATGCGTGCACAACGATTAGCAAACGACGGTGTCGTACTTATCCGTTTCTGCGTCTTCCACGATCTGCCGATAACTAGCCGATAACGACAAGTGTGCAGATCTCTTTTGAAATACATGTGCTCGGCTCAAAATTTCAGGGTGAGACGATAACCCAACTTTGATTGGACGACAAGTGTTCAGATAGCCTTAAAATAAACGTCACGAGAGACGAGAAACACAAAAGTCCCACATACTTATTATGAGCAGACGTAAATCATTTCCGTCTTGAATATAAGCGTCCCTAGAGACGAAAAATAAATAAAAATTCCATATAATTATTATGAAAAGAGGTAAATAATTTCCATCTGAAAATAATCGTCCCGAGAGACGAAAAAAAAATATATTTCTCGTAAATATTTATTATACAAAGACGATAAAATTTCTCTTAAAACAAGGCGACGTTTTTGATCTCAAATACGCGATACAACCAGAAAAATTACAGAAATAATTTAATAAATTAATAATTTTTGTTTAATCAACTGATCTATTTGACGTGACGTTACCTGACATTACGTTACTAAAATTTCCGTTGAAAAAGTTTTGTTAATATTGTTTTTGCACGAATTTTTAACGCGAAGATAATGTGCATTTTATGTCGGAGTATACTTTTTATTTGACACACCTAACGGGACCATTTTTGGCGAACACTTTTCTGCTTACATAACCAATATATACATATTACAAAAAGCAGCCAAATCGGCCTATAAATAACTTAGATATAGGACTTTTAATTTTTTTTTTTGCTGTGGAGTTTTCGCTGGAGTCGCCCATATACATATGTACATATATATTTTAAATCGGAAAAGAGTTTTTAAAATTATTAAAATGGTATTCTTCCTCGAAGGATTACTCACAACAAATTCTAGCTTATATTTTTCCTCAAACTATCGGCAGTTTATATTGTAAGCAACAATTTGTTGTCGTTGTTGTTGTAATATTTAAGAAGTCATGGTACTGTAAATATTTTACTAAAACCGGTGCATATTCGTTTAAGCGCACCTGAACAAGGAGGTCGAAAGCATATTCGTGATTAAAAAATTAAATCGTTTTTTGCATTAAATTTACCATTGGTAAGTTATTGATAATTCAAGTGCAACATTATTTTTAATGATATGCTTTTTACGTATTTTTTTAAACGCTAAAAGTTAATTCGCTTAATAACATTAAAAATGTCAAAATAAATCGTACGTAAGTGTGAAAATTATGGGGTAAAAAAAACCCCGAAATCAAATTAAAAACGGAGCCGCAACTAATTTTTTTAACTCCACTCAAATGCAAGAGCAGTGGGATCTTCCATCACCCCAGGCACATTTCACACCGTTTACGTAACTCAGATTGCATAAAATGGAGAGAAACGGTGTGCAAGCCTTGTTAAAACCACATCACAAACAAGGGCCCAAAAACAAATTAAGCTAAAAAAAAGTGAATGCAAATATATGACAACTATCATTAGAAAGGTCCTTTTAGTTTAAAATAAACGGCTTTAAATTTTTGTGTTCCGTTTCGCAGATTTCTAGATGCAGTAGAGAACGATTTCCATTTCTTGTCGCATTCTTGATCCCACGTTTTTTGCCAATGTATTGGAGACGAAAAATCTACAGTTTTTACCTTTTTTAGAAAACATATGGCTTCTTAAATGCTATCGAAACATAAAAAAAATCAACCTATAATTGGAGGTTAGTTTATTTTTTTTGCACCTCAAAGGCTTACGAATGTCGCGTTTTTGACCATGGAAATGCCCATATGTATGCATGTATTATGAAAAATCGAATTTTCTCTTAAGAGCCATTGTAAATTTAAATTTTGAGCGCAAGTATTCTTTAGCGCATCAATTTGTTCGCTACTAAATATACTCTTGGATCAACAGCACATTTTTTAAAACTCTCATCAGCATAAATATGGAAATTTTCTTTGGGAAACTGTAGAAAATTTCCTACGGTAATTCGCGTACGCCCGGCATCATTGCTCAAGATCTCCTCCGCAATGCACACAAAAAGAGCCCGCATTGTGAGGGAGAATTGTCACAGCATCGCTGATTGACAAGCAATGCACTCCTCCCCGCTGCCACTGGAAGTATGTATGTATGTATGTATGTATGTAGGTCGCAATCGCGTGGGCAGATGGCCGGCCCAACAGAGCGCGCCTTAATGGAAGAAAATTGTATTTCATTACAATGGAAGTTTTTAATAGTTTATGAAACGCACACAAAGGTGAACCGGATGGGAGCTGTGGATTGTCGCGCAGCCGAGAATTGGTTTCGCGTTTCGACAATCGCCCCAACAAGTGCGCCGCCGTGTTCCCTCCCGTTGTGCGTTAACGGATGTAGATGGCCCAAAGGGAAAGCGCGCGGATGTCAGTTCTCATTTCATTCATTTTATTTTAACCAGTTTTCCGTTTTAAATCATAGCCTTTATTAAATCTGCAGGCGCGTTTAAAGCGGATTTGAAGCGCCGAAGTCCCGATTACGCATCGCAATTGAAATTTTCCGCTGCTGGTTGGGTGCATTGGTGGCGACGTCCACGCCATGTATCGGAACTTGTAATTTCGTGCACAATTGTATTTATTTATTTATTTATTTATTTATTTATCATATTCGATTACATTTCATCCCGAAGTACACTTAATAATCAACATTGGCTAACGATTTTCTTTCTCTTTTTTCCTTCCGCTTGCAGCACGTGGTTCAGGCCGGCGTTGCGCCATATCCAGGCGCTCCGGCTGGCTACCCACCGGCCGGGGCACAGGTGGGCACCACCAACCCGGACAGCCTCTCAATGGCAGTGGCGGCCATCAAAACTGAGTCCGTGTCACAAATGAAGCCCGAAGGTGGAACTGCCGCTTCAGCTGCCGCAAATGCAGCCACATCGGCCGCTGCCATACAGATGTACATGCAACAGAAGAAGGTAAGTGTGGGGCAGCTTCGTTAATGTGCATGCGTGAATGTGCCCAACCCTGGTGAGTGTGCTTTGAGAACGAAGTGGGCGAGTTGAGCTACTGTGCGCCTGTGCGCCTGTAAATATACACCACCGAATAACCTTAATTGCACGGACATAAATAGTACATTGCATGACCACTCGAAACTAATATCTGCCACCTTTGATCGCTTTTCACTCACACCACCAAATACATGCTTACGTATATTTCTATAAATAGGCGTGAGTGAGTGAGGTAGAGCGCCTTGATGTATGTTTTTATTTGAATTAGATTTAAAGCTGGGCAAAACAAGTAAGTATTTGTGTATTAGTTGTTTGGATAAAAACCTCCAGCCGGAGAAATCGTTTCTTTGTGAAAGAAATATTTAGAATAAATCAGCAATTCTCGTTCCGCTGTCTGACAACTGGCTCGCTTGTATGTCGCTGGAAAGCAAATTCAAAACTACTTGCCCGGTTTTTGAATATTGATTCCGATTTTGTGTCTGCTTAGAAAAAACTTAATCGAAATGAAGAGCCCCCTCTTTTATAATCCTGATGAATCAACATACATACATACATACATACATTTGTATTTTTATTTACTTACTTTAGCACTTGCTCAAACATTGTACATTCTCCATAATATCTACCACCAAAAAATATTTTTTCACATGTCCATCACAAAAATGTTGTAAAGAAGGTTTGCATGCGGCTAATTCAGCATTTTTTTTTTTTGCTTTTTTATTCAAAGTATAAGTTACAGTTAAAAACTTCTGTACGTATTTATTAGCGACTAATTTAACGAATCCAGGTGTCTGTCTTTATAGCATAAGAAGTATTCGTAAGCATTATTCTAGTACACAGTGCGACAGTCATTTTTTTTACCACACAGAAATCAACGTACGCGCGAAATTAGGGGCCGAATATTGTAAAAAATTATTTTAAAATTTTAGTGCAATGTTGCATAACAATATGGGTGCCAAATAAAAGAGAAAATTCTGTAGAATTCATTAAAGACCTATGAAGCATTACTACATATCGAGCCCCAACCGCCAAAATAACGTAAGCGATTTTTTTTCAAAATTTTCTTTTTGATGCAGAAATGCATCTAGATGCTCTACGAATATTTCTGCATCAAAAAGAAAATTTTGAAAAAAGTGTCGCTTACGTTATTTTGGCGGTTAGGGCTCGATATGTATGTATGTATATGTTAAGGACTAATCCTCGAATTTCGAGGTTTTACTATACGTGGCTTCTGGTTTCGTGCGTATGTATATTGATTGTCTTGTGTGTTTTGAAATTTTTTGGTTTATGTCGCACGGTGTTATATAACTACATATCTATAATGAAAGGCGAATTTCTTATTTGTAATTGTTGACATCATATTCATAGAATCGTAAATTTTTGAAAGTGAAATGCTCATCCCAACGATTTCTACAAGCCAACCAGCAGTGGAAACTTCTTTAAACTATGTAATTTCGAAAGTCGATGGGCTTCAAAGAAATTAAGTGTTAAATAAACCCGTGCATATACATATATGTAAACCCAAGTGGTAACGGGATAATTTGCTTGATGTGAGAATACTGCAGTTGTAAGATCTCAATGAGAGCTGCTATTTTCCATGCAACTTTTCCAATTCGAATTGCCACGAATAGTTTAAAGCTAATATCAGCCAAGTCGCTGTAGCCGTTCTCAAGCGTTACTCTTAATAATGACATTTATGCAATTTGTAGGTACACATATATGCATATCCCTGCAGAAAAAAATTATCAATTGATAAAAAATAGCCTACTTATAGTTTTAGCTGTTATTCGGGATTTCGATAAATGCCTAACTTTTAATTAGCTATGACAAAACTAAATTTAAGTGAGTTGGAAAGTCCTGCAGGAGTCATGCAGACGTTACCGGCAGTTTGTTTTCCTTAAACAAGCTTCTATTTAAATATGCTCATACAAAAATTACTTTGAATGCTCTTTTTTTCTGCACTTCAACGATGTTTTCTCGAATGCAGGACAAATAGTATAAAGATCGAAATTTCATATTATCATTTTGATGTTATATGTCTGATGGAATTCAAATATGGGACCACCTACAAAAGAATACGTAAACAAATAAGCAAACTTGCAAAGTTAAACAAAGTAAATAAATAAAAAATTAAAAGAAATCTTTTTTATTGATATTTTACGTCCAAAAGAAGGTAACTACAAGTTAGCTAACCAGTTCTAAATTTTGGCCATCGCCCTTCAAAAGTAGTTAGTCACGGCCGAGGAAAATAAGTAAAAAAAGGCTAAAACTAGTCGACTGCTGGGTAGTTATAAGTTAGCTATAAACTGGCCCAGTTTCCTGCAGGGATGCTTATAGATCTATGTAAATACATACAAATGTATATATGTATAGGTCCACTTGTTCAAATTCACATACTTATTTCAATATTTTCGCATAACAACAATGCAAGTTCGAATGCCATATTCGTTCGTTGTTTCGTTTATCTCCTAAAGTGACTCGGATCACTCGGTGTCCGATAACCTTCAACAGTTGCAAATTCCAATGTCGCTGCTGATAAGCGGAGACTCCCTTTTTCCACTGCTGTTGGCCATTGTTGAACGGATTAGCTGCTTAGCGGGTAGTTCGGTTAGTGATAAGCAAAGTGCCACGCATGCCACACCCATCGAAACATTTATGTATGTATATTGGTGTAATCGCATATATGAATAAACAATTAAAAAATGCAATAAACATTTTAGCTTTTGTATTTAACTTTGATATAACGAATTGTTGGTGTTGGTGTAGTTCGAAGGCAATTCTAAAAATAATTGATTTTCTTATTCTAATGATGCAAAAAAAAAAACAAAAAAAAACACAAGAAGTAGAAATCAGTTCAATGAAACTTTTAAATCTGACATAAATGCTAAAACTGAATAAACGTTCAACCCAATTCTCCCGCAGACAAATCTGCCAACGGCATCATCACAGTTCAACGGCTGCAACAACACATCCATCGCAGCGGCCACAGCAACAACTACGACGACAGCGGGTATCGTGAATTCGCCTCTGCTAGGCGGCGTTCCTGCGCAACAACACAATGGCGGCCTTGGGATCGCGCTTAGCAATGGGCTGTCGGCCGCCGCCATGAATGGTCTTGAGCACAAACACCAACAGCACCAGCACCAGCACCAGCTGCACCAGCAACAACAGTTGCAAATGCTGCAGCATCACCGATCTCATCCTCACTTCAGCCACCAAATGCACCTGCAGCAGACACAACAGCAACCCCCGCAGTCACAGCCACTGACGCCGGCAACGACTCCGACTCTGACTCCGACGCCAAATTTGACGCTGGCGTCTTCGCAGGCCCAGTCGCAGCCGCAGCCGCAACCGCAGCCGCAACCGCAAAGTATTGTTATAGTGAGTGTTGTTGCTATAATAGCAAAGAATCGCACAAGGCATTGCTGTGCGCGCATCGGCCAAGTGCCTGCCTGCCGCAGATGATGCCTTATGCCACACCTGTCACCTGTCACACATCCACGTACTAGTACGCAAGTTCTCTTTGCATCCACGCTCGTGCTCATGTAAACTATTCGTATTCGTACTTAGCTACTACTACTACTACTACTACATACATACATATATATATGGATATATACTATATATATGTATATATATATATATAAAATCCAGTTGAATTAAAATTGAATTGATTAAAAATTAAATGGAATGGAATGATATGGAATGGAATGGAATGGCATTACTCGTGTTGTGTCCTTTTTACTAGCGCCTAAAATGCTGCTGCGGCTATATATTTTGCCACTGCAACAACAAAAAACTGCATCCCCCGCATAACTTTTTCATTACTCGTATTTGTAACTGTAATTGTATTATAACTGTATAACGCATATATGAAATTGTACCCGCATCAAGCATAGCATACTTTAGGGGTGACTGTCATGCATCTACTTTGGTTTTCGGTTTCAGTTTCAGATTTGGTTTTGGTTTTAGTTCTTGAATTTGGAGCGGGCTTGTGAATTGAGTTGTAATGTTTTCCCGTACAAACGACTTATTTATTGTATACTTATAATATGTATGAATGAAAAATATATAATGAAATTACAATATAATAAATAATAACCAAAGCCTATAGTAGTCACACAAAATTGTAAATTATGATAGACACACACACATACATTTATAAATTATAGGTATGTGTAATGGAGAAATGATGTTGTTGCACTCAACTGTTGAGCCAGATTTATTTGTAGCTTTGCTTTTCCAGTTAATTTCATCATTTCACAGATACGCATTTGTTGCTAAGTTTCCGCTACATATTTTAAAGTTTATTCACGGCGTTGGTGTGTTTGTTCTGGTCAGGACATACATACATACTTATGAACATAGCAAACAATTTGTACAGACACCCAAGTTTTATCATTAATATGTTTGTATAGTATATATGCAATATGTTTTTTAAATTTTTTTTAATAATTGGTGAAGGTTTTTTTTCCATAGCTGCATATGTACGACAGTAGTATGTGTTGCCAATAGCTAAATTTCCTTTTGTTTTGCATGAAAATATATTGTTTGTCAAAAAAAAATTATCAAAAAAATCATAATTTCGTACAGAACTTAAAAAAAAAAAACATAGCCAAATTGAATGTTTCTTTAAACCACTTTTCAACTGATGTAGTCTTAATCGAGCGGACGTCCTTCAGAATTATAAGTGCAATGGCTGCTAAACAGATTTTATAAATGAAGGACAATATCTAGAATTAGGCAAATTCCCGAAAACATTACAGCAGCTGGGAAGTATTTCTGCTTTAACTAAATATATAAACTAGCGCTTAGATGTCTGGCCAAATCGGGTATTACTCGGGTTAGGTAACTACCTGGGTAGGGTATGTGAATGTTTTTCATGCACTGAAGGAAGCACACACTGCGGTAAAAAATAAAAAGAAAGCAATGCCGATAAAGATTTCTGCAATCGTGAAATCGTCGCTATTACCTTGAAGTTGGCTCTACATTATAGTTATTCACCCTAAGAGAGAAAATTCTCATCAAAATAGGTGCGTTTGTTTGAGTTATATAATCGCAAATAAGATTATTTTTACGCTTTCTACACTTGTCGACGGTTCGAGCCCTCGTCAATCTGAAGACAAATTTTGCGTCGTTTACATGCTTTTACAGTCGTTTTCTTAAACAGGTTTTAAAATTTATCTGCCCTTTAAAGACAAATTTTGTTCAATTTCAAAATTTATCAGACTGTTAAAATTTTAAATTACAAATTTTCTGAACAAAATTGTGTCAATTATGTATATTTTAACTGGCTGATAAACTTGCATTTGATGTGCCACCGGGCAGTTTCTTCGAAGCTATTCGTTTAAATGTTTGTTTTAATTGTGGTAAAAATTAAAGTTGCAAATGAAATTTGTATGTATGTACATTAGAGTGCATCACCAAAAAAAATTGCTGTTTTTCCGCCGGGATAACAAAATTTATTATATTTTAAGACGTTCACCAAAATATTTGGGAAAAATATTAAGATTTAAGTGAGCTGGACCGATTTGAAAATTCCTCCAAAAATGGAGTTTTTTTATGAATAAAAATAGTTTCTTAAAGAACTTTTTGAAAAAAGTCCCCTCGGATGACAAACCAGATTAGGCTTAAAAAATCTGCATAAAAAGATTTAAAAATCTTTTCAACGGAATCGTAATAATGAGATTTTTGATGCTGTTATTTTTACTTTTTTCAAAGATTGATTTACGAAAAACTTAAATAACTGGGCCAAAACTATTCTGATTTAGACTTATGGGATCTCGGTAGAAAGGTATTTTCCGACAATTTTTATTTTTGTGCAAAATAAAGTCATTGGTGTCCCAATTTTTTTTTTCAAATATCAACACATCTAAATTTAACTTTGTATGATGTTCGTTCATTCTACCTTTCTCTTTCATCCTTTGAATGAGCTTATTAGCAAAGAAATAAAAAGGGTTAAAAAGGGTGAGAAAATATCTTTCCAATTATACCTCACAAGTCTAAATCGGAAGAGTTTAAGTTCAGTTATTCAAGTTTTTCTAATACCAATCTTTGAAAAAAGTTAAAACCAGCATCAAAATTCTCATTATTACGATTCCGTTCAAAAATTTTATTTTTTATTTTATTTTTATGTAAAGTTTTTAAGCTTAGACCGTTTGGTTATTTGAGGGGATTTTTTCAAAACACATATTTAAGAAAATATTTTTATTCATAAAAAACTCCATTTTTGGAGGTATTTTCAAATAGGTCCAGCTCGCTTAAATCTTATTATTTTTCCGAAATATTTTGGTGGACGTCTTAAAATACAACGGATTTTATAATTCCAATGGAAAAACAGTATCCGATTTTTTTTAATTTTGTATGGGGAGTGATGCAGTCTAATGTAAATATGTATTTACTCAAATTAATCCAGTCACAAATCTTATTCAATTCTTGTCTATTTCAAAGTAATAAAATTATCTGTATAATACCGCTATGTTTGTTTAGTATCTCACACTGAATAAAAAAAATGCACAATCGAGAAGCTTCCAAAATCGACTTTTCAAGGGACAGTATGCTACTTAAAATAGCTTTTACATGCCTTTGTCCGTTTACGAAAAATGCATTTACATGTCTCGTTTGTTCCTACAGCAGAGAGGAAACTATCGACCAATCTGCTACTACGGCATAAGTCTCCTTAAAGCTTCATTCTTCGGCCACTCCAGGTTCCGAGCTTCAACAGGCAATTTACTGTAGCAGGTAGATACATACTGCATATTTGTCCATTGCACTGAAAGAATCTGTTATTGTTATCTTTCATTAACACGTCCACAGCTAGTGGGCGACCGCTAGCGATTCAAATTCAAACAGTACATCTTGGTAACTATCTATGGTGACTTGTCGTATGTCTTTTGCGTTCATTCACTGTTCTAGCGGCGTCCTTTGCCATTTCCATTTCAATTTACTGAGATAAAAGCCACTTCCGCAGCTGTTCGCCATGTTTTCCAAGCTGCTATTCGGAACTCCGCATCTGCTCTTCCCTACATACATTCATTCTATGCATTTTGATTGTTGTTGTTCCCCAACATACATACATATATCCTGCTGCTATTCGCTTAGACTTTTTTATTTGTGTTTTGACTTTGGGAAACAATAGTTTCAACTGGAGCATTTATTGCTGGACTATGAACACAACGGTTTTTTCACTATTCTTTCCTATGTGTTTATTTGGAAAGTGCAACCCTACAAGACATTGCTGAGCACTTTAGGCAAAAATTCTCACACATTTACACTTTTGTTTTTGTAGTACGGCATAAATGAGTAGTTTGACTATTAGTACTGAGGACTTTCTGATGACAACATTGAGGGGAAAGTACTCAATTTTTTCCCATGGCCTGAACGAAAATGAGGACTTTGATAAGCACTTTTGTGATTAGGGGTAATGATAATATGAGTACTCATATGATACTCAGCTGTCTTGTAGGGAACCTATTCCACCACACACACGCACATGAGTATGCATAAATATGTATGCAGATGTGAATATAAATACATCCATATGTAGATGAGGACACATTCCATGGTTGCAATGAAAACGGAAGGGAAAAAAGCGCGGAGCAGCAACTTTGACTATGCTTGGCGAAATCGGAAATGGAATATGCATAGATCTGTTTCTGTTTTGCTACAACTGTACAGTTTAAGCTGAAATTTCAAATCATAAATGTGCAGGCAGTGGGCACTAGGGTGGGGTCAGGCCAGTTGGTTATTGTCGAGTAACAGAAAGGCATATGCAAATATGGATGTCGTATGTAGGTATTTTATTCACCCAACACTTCGGACGTTCGAACATACATACATACATATGTACATATGTTAAAGTAAGTGTCGGTTGAGAATTAAATTAAAAAAAAAAAAAAATAGCATACCGCGCCACGTAAAATGGAGCTTTAAAAACTATGGCCCGTAGTTATAGAAAAGTTAGAGGCAGGTTCGGTGTTCATTCGAACGGCATGGCAAGCCAGCGGAGCCGCTGACTTCAAATTCGCTGCACTATGCCCATGTCGTTGTAAAGCTCATATGAACATCGTTTCATCGTTTGCGGTACTCGCCGTCGCCAACGCGTAAAGGCCCGTAAATCTTACGCTAAATCTTTCTCTCGAATACTCCAAGAGCCGCCTCATCGAATGTTGTCATTGTCGAGAGAGGACTTTACTCCTAACTTGCCTACTCAGCCCAAAGTAGCACTTGTTGGCAAGAGTGATTCTGTGTTGGATTTCGATGCTATCGGCGTTAATACGGGTTCCCAAGTAAACGAAATTCTCTACTTTCTCGAAATTATAACTGTCAACAGTGACGTGGGTGTTTGAAGATAGGAGATACTTCGTCTGGTCTATAGCGCTGTTATAGTCATTTTAAAATACTTTAAAAATAAAATAAACTTCGCAATCGGCATTTGGCGATTTTGGATAATGCAATCGCCACCAAAAAATATAGAAACATACAAGGAGCGACCCTTTTCAAATGGCAAGCAGACCTTTTCTGCAGCAGTCCAATTCACCTCACGCATTCTTTTTAGTCCCTATAAAAAAAAACCGAACTACTAACGCTCATACATTAAATTTTACAAAAGTTCATTATTTACCTACTCTCTGCTGCTCCATTTCTAAAAACATTTTTACGAAAATCAGTTGTCACAGAGTGAAATTGTTCAAATACATACCCATATTTCTTAATACATATTATCTTTTTAGTAATTTTTTATTTTTATTTATTTTTTTTCATTTGATATGCATCATTTCTGTTTTGGGCCAATTTATCAAAAACCTGCCTAAAGCTTAAAGGTCGCTCTAAACTTAGGGATTCGTTTTAGCTAGAAGGGGTTTTAACTTACGACTATAACCACGGCACGGCCACGGCAGGGTGTCGTAAATAGCAAGTAGCGAATCGAAAACGGCTATACTTTAATAATTTGCATTTTTAGGCTCCGCTCGTACACTGTCCATGAACAGCCAATTCATGTATAAAATTTATGCATATTTCTCAAATTAAAATTAAAATAAAAGCTAATTAAAACGGACGAGTTTATCTCTATTTTGGCCAGAATAAACTTTTTTACGATGCAAATTTATCTTATCAGAGTATCCGGCAGCACAACGCAGTATCGGCAAGGGACGCAAAGCCTTGAATGTGCCGACTGACAACAACGCCGACCGACCTCTTGACTGACGGGTGGTTGGGTGCAAAAGTGGCGGCTCAAATTCCCCAGAATGTCAATAAAGTCACAATAATTTCAACATTATTATATGCCATTGGCAAAAACAGAGATGCCGCAAAACAACACCAACAGAACATACATACATACATACATACATATGTACATATGTACATATACGAATATTTGTTAGTGTGAGAGTATTACTGGCAGCAGCCGCAATATCTATGGCAACAAATTATCTGAGTGTTTACAAAGTCCATAATTACAATGAATGAGTATAAACAAACTAATTAGACAGAGAGTATCACGAAGAGCACTGTTTTTGTTTGTTTGTACTCTGGATAAGTTTGTTTGCTCAGTGAGGAGCCTACTGCAAGCAACTCCATTTGAACTGAAATTATCATGCATTTTAGAAAGTTTCCATACATACATACAACGGCATGAATGCATTGATACAACATATACATACATACATACATACATACATATAATGCATATAGATAATAAGCATCGAATCACAAGAATACAAACAAAGCAGCTCACTAGTTAGAAGATGTATGTACCTAAACATTTGCTCCCAACCTGAGAACCTAATAAACTGAATGTTGCGTATACGTCTCGGTGGCCCTTTTCTTGTACTGACTGTATATTACCCACACTGGCGGCTGGGACGCTGCTAATGTTTTTGTCATTCATTTACTTTTGGCGCTTAATTAAGTCAGCAACGGCAAATTACGAGTATTATTCTAACTGTCATAGCTTAAGAAAATCATCGTTTCATATGCATAATTATCCACAGCTTAGGCTTAAATTTTCCGCATTTGACCTACGTTTCGCTGACGTTTGCAAGACCAGCAGGAATCGGCTAATAAGCTTAGTTAAACGAGTTATCAACGGGTACGCATCATGGCGAATATTAAACTAGTGCAGATTTGATATTAAACAACTAAGGAAAGTGCTGTTATGCAGCTATGGCGAAGGCTTTATACCAAAATTTCAGTCAGATATCTCGAAAAGTGAGGACTAGACTGCGTTCTATCAGACAGAGGGACATGGCTAAATCGACTCAGCGCGACGTTGTGATCATTTCAGTATACTTTTTCGCAGTTCATAGATCTATATATTTTCTTCTTCTGGTACTTACAAAAACCTGATCAGTTATAAAAATATTTCATGCACTCAGCTAGTGTCGCAGTACTCAGGATAAATGAATAATGAATATTTGTTAGTATCGTGTTGTCTCGCTTGCCCCAGGATATAGGGAATGCACCAGCAATAAATAGTTCAGTTCGTACAGCAGCTCCAAACATCTCAACAATCGAATACTTATTTAGTTAGTACAACTTTTCGCTGATTGTAAATATGCTTATATAATTGGGGTATTCACAACGGTGTCGTAAGTAACTTGAAACGCCTAAAAATATATTAACTGGGTACCTGGGCAAAGTACCTTCAAAGTCATATTACGAATTTTCTCAGAGTTAAAATATAATTGGTTGTGGTTTCAAGTTCTCTAAACTTTTATTTAAGCTTTTAAAATTTACGACATACAACAATACGACACTTACCGACACCATTGTGATTCCCTCAAATAACTTACATGTTTCATATGTAGCTGTTATCTTGTCGCAATTTAATTTAGTCTTTCGAAATAAAATGCAATGATTAATGATGAGACGGCAGGCAGGCAGACGAGCTTAAAAATGGGTAAGCGTGCTCACCTTTGCAAGGCCATTAAAAGTTTTGCCTTTCGGTTATTCTGTACATAAAATTTACACAGTTGAAGAAAACCATAATTTCCACTCCAGAAACAACGACGAGCAAAAAATTACAATCGATAAGAAACTTTTTTAGGTAAGCGACATGGAAGCATGTCGAAATTTTCCGCACCATAAATCCACGGCAACGATAGCAGCAACAACAAACAACAGCTGCTGTGTACGCGTACGCGTGTGCGCAACTAATTGGCAACAGCAATGTAGATAAATTTTGAAACCCAGTTGCTACGTTGCTACTTAGTGCGTTCGCCTTTATTGTAGCTTATATAACGGTGGTGTATCCATGCAAATCCCTACGTTCGCTCGTGCGTGCTTATGTGCTCTGCTTTCTGTAGTCATTGCTTTGCAGCTTTGTGCTTTCCACAATCCACAGATATTCATAAACAAAAACTAAACAAAGTGTGGAAATTAGCATTTATGCTTGTTAAAGTGGTAATCTAAGCGGAAATTTATATTTGAAATGCCGTAACTGAGATACCTGAGCAACTAATTGGTTTCGTAAAAACAGCAATGTTCCAACAAAAACAAAAATCATAAAAACTAATTTGCCCAAAATGGGTTCAAAAAGGTTGCCATCGAACGACCTGTCTGATCTTCTTAACCGGTCACTGCTGTGTGGATTCAAGGATCCTCCTATAGAAGTCGACGCCGTCTTTTACTTCACTTTACTCTTACACATTTATGTACGAATACGTTCGATTTCTTCGGGTATTTTTTTGCAGACCCTCGTAACTTTTTTATCATTTAGAACGTGAAAAATGGAACTGCGATTCAAATCGTTTATCATATATGGAGCTAATTCTATTAGAACGTCATACTCTCTGGAACGGCACCTAAGCCGTAAGTACATATGTATGTGTGTGTGTGTGTGTATATGTATTTCATACAAATTAGTGAATGTGATTGCTTGTAGCCCAAGCAAATAATCGCAATTACAATCGAGCTAATCGAGAAATTAGAATGCGAGCACTGGCGACGAATCGTCCTCGTCCTCGTCCTCGTCCTGCGGGACTTTGAATTGAAGCAGGCGCAGCCAATTTTCAATTTAACGCTTACATGTATTCGTGCTCATGCATTTACATAGGTGCATCCCTTTCGCGGCAATTAGACATTAATGGATTTGCTTGCTGCTGGGAATCAATTAGCTTTGTAATTATTTGAATGCCACTGGGGGCGGGCTTATTCTATTACCCCACTCATTTTAAAGGATTTGAAATATTAAGTGCCGTAAGCATAAGCAAATCCGTAATGGACGATTCTTATTAACTACTTACTTGTGCTCTGTAGTTTTGGCCTTCTCGAAAAATAAAAAATAAAACATAAATCGATGTATTTGGCTAACAATAAGCAGTGAGTTTTTGACAGTTGCTTAAAGAAGAACCTTTCAGTGTGGCATAAAGTCTATTGGACTCGTCAGTTAGAGTTGGAAGTCTACATATATACATATGTATGTATACATACTCAATAAAAACGGCTTTAAAGTTTACAGTTTACATACGCTCCCATAGTAAACATTAAGTCATTAAGGGGATTCGCAAGACGTTGTAAGCGTAAGTCTTAGGGTGCGGTCATGCAGAAAGCCGAACGACGCCGAGCGTAGCAAAGCTGGACAAAGCGAAGCTGCTGGTGTTCACACTAAACGAAAGGAAGCTGCGTTTTTCTCATAGACTCGGTGGCAAAGACACCTCAGAACTTTCCGTCAATGAAAAGCGGCAAAAATTCCTCAGGTTTATTCAAAAAATTCGTTTTAAAATTCGTTTCTATTTGAATATTTCGATATATTGTGTGCAGCAGCATCAAGAAGCTGGAAAATCAATTAGAAAATTCAAAATCAAAAACTGCTTTACATTCATCGCCAAAACGCAAGTCGCTACGCAAGTTGAAAGCTTCACTCAGCTTGGAACGGCTTCGATCGGCTCGGCTCCGCTTTCTGTGTGAACGTACTCTTAAAAGTATAAACAGAACCAAATCGCTGTGCGAATTTCGTCGGTCGGAACGATGCCGCCGGGTGATATTCGCTGCGACATTTCGCCCAGTAAAACAGAACAAAAAGGAAAATCACATCAATAGAATGACAAACAAAAAATATCAAAATAACAAGTAATTTTTAGCAAAAACAAGTAATTTTTAGCAAAAACAAGTAATTTTTAGCAAAAAAAAACCGACTTCAACTCCCATATTAAAAAAAAATATATATATATATATCTCATGATCCACTGATTGGATCTCAACTAGATTAGTATGGGACCACCTCTGAGGCACTACCTTTCCGATGCAAAAAGAATTATCGAAATCGGTTGACGTGGTCCAAAGTTATGCGGTCACATACATAAAAAAAAAAAAAAAAAAAACCGACGAACTGATAACCTCCTCCTTTTTTGGAAGTCGGTTAAAAAAGCGAAAAGAAGAATAACCAAATTTTGCCGTTCTGATTCTTGCTGATAATCTGCATAAAATGGGGAAACAAAGCTTCTTTCCCACTGAGAGCTGATTTTGTGAGCGGCGGCAGCGGTAAAATTAAAAATAAATCTATTCTTGTCGAATTTCGTCAGACGAACTTCGTCGCCACTTTGGCTGTGGGCAATGCCATATACTGCAGGGTGTTTTAATTTTGGCAGCGAACTTTCTTCCAACGAATTTCTCTGAGCGCGTTACGCCCAATCGCAGCGTGTGGCCCTATAGGCGGCGTCTTTTTTCTCTGCGGCTTCTTGACATTCCTTATCTATCGTACCAGTTGTTCTTTCGGGCTCGCTGAAATCCAACTACTTCTTCGGCGGCGGTACTTAATGATCGGGAAATGTGGTTCCTCTGCTCGCGTATGTCGGATTGTTGAAGAGTGCTCTCAGAGAGCAGGTGTGTGAGTCGAGTGGCGAATAAATTGGCCGTCTGTTGTGATAGCTTAATATTTGATAATTATAAATAATTTCAATTTTTTTTTTTTTTTGGGTAAAAAATCGAAAGAGAGGTGTATTACTGAAAAAACAATAATTACAAATGGACAGAAACCAAATTGTATTTATTTAGAAATATTCTTTGTCTTAGTGACAGGCAATCGAATTTGAAAAAAAAACTAGGTTGTGCTGATTAATAATTATAATAATAGATTGGCTCTTATTCTGCTGACTAGGAACAGAAATTAGCTGTCAATTAGTATTTTTTTTTTGTTAATTCATATACTGTGATTGTTTAACCCACAGATTTTTAAACTTTTAGCTTTTGTAGGAAAATTAAAAAAAAACAAGTAATTTTTAGCAAAAAGAACTGACTTATATTCTCATATAAAATATATATATATATATATATATATATATGTATATCTCATAATCCAATGATCGGATCTAAACCGGATTAGTATGGGACCACCTCTGAGACACTACCTTTCCGATGCAAAAAGAATTATCGAAATCGGTTGACGTGGTTCAAAGTTATACGGGAACATACGAACTGATATCTAACCTCCTCCTTTTTTGGAAGTCGGTTAAAAAAACATTTTTTGTCCTGTCCCGTATTTGGCTGGCATAATTATAACCGTTATTTTAAGTTTTTTTTTTATCGTAAAAGATTTTAATCGGTCGACCGATGTTTCCATATTAGAACGATTAAAAACTATAAAAACAAAAATAAAAATCCAAAATAACGATTGTTTTTTTATCGAAGAAACTATAAAATCGTAAAATAACGATTTAATTTGACCAAAAAGTTTCAAACTACCCTTGATCGGAAAAATAAAAATCAGAAAATAACGATTTTGCAATGAACCAAATATAAAAATCTTGATATTTAATGGTTATTTTCGCTCCCAGATGAAAAAGTTTACCTGTTTGTTTTTTAATTTAATTTAATGATATCGAGAATTCATTCAAAATTCAAATTTCGTGAGAAAAAACGGAGTCTAGCTTTGATCAAATTCATATAGGTATGTATGTTTGTAGTTGGTATACTTAGAAAGAAATCCGAAAACCACATTTCGTTCCCTCTTTTTATTAACTATACAAACTGGAAATTTTGTGAAAACTTTCCCATAAACGTTTAATAAATTGCAACCGAGCACCAAGGTTTTATTAATTTCTTCACCATTGCTGTCACAAAATTCAATCGCCCTTTTTTAACCGACTTCCAACAAAGGACCACGTCAACCGATTTCGATAATTTTGCATCGGAAAGGTAGTGTCTCAGAGGTGGTCCCATACTAATCCGGTTAAGATCCGATCAGCGGATCAGGAGATATATATATATATATATTTTTTTATATGAGAGTTGAAGTCGGTTTTTTTTTTGCTAAAAATTACTTGTATTGATTTCTGCTTCTTAATCACTGGCAATAGTCGTACGATGTGGCGTCAATTTTTGTGACGTACTAAATTTTTTTTTTTTTTTTTACGCGATCAGAAGTTAGTTTAGTACTAATTGTGAGCATTCCTGACGATTCCTATTCCTCTTGATTGTGTCGATTGGAGAGCGATGCTGAAAATTGTGTTCATGTGTAGGTATAGATTTCTTTCCAACTACTTGTGATTGAATTGAGGCGAACACGTTTTTACCATTGTTAGCTGAAATTTTCAGTATTTTTATTTGTCTTTTGAATTTGCGTTTGTTGTTTTATGAACAAACGTGTCTATAGAAAGACGACTTACTATATCTAAAGTGTCTCAATAACACACAATCCCCGGAGAGGACGTTGTTTTTTTTTTTTTTTTGTCCTGTTTTACGCAAAATATTGTTGCTTTCAATCGAACTCAATTGCCTTTTCCGCAAAGAGTGCAGCCACAGCATGTTTGTCGATTGGCTTATTTGCCGGTGCTCTTGGCGCCTAATCCACTCGCCCAATGTAACTAACGATAGGTGTGGCTATTTTCTCGTCAGCAGTAAAACGAACTCAGTGTACTAAAAACAACACAATAAATTACGTAGGGGATGACTTTTTTTTCTGTGACCACTCTTCAGAGTACGGATGCATATGTAGATGTATGCATGTAGTTACATATATGTGTGTACGTATGCCTACGATTGAATGTTTTTGCGTTCTCACCTTAACACTGCCACAGCAATCGCACCGCTGTAAGCTGAGGTCAAGGACGCCGCTCGATACTCGAAGGGTAAATTCGCCAACCATATGCAGACCCGTTTTGTGTTAGAATTTCGCATAAGTATGTGCATGCATGTGTGAGAATCATTTTTTGTTTTTGAGAAAAAGGCTGAAATTTGAGGTATTAATTTGAAGTTTGTACACCTCAATGGTACTATATCTTTTTAACAAAAATAATACGAGAATAAAGCTTAATAATTTATTGAAAATGTTTATTAAGTAGTTACCATGCAGTGCCAAAAAATTCAGATTTGTTTCTTTACATGAAAAAAATTTTGAGATTCGACGACATGGGCCCGAGCAGTAAACTCCTTCGACTAAAATATAATGATAATAGATTGACTCTTACACAATATGTTAGTGTTTGGCCGAGCTGCTCCTTCGATTTGTGGCGTGCGCCTTGAGGTTGTCACACAAAGGGGAGGGACCTACACTTTTACGCCGACTTCGAACGGCGATTGTATTCTTATGAAAAGCTGTTTTTCATACCCGAAATACTCCCGAAGTTTTGCCATTTTCTGCCCAGGAGCGACCGCTATGAGAAGAAAGTTTTTCTTTATTTTTTTTTCTTGATGTTGGGTTGAACCCAGGCACTGCTAACCACTACACCACAGCGGCCGCCACACATGTGTAAGTGTATTGAAATTTTGTAGAACCTTCAACACGAACCTACAGAGAGTGTACAGATTTTAGGTGAGAAATGTAAAATGGATGCTATACGAATAGCTTGATTAAAGCCTAGGACTCGAAGGTCCACCTCCACCTACTGTCCATATTTTTAGTACACATTCACTATAGTCGTATATCAGGAAAATGTATACCGAGCACGAAGAATGTTTCGTCTTCGGGAAGAAAAGCTCAACCAGCGGGAATAGATATGTAGCTTAATGCATCGCGGGAGAGGGCGACCGGGCGACCTGAAGCACGCGCTTCTGATTTGTTCGAGTGCCTGAGATGAATACTAAAAGTAGTTGTCCTTAAAGCAGTTGAAGCGTCCAAACTACCAAACTAAGTTGCAACTAACAAAGCGAAAATATCAAATGAGAAGACACTCCAAAGGCAGCAGGATTCAGAGGGCAAAATTTGAAAAGTAAATAAACTTTTCCTAAGCAGCTGCCAGAGTGCCAACAACAAAACCAACTGCAACTTTATAATTTTGCTCAGGTCAAAAAGTGCACAACAGAGAATGCAACAAAATGGTCACAAACACATCTGCAACACCAGCAGCAACAACAACAGCTTGTACTTTTGTCATTTTTTGCACCATAGTTAGTTGATGATGTTCTTTTTGCTCCCGAGTGGAGTTGAATGCATTTTTATTGCTCGTTGACGTGCAGCAACAAGCACCCCCGGACACGCCTCTCCAAATGTGGCTGACTGCTGACGATTGTGGCTGTTGCTGCGACAGTTGTCCACAATTTGTTGTTCGCTTTATCTGCGCTGGAGACAATTATGTAGCTGCTTATTTTAGATGTGCGCATTAAAAGCAAGCAAGCGAACAAACAGAGAGACAAACCGAGGCAACGAATGAATAGGAGTAGCAAAATTTTGCAAAAGCTTGGAGAGGGAGGGAATAGATGCTGACATGCTGACTAGACATATCAGCGCAAACTGGCGCGGAGGACACATGCGGCTGGGTATGGCAAAACGGAAGTCAATGTGGCGTGACTGGATTCAACACTGCTGGGATCCTGCGCTATGGAAGGGAGAGAGAGGACGCTTAGCAAAACAAATGGTGGATACCCGTATATGACGTCGACTGAACAGGGCTCTTTTAAATATTGAAAGCACCTCGAGTTTTTTTTTTTTTTAATTATTGCATTTGAAATGAAGAATCAAGCGCACGCATTTGTGTGCTTAAGTTACTTACGTAAGGATGAGAAGTAAGAGTTTTAAGATTCAAAAAAAAAAAAGTAAACGTCACTCACAGTGTACACTTCAAGCTCCAAATTGTAAGAGAATTCAATGGAGCCCCAGAGCACGGATGTCTATGTTTCCGTAATAAACCATTCCATTTATTCCTCATTATACTTTCCCCCCTTTTTCAGCATTCATTGGTCCTTTTTTAATATATATATTGCGCAGCATATTCATTGGCATTGCTTATTTGCCAAAAATAATAATTAGGCAAATTAAACAAGGAATTTGACCTCAGTGGAGTTGAACAAGGGAGGTTCATTCACATCTCGAAGACGTGGGAAGCCCAAAGCCTCAGCCACAATGCAAAGAGGTTTTTCTACTCCGCTGCTGCTGTGGGTATTAAAAGTTAATACTTTTGACACTTATGTACGTACATACATTTTACTGCCCCAGCTGAGGACGCTATCTTCGTGAATTCCAGCTCATCATTATAAAAACTTGCGACCTTAGATCTATGTGACTACATATGTATATACTTTTTAAAGTGGGAAAAGAAAAAACTTAAAGCCATAAACACAAATTGTAAAACGATGGTGTAAGTACTGCCTCGGATTTTAAGAGGCGGAGTGTGCTGGATCACCCGCAAGCGCTGGGATAAATAACTGCCACGCATGCAAATTCGAAAACGAGGAGCCCGCAGGCAACAAAACGAGGCATTGGAAACTAAAAATAAAAGGAACAACACAAATATGCCACAGATGGGGAGGAGTGTGGGGAACTCAGACGAAAATAAATTACTGTAGCAGCCTGTCAGTCTGCCTGCCTGCTTGCCTGCCTGCCTGCCTGCCCGCCTGCCCGCCTGCCTGCCTGCCTGCTTGCTTGCTTGATGGCAACGGAATAATGTTGTTTTTGTCTTTTATTATATTTCTGCTGAGTGTTGCTGCCGCCTGTTCCCATGTGGCACACATGTACAGCGAGCGACAATAACAATAATTCCATTTCTTCCATTGCAATGCAAAAAGTGCTCTTTTCGTTTCGTATTTGCTTGCCGACGTCGGCGAGCTGCTTATTCTGAGCCGTCTGTCTGCTGCCTGCTCGTCCCGGTTGCCATGTCAACCATTGTTTGTTTTCCATTTGTCGCTTTTGGCTTTTTCCTAACGAATCTGCCTCCGTGCTGCCTTGTCAGGATGCCTTGTTGTTTGTGTTCATCATCGCTTTAATGGATTTTCTAACTTGTCAACCTCAAAATGGCAACGAGAAATTGAATGTGCAAGAAACACAGTAGCAACAACAACACCAACAACAACACCAACGCACAAGCGAAACAAGTGCTCGAGCTGAAATGATAAATTCGACAAGTGTTAAACAACATTAACATCAGCGGGGGATGGGGGGCGGAGGGGGGGCTTGGTTGCGGCATCGAAGTGAAACGCTGCCAAAGGGCGGCAATGGGAAGGGTGTAGCAAGCAATGCCGAGTACATCTCCATATGTACGTGCCCTGGGGCGAACTGTCGGCGCTTCTAAGGCGAAGTTTGATGATGTTTATTATTTTGCCACTTCGCACACGAATTCCATTACCAGACGACGAGCATGGCGGATGTGAAGGTTGTAATGACATTTTGGCAAGATTATTGCAAATGGCGAGTGGCTGTAATTTGTCGTTGTTGTTCACATGATTTGTGTAGGTATTTTAGCTTTGCGAAACTTATTGAGATATTCATTTCCTTGTACTGACGAAAATTCATAAATAACTACTTAATTCATTGCTGCATCGGTGCTTAGGTGTGTGAGGACCCGCCGCCGAGTTGTCAGTAAAAACATTCTAATATATCCCCTTACCAACAATCGTATGTTTTTTCACATTATTTAATCACTTGAAGCTCTAGAAAGTCATCGATAAGGTTGAGTTTTGACACTCTAGGGTTATCTAAGGATCCTTCCGATGGCTCGCGAATATTCGCTGCACTCAGTACCATAAAACGGCACTGATTTTACTGCTGAAATTTTTTGCTTTGAATGCTTGGCGGGATTTGGTGGTTTGTTTGAATTGTCGGTTTCTTTATTATAAGCCACTTCATCCTCCAGGACGGACAGCATTTTCTAGCTAAATTTTACTTTAAAACAAAGTCATTTATATTTATTTAAGGTAAATGCGAGCACCAACTTTTTCAAATATTAGATTCTATCTGTGTCCGTCCCTTCACATTTAACGTTTGATTTCTGCACTCGCGCCGATATTTTCGACAGTTGAAAAGGGATTAAATAAGGCTGAGCTCGCTTCCGAGTATCAGTTGGCCCGGTCGCGCCGCCACGTTCTTTATTCATTGGTGCCACTTACAGCAATGACGCACTCATTCGCACCTAACTACTTAGCTTTGTATGTAGCTTTGAAATTACCCAAAAATATAAGTATGTATATATGTACGTACGTATCTTTTTTATTCTAAAAGCAACTATGCTTGTATCACTAAGTTATGGCATACTTACTAGTTAATCTTTAATTTTTTTATAAAACGCATGCAATTTCCAAACGAGAGCAACTTTTAATGCCCATAAACATACATAATATGTGCATTGTACATACACACATACATATGTACCTACATATCCTTACATAACTATTTTTTATTTTGTGATTTTGTGATTTTAATTCAACACATCGTCGTACTCCAATTTATTTCATTGCAATATTTTTAAGCTAAATTATTTACAAACTATTTGTTTTTTTTTCGTCTTACACCCTCAGTCCTCAGTATTGATTAAAAATGAGCCAGACATCAGCGTCGCCCAACAACAGCAGCAGCAGCAGCAACAGCAGCAGCAGCAGCAGCAAAGCAGTTCAAGCAGTACTGGCATTGGATCGGATGGTGGAGGCAGCTGCAACACGTCAATGTCTGTAACTTCCGGCACTGGAGGCCCTGCAACCACAGCTGCAGCTAACACTAACACTAACACGAACAACTGCATAAGCAGTATGAGTCAGACTGTAAACGGAAGCGGCCCATCGGCTGCCACAGTCTCGTCGGTCGTCGACAGCAGTGCTGCCAACGCGAATGGCGTTGCCGCCGTTACAACCACCGCCACACCCGGCAACGCCGGAGATTTGCTCGCCAGCGGCCACCAACAACAACTAATGATTGGCATAGGAGGCAGTCAGGCCACGGGTGGCACTGCCGCCACCTCCGTTACCGCCACATCAGCCGCTACGGGCACCCTGGCTGCGACTAGCAGTGCTGCTAGCGTCACCAACGCTGGATTGTTGCCCTCAATCATGTCCGCGCCGCAGTCAGTAGCTGGCTCAGTTGACTCGGGATCGATTGTATCGCCGTTGGTGAGCGGCGCGAGCACCTCGCAGGTTATCGCCTGTCTAAACGCGGCCAGCGCCGGTGGTGGCATAATTACCTCTGCCGGGCCGTCCACACCCGCAGCCACTAGTCTCACTTCGGCTCTAGTCCCACTGCATCAGCAGCAGCAGCAGCAGCAGCAGCAAGCCATCATTGATGCCAAAAATCAACCAAAGCGTTTGCACGTTTCGAATATACCATTTAGATTTCGTGATCCCGACCTTCGCGCCATGTTTGGGGTGAGTTGACTCAGCCAATGACTACACAATCTAAATATACATATATATGATACAAATGTACTTAGTTTCTTGTCTATGGCCTATTGCAAATGCCTTTCTAATATTTTAAATAATTTTTGTTATCTCCTGTGCCTTGGCTGGCGCGACCCTAATGTTCGGACGACACACGACACTTCACGATTCCCAACAGCAATTTGGTACCATTTTGGATGTGGAAATCATCTTCAATGAGCGCGGCAGCAAGGTGAGTAAAACAATTTCGATTCTGGCATATTTATCTATTATGGACATAAATATACTAGGGCCCTGCACGAGTAGTTAAAAAGCCATAACTGTAAATTTAGCAAAAGTCCACGTCTCACACGTTGCTCCCGAATTTCGTTAACCCATAAGTTCTACTATTTCGGTTTGAGTGCAAACTTGTTTACTGGGCCATTAAAAAAAAAAAATAAATGGATTTGAATATTTTTTTAAGATTTCGTATAGCGTGTTCCTTGAAAATGTGATCAACTCTGTTCATTTTGATCCAATTTTCGTTTTCAAACTATCAAAGTATTTTTTTTTCCTCATCACTCGTTACTTTATCCAAATTGGCTGCTTCACATCCCAAAAATTTCTAAACAAATCTCATCGCAAAATAGATTAATTGCACAAATATACATAAATCTCATTAATTAGAACATTAGAACATAGTTTGAAAAAGTGTAGATATAAATAAATAAACAGTATATTTTAAAATAAAATGAGATCTTTCGATTGGTGTTCTCAGTTTTTGAATACCTCTTTTCGTTTCCGAGTTATTGACTAAAATTTTATCGGTAATTTAGTAAAAAATTTTATCACGTTTAACCAACAATTAACAATAAAAATAAAAATAAAAAAATTAAGAATATCCTCAACTAGTAACTTTTTCCTAGAAGTAGAAAGTCGATTGTTGTGTATCAATAAATTCAGATGAGAATAATCACGTGTGTAGCTAAAATGTTTTGAAGATTCGTTAGTTAAATTAAGTAATGATGATAACTCGAACGAGAGAATTTCTTATGAAAGGCCTATGTTTTTCATGTTTTTATAGACACATCCTGGAAAAAATCGTAAGTTGGAAAAGCTTCCGGGTTAATAAATAAGTAAAAAAAAGTAATGCTGTTTTATTAAAAATATTTTTATTTAACAAGTATATGGTGCCACAATATAGAGTTTAACATGCGGGAGTGAGCGACATCCCTTTCGTGATAAGCCCGTGCAGGACTCTACGTATATAGTATGACTTATGTATGTATGTATTTTATAACGAATTTCTGTCATCCCTTGTCAAGTTTGGTTTGGAGAGAAACCTGTTTCCGCGTTGTACATAATACACATGTATGAATTTAAAATCATGTAGATAAATAGTGTTCGTTTTTAGAAAAATTTTACAACATAAATATTTCTGGTCAGAGCTATGTCGCTTGAAAAGTTAAATTTTCGCTGTAACATGCCTTTATGAAGAGGTGAACCGACTTTCTCTTCGATTGTTAAAAAGCCATCCGCATCAAGTGCTGGTGGTAAAGAATGGCAAAAGAGATAAACGTAATCCTTCGGCTAATCGTCGCCGAGATATTTTTTTATGGATACAGATCCAGCCTGTATGCGACTAAACGTTGTTACGCAAACAACATCTCAGACTTACATTATATGCCATGCGCAAAATTACATCCAAAGGTTGTCTTTAGAATGTAGGGTTCAGGTTTTTTTTTTTTTTGAAGAGAAACATTTTTATACTAGAGAAGCGTATGGGTAAAAAAGTTCGACTTTGCCAAGCTATCGCTCGTAAACTAAGAGCCTTGGAGCTTTGGGCCTATGGAGACTTTTGTGTACGTGTTAAGGGCGATCAAAAAGGGCGAGGAAAAAAATAAACATTTTTCTTGATATCTGTAAACTAATTTTATTTCATATACGAGGTTTGGGCACAAATCGGACGATATTAAGTTTTGTGATGCTGTCAAAAAAGCCAACTTTATTTGCTTCATCTCTGGTTCTCTTTTTTAAGCCAAGGCAATAAAGAATGTTGTAGGCTACATGGAATTGGCTAGTTTCTTATGCCATGGCGGTGTTACCCGAAAATGTGTCCTCCTAATTCCCAACAAACACAGCCTCTTTTAATCTTCTACCTTAGAGAAACACGCTGAAATTCGAAACAGTTTCTAATCGTTCTCCAACCTAAATGTTTGTTCGCTTTTACACATTTTTGCTAAAAATCTTAACTTACATATGTATGCATACGAACATATTCATATGTACATATCGTTACCTTAATTTAGAAAGGCCCTAACTCATTTTCTTTTCAAATCCAGCACTGTTGAAAAGTCTGCCGATTAATCATAATAAAAACCCGTTATAATAATAATAATAGATTGACGCTTACACATACATATGTTAGTGTTTATAAAAACCCATTAGTTTCTCAAAATAACTAATACAGCATAAAATTAGTCGCATATGAATATTCTTCAACAAAAATAGCCTGCGGAAGAAATTCGCAGCAAAGGGACTTGATTTTCTATGGATTTCTTCCATCAACCCATAAAGAAACCAGAAGAAAGATAAGGCTTTTCTATATTAAGGTAACGATATGTATGTATGTATGTATGTACATGTTTCTAAAGAGTAGTTTAGTTTAAATAATCGTTCATTTGCTTTTATTTGAGCCATGAATATTTGAATTTACCATAAGATTTGAATACATCTCTATTTGCAGCTGCTAATTTAACTTACTACATATGTACATATATTTGTATGTATGTATGTATGTATGTACATTGTTTCTTTGCTTAACATGTCCTATACTTATATATGTAAGTCTTCAAAAACGCTCACCTTGCGTAATAGTCACAACGCCAAAATCTAAACACAATTAAACAACTGCAGACACTAACTAACCCTAATGTAATCTAACATTCGCTCCCTCTTTTTACACAAGGGAGAAGCTGAAAAGTTGTTTGCCAATTATTTTACTAATTTCCACTTTATCGCTATCTAAGCATCAACCCCTTCCGAAGTTGTAACTTCTCAAAATGTATAAAATATATACATACAGACATATGTAGTATGTTTAATACATACATACATACATATTTATCTTCTCAAAAATGTCGTTGTCGTTCTTTCTTCGTTAGTTGCTGATTCTGTGAATCGAAAGAGCTAAAGGTTATTTTTTTTTTTAATTTTTTACATTTGCCGCGGGCCACAACATAAACCTCGCTGGCTTCCAGTTCTAATTAGTTTTAACTTCCCCCTTCGCTATTGCAACGAAGCATTTGCCTGAAGCTCTGATAGCAGCAGTAACCTGCCAAGATCAGCTCATTGCTGAAATTTAATATCTTTTTTTAACTTTTGTTATTTAAATAAAAAACTTAAAATCTCTTTCTGAACACGCATTCTGACATTTGGGGCGACTACACAGAGCGAACTAACTCTGGTTCGATAATTTCATACATTACCTCTAAATTTGTATAAAGAAAATGGGTAACTCTCTGCATCCATTCAATATTCAATATACTCCAACAAAGGCGGATTTTCTTACCCAGCAAACTCTGCACGTAGCAATCAAGTCTTAATTTGTGTGCTGGAATTTTGTTTGACAAACAATTTCCGGCTATTTTCTGCCAGTTTCGTAAATGTACATACATACACTACATATTAATGATTTACATTACTCGCGGAGAAATTTGAATATTTCTTTATAAAACGCCATTCAGCCATAGATGGTATGGAAAATACCTTTAAAATAGTGGTCAGATGCAAATCAAATATTTATGAATGCTCCTATTGCACCTAATTCAAACGCCCTTCCTGCGTCGTTCGTATGTTCCACATGTAAATATAGTATAGGTATGGTAAAAATATGTACAACCAAACGTTAAATGATTAAGGGTTTTTAATTTATTCAATGGTTCTATGGAATCTATTTATTTCTGTTACCTTTAAACCTCGTTTGAATGACAACAATTCTAACATAATAATTTTTTTTTTCTTTTTCACGCATATTTCTTGTCCGATTGCATGCGATTTCGATTACAATTTGCTGGTGCTGTGATGATTATGCGATGCTGCTGCAATAAACTACTACTCATACGCACTCGGCCTTTCGCCTGTAATGTGACATGTGGCACTCGCCGCTGGCTTGTCTCTGTGGTGGTGTTTCACTTGTCATCTTGCAGGGTTTTGGCTTTGTTACGTTCGCAAATAGCACCGACGCTGAACGAGCACGCGAGCGTCTTCACGGCACTGTGGTTGAGGGACGCAAAATAGAGGTGGGTGCATGTTGTTGTACTATTATTATCTTAAACCTATGCATTTAAATATTAACAGACGATTGCATTATTTTTCTACTCGTAATATAGTACTTTAATGTATGTATACTAGATTTGCATTTGTATCTACTACTATTTATTGCATTCTTGAACGTATGTATGTTTTATCTATGTATGCCTATTTCAAGCATATGACAATATTAGAAATAATATTCGCTGTTATCATATAATATGCTAATATTATCACAAATAGAATTACCTACATATAATAAATATAACTGCATTTAAGTAATCTATGTACATAAGTTGGGAAAAAATAAAAATTTGCTTACTTTGAGGTGGCACAACAGAATATTGTTGTAACAAAATACGCAGAATGGTGCGGACTGACGCATGCTTATTTAGGTTAAGAAAAATATACGTACATATACATATCTAATATGCATATGCAGGTACGCTATTGAAGAATATCGAGAGTAGATCAAATTGGCACAGTTATCGAACAACGGTGGGTTGCTTTGTATAATTTTGTGGAATAAAAGTTCATAGCATTTTGGTTTTTTTGCATGATTCAATAATGAAAGGTTTTGTAAGAAAAACTTTCTCTCGCTCTAATTTTATCAATGACACTCCCACCCTACTCCTAAAAACAAAAACAGTGATATTTCTTTCCCAAATTTCTTTGCAAGTTTTAAGAACATTTTTAAATTGTTAGTAGTGAAATTTTTACTTTTTAAATTTGAAGAAATGTTTGTTCTGCATTCGCTGGCGCCAACAAGACAAAATGGGTGAGAATCGTTGGACTACAGAAATTCAATGTTAAGAGACGAAATTCCCTTAAATGCCGAAATGTATTTGTCGATATTCGTGGAGACCTCTTGATTCTGCCAAGTCGCTGTAAAGTAAAGCGTTCAATGAGCCAACGAAGGTATTTAGGTATTGTACTCCACGACACAATCCTGGTGTCTCCGAATGAGATTTTGACGCAATATAACATTGCCAAACCGCATCCATAGGCCCAATCGTCACACGACAGCTCGGTTTAGTCAATGGCGCGATGTAATTGCACACTTAAAAGGTGTACGCACGAGGCGAATGTTGGCTGGCGACCAACTTTATTGAAAGCGATTAGCTGAAAGTAGAATGCAAAGTTGAACAATACAAACGCCTTTTTATGGCGAATATTTTAATATTTTTTTATATTTTGATATTTTTAGTCATTCAAATTTTTTTTCGTGCAACCCGGCGGGAGTTGAACGCAAAAGTTGCCTGAAAAATCGACTCGTGCGAAAGCCCCATTACGCCACTTCTCATTTGACGATGTAGATCACGTTCCCTATCTCAGTCGTTCAGTAGCTGCGTGCTCTGAGTTCGTCCGGCACCAATCGCCAACTGCGGCTGTGCAAGCCAGTGTTGAATATTTTCCCCAGAACATAAAAAGTGCGACATCAAAGAATTCGAAACAATCGAGCCATAACCGCGAAAGAAACGTAAGCTCCAAATTTTTTTATTTGCCGTTTTTTTGTTTAATAAATATTGCATATTTTCCGCAAACAAATAGCTTCTTCATGTTCATCAACTGGCAAACAAATACAACAAAAAAAAAGCTGAAAGTGGACCATCCATTCTCGAGTTATGCGCCATCTGACGTACGCAAGTTTGGTATAAACATAGAAATATTTATTTTTAATAACAATAGGGGGTTATATTCGATGTAAATAAGCTTGTTTAAATTAAATAATTAAATCAAATTCGTTTTTGTTTTAAAATACCACCATTCACTATTATCCACACGTTTTTATAGAATTTAGCTCCCATTTTAGGAAGTGTGATTGAATTCTTCCCCCTTTTTCTTCTGCTTCCAAAAACCATCCCTGTGGGTGGGAGTGCCAAATTTTAGAAAAAAGCTACTTACAAAACCTTTAATAATTGAATCATGGTTTTTTTGTATGTTTTTCATATTCATATTTGTCGATTTTCCTTTTTTATTAACCACTAATAAAAGCTTATCTTAAAAAAATGTTTTTACTTATTACTCTTTTAGCATTTAAGGAATATGAATCACTTAAAAAATTTTTTGTTTCTTAAATTTTTATTTTTGTGCGTTCAATCTAAAAAATTACGTTTTTTGACGCTGAATCGCCGGTTCCGGTTCTTGCCACTCCATACGTCCACGTTTTTTAATTTTGAATTTTTCCATACCTTCAAAGCTACAGCCACCCATCTTTCCGGGTCTTAATCGGGTGGCAGACTATCTATGGGTGGCTGTTGAACGGGGCACCAATAAAGATCCCACCCCTGATTCTCTAAGAGCAATTATTGTATAAACTTATTTAAAAAAAAATAATACTACTTTGAGTATTTTCTTCGTTCGAGTTTGAAATCATAAAGCCTTTCTCTCTATAGTGCAGACCATCTACAATTCTCAAATTAAAAACAAATATGATAGAGATCAATGGGGTGAGCATAATGGGCGCGTTTCTAAGACGTAGCTGTTGCTAAACTGTTGTGTGTTTGTTTCAAAAACGCACAGTTGAGTAGTTCCGCTCAGCTCAACGGTTGGCAACTTACGCCATTTTTCCCCATCATCTAATTATGTTAATAAAATAAAATACACGTAGAAATACATACATATATTAAAAGTAAAATATGAAAAACTCCATTATAAATCCTGTGCTATCCATATTTTTAGCTAAATATTTTTTTTTTAATTTTTGTGCCGTTTTATTTAATTTTGCTTGTTTACAAATGTCAACTGTTCATTTGGCAGTTGAACTCAACAGTTGACAGCATTTCAGCAAGAGTTGAGGTAAACAGTTGCGTCTTAGAAACGCGCCCAATGATATGCTTTGTTTTTGGGGTAAAAAAAAAAACTGCATGAATTATTAAAGGTCAAAAGTCAATTTTAAATCAAAACCAATGCCTGAATTTTAAATTCGTTAATTTGTTAATTTCATTTCATATGAAATATAATAATAATAATAATAGATTGGCGCTTACATAACATGTTAGTATTGGCCGAGCTTCGCCCCCGATTTGTGCGCTTTAATGTTGTCACACAGTTTTACGGCGATTGTATTTTTATGAGAAGCTGTTTTTCATGGCAGAAATACAATTGGCCCTAATACCTTTGCCTGGCGAAGGGCGAGCGCTATTAGAAAAAGACTTTTTCTTTTCTTTTATTTTTGGTGTTAGCCGGAAACTGGGCTCCATTCCAGGCCCTGCTGAATGGTAGTGCGCATTTCTAACCACTACACTACAGCGGCCGATAGGAAATATATAGCATCTTAAATTTGATATATACATACATATATGCAACCGGAACCGGATCCTGTCCGAAAATTCACGTCGAGTTATTTTAAAATGTTTTTTATTGATTGGAGATTTAAAAAAAAATAAAGAATACTACCGAATCATCTGGTTTTGGGCTCAAATTGTTTGCAATTGTTGTAATTGTAACGTTCCCGGAAAACTGGTATGATAGGTTGGCTAAATTCGCTTGAGCCGCTTTCCTCGGGATTTTTACATCGTTAATTACGAATCTTAAAACAGAGTTTAAAAACTAAAAATGGCGGCTCCATATTTGATCTACCATTTATCACGGTAAACTTAAAATCGTGGCTACGTACATGGCTTATGAGTAACATTCTCATCTTAGAAGCTCCTTCATTTAGACAGCTACAACCGTGATATTTTGTAGCTATGTATGAATTTCCCTATCTCAATCACGGCTTGGTGAGAAACCCACCAAGATCGGTGATCTATAAGATATTCCGCCCATGCCACTGATTGATCGGATATGAGTTTTTGTGATACAACTTCTTCCATTTAAGTTAAATTTGGTACCCTATTTGGTTATCATAAATGTATATAAAGATCGCAGTGATCACCATCCCGATTAATTTAGTATAATGCATAGCTCCCAAATAACTGATTGATCATATATTTATAATATAAATTTTGTGACCTATTTGCTTATAAATAAATAGCACCTTAAAATTGAATACTTTTACGCTAAAAATTCAAATACTAGAAATGTATTTCATAAAAAACATGTCCTTGCTTGTTTCCCATTGCATAACTGTTGAACTAGGAAGCGTCATTCGTACATATGTGCTTACATATGTATGTACATATATATATGCGATATGTCAATAGAAAAGGCACTTTGTTAAAGAGAAAGAACCAGGATTAAATGGCAATTTACATATTTCTGCATAGAGATCAATACTATCCATTACTTAAAATAGTAAATGCTTTTTTCTTGCACTGCTTCTCTCCTCTATGTCAAAAAAAAAAAAATTAAAAATAGCTTCCACTTAAAAATCGCGTTGGATTGTTAGCACAAAGGGCTCAGTTTTTTTTTTTCTTATTTCTATACTTTTTGACTGGCGCGGATAAAAATTAAGCAAATAAACGAATAAAAGCTTTAGAGATTTCACGGAATTTCGCCAGTATGTATGTATTAGAATACCACTGCGACGACAGCTAGCGGATGCAATATGCCGTTATGTGTGCTGGCAGTTGCGAAAGACTTGAATGTTCGGTGAAGACAGAACAGAAGCAAAGACAAGTTGGCAGATTGAATATGGGGGTGGCTTGTCAATAGTATCAGCTTTCATTGCTGGTATCGAAAATGCCTGCAAATTCAAAACGCTGTAAATTTCCGCGCTCAAAATCATAAGGAAATCCTTTGAAATCACATACAATCTGACAACTAACCCTGGAAGTCTCGAAACTCCAACCTAGGTGGAGAGGAGAAGAGAAAGGCCAGTCACCAACAGAAGCTGGGAAAACAGTTAAAAAAAAAAGTATTGGCATGTGTTTTCATATCTTTCAAAGGTTTACCGTAATTTCATATATGTATGTACATAAAACCGAGTTTTCCTTTATTATAAATTATTGATTTGTGAATGTATGTATAAAGAAAAAGTCCAGTTCTTTTTTACGCAGCAGATCATGGGGGACCAAATTTTTTCGCGAATAAATTTAGCTTTTCCTATTTTGAGCAGGTCTGCATTACGGTGGCGTGAAATTAAGTTTTTTTGGCAATCGCTTTAAATAGAGAAATAAAGGTGCAAAATATTATTTGCTTCATCGTATGTTGAAAGGGGTTCCATAAAGGAATATTTTTCGAGATATAGACGAAAATTCTGTTTTCGGAGTTTCTTTAAACTATTCATCTAAAATTTGGAACATACGCTGATTTTCTTAAATAGCCTAAGGTCGGAGTATTTATAGTAGATATTTTTAGGTCTCAGCGCCAGTATATGTTAAAATAATAATAATCTAGAAAAATAAATTCGTGTTCAACAACCTCAAATTTGTCTAAAAACACCTCTTAAAAAGTTACTTAAAAATCTGTAAAGTAAAGTTTAAACATTTTTTTTTTTCAAAATTTAATCCTATCGGGTACACTTCTAAATATATTTACAATGATTCAAATAACATTTTGCATCCTTATTTCTGGGCTAGAAAGAACACTTTCTGAAGATAGGCAAAGCGATTTCTAAAAAAAAGCGCAATTTCACTCCAGTGCTTATGTACGACATATGGGCATTCAATGTAAAAGAGAAAAAAGACATAAATTTTAAAATTCCGTAGTTATCTCTATTTCAGTAGTAACATGTTTTTAAACGACTACATTTCATTACCCAGTTGAAGGATATTAAAAATATATTTAAAAAGTTGTAATTTGTCTATGGAAGCTTTTACTTCATGCCAAATTACTTCACACCAGCCACAAATTTAAATATTTTTTAATATTCCTATGAAGATTATATAAGCCTGCTTTTTTTAGAGAAGACGAAAGCGTATAGGTCATATTTTACAACACAAAAGCTTCTTTCACGAAATTTAAGTTTTCTGACACAAAATTCTTCTTTGTATGCACCAAGGTAACATAGAGTTCTTTTCAGTGTCCCGCGAGTCACATTCATTCAAATGATAGTTAAATAAAACTGAGAAATCGTTTGGTATTTTTGTTCAAACAATTTTATGCATTAGCTATAGCTCTATGTCAAAAAATATCTCTCGCTTCGCTGTTGTCTTGCCGTTGTTGTTGTGGAGTAAAATTTCCCATGGCCCATATATATTTGAATAATTGCATCGTTGAATATATGCATACACAAATAAAAATCTCGGCTATAAAGTACAAAGTAATGAAGGATATGTCGCCTTGTCGTACTTGGCTACCTAAAAATGTAAAGAACTTTTTATATTTTTATCTACTTTGGTTCAGATGAATACACATTCATCCATATGTTTGTAGCTGCATATGTACATTAGGGTGGTCCCAAAAAAATGCATGTGAAAAGTAAAGTCGAAAATTGAATGCCGACACCCATAGGACTGTTCTATACCGAACAAAATATACCCCTGTTTTTTTTATTTTGAAATCAAAAAAAATTGATGGAGTGCTCAAAGCGCGCAAACTTTTCCATGTATATACTTTATATGGGGAAAGAACAACTTTTTGTAGAGATGGTACAAATTTCTTGAAAAGCAATAGCTTTCGATCGGAAAACTCTGGTTATCTTCAGGAGTTTCCTAATAATAATACCCAATTGTTTCTCTTTAACCATTTTTTCATGGTTATTATATTTTATAGGTCCGCCAAAACCCCCAGAAAAGGCAATGGGGTATCAATAAAAAATCTTTAGTATTAAAAGCTGGTTAAATAAACAATTGGATATTAATATTGGAAGTCTCCTGAAGAGAACCAGAGTTCTCCGATCGAAAAATATTGATTTTCTAGAATTCTACACCATTTCTACGAAAAATTGTTTTTTACCCCATATAAAATACATGAAAAATTTTGAGCACTCCCTGAATATTTGTTAATTTCAAAATAAAAAATAGGGGTATATTTTTTCGGTATAGAACAATTCTGGGAGGTGGCGGCTTTAAAATTCCGACTTCACTGTTTTTGAACCACTCTAATGTGCATACTATACAAACATATGTGTAATTTTTTCTTGCGCAATGAAATCATTTATAAATTAATACCGATTGCAGTGAAAATAGTGACAATTTAATTAAACACAATCACTGTCCCTCAATCTGAGTGAACGCATGTCAGTTTGATGCCTGAATTTTTGTTCAAATCGCGGTTATGTTTTTGCTACGCAGTTTTATATACAAAAAGTAACAAAAAATTAAGCAACCACAGGTGTATGTATTTTCAAAACAATTATGCTTTTTTAAATATCGCATGCTGCAATCATTTCGAAAACGTAAAGTAAAAATATTTGTAACATAACTTATGGTAGTACGGTGCTTGAGCTTAATTTTTGTAGGTAAAAACTTACAAAAATTGCCAACGACAACTTAATGTCATTTTCTCTGTCTATTATTTTTTTTTTTAGTTTAAAATAGTATATTTCATTTTTAAATTGCCCACTTATTCAATTCAGTTTACCTTTGAATATTCTTTTCCCAAAAAAAAATGAAATAAAGCCCATGAAGTAAAGGAAAACAATGGTATCATAATATTAGTTAGTTTTTATTAAGAACAGTGGGATTGTATGTACATATCCTAAAATGGAGACAAGAGCCACAATAAAGATGAAATAACGCCGGTGGGCCTTATTTCATTTTTTAGGAAATGAAGCCCGCGGGCGGTATTGCCATATCGAAAGGGAAATAATGCCCACCGCCAAAAGGCAATAAAGCCCGCGGGTTAAATTTCTTATTAGAAAGGGCGATAGCACCCGCGGGCTTAATTTCCTTTTTTTAGGAAATAAAGCCATTTGCCTTATTCCTACTAAAATTCAGTTCGCAGTGAGCATGTCCAATTTCCTGCTTATCGCTTGGTGGTCAGAGTAGATAGATATTTATTGCTTTCTCTGCTCGGAAAACAACAAACAGTGTGGAATGCACAATATTAAGCATTACATAAAGCGGCAATCTTCTCCAGCGCATTCCACCATAGGACTCCATGGAACTTTATGGGCTTAAACAGGGTGTCATAGGGTCGTGTGCACGGATTAGATTTAACTATATTACTTCTTAAAAATTTTACTTGTGCGTTAAAATGGTAATTTAAACTGCCAAAGAAATGAACATAGTAGTCGTATCTATGTATGTATGTATGTATATGTTTACATGTTTTCGCTGGCACTATGCATTTTCAAACTTTTCTGCTAACTACATCTCTTGATGAATTATATGTACTTTTTATGCAGTACCTACTTACACTTTCTTGGCAATGTAATGCGAGCAATGCGATGCTTGGAAATAAAGTTTTTTTAAATACGCGTATACATACTTTCGCTCTATAAACATAAACAATTGCAACAAAGATTTTATGATGTGCAAAAAAAGTGATTGGCATAGTGTGTGTGCGTTGTGCCCTGTGGAGGGAATGGGGTAGGGGGTGGCATGTAAAATTTGACGTTAATTGAAATTTTGGTGTTGTTAGCAGCATGGCTGGCCTCTGTTGCCTCCACCACCTTCTAACAGTTTACGCAACCTATCGCAAGCAGAACTAACAACAGCCCTGCAATAACAATGGCAACAATGCAACGGCCTCGCAGCCAACGCTAGCGACATAACCTACTTTGGTGTGAAGAGCGCTTGTAAAAGACAAGCATGCTTTTTGGCGCACTAAATCGCAAACCCTGAAACAAACGCACAGTTGGTTGCGCGTAGGAGTGTGTGTGTGTGTAAGTGTGGGAGCGAAATGGTAGATTCGCCTTAGGTTAGCCAAAACTAAATGCGTGCAAATGAAAATGTGTATATATGTACAGACAGATGTACATATGTATGTATGTGTGCAACATCAACGGCTCTAATAATAAAACAGCGCATGTTGCTGACACTTAGCTGGTAGAATCAGCACGCCAGCACAACGCCGCACAAAAGAGGCCGCTAGATGCCACGTTTTTCATTTTCAATTTCATAGATTGTTTATAATGACTTTTGCTAAAATTTCAAAATCAAAAGTTATCAAAACAAATTCTATGGGACTGAGAAATATTATTTTCTACTTTTTAGTCCATTTATAAAAGCGTTGTATATTAAAAAGTTTTTTTTATATTATTTATTTTAGATTGTGAATTGTGATTGTTTATTTGAGAGATTAGTGCTCAGCAATGTTGGCTTATTCTAAGAATAAAATTCTAATTTCCATGGATCATATGGATGAACGCAAACATCCTCGAAATCTGTCGAAATGAGCCGCTGATTGTTCAACCCCTGAGGTAGCGGCGATTTTACGTACATATGTATCTATGTATATGTCGTCTATGTATTTTTATGTGCGAGCTTTAAACTGGACCTGCGAAAATCGCGAGTACTTTCTAAGGGCCAAGGATTACTCCGAAATTAACCGCAATGCATACGAAAAATTTGGTCCAACTAAGGGTGTGTTCAGAAATGCATAAAGTCTCTTTTATTCCTAAAATATAATTGATGGAAATATCTTATTTACGGAACTAAGTTCCAATTAGGCATATAACAGTGGTGAGCATATTGAAAAAAAAACATCAATTATAGTTTAGAAATAAAAGAGACTGATGCATTTCTGAACACACACTAACATTCCGATGCCCTAGGGCAGGGCCTTATATACTCCAGCTCTGCATTACATCAGAGTAGCACAAAACGACTCCAAGGGATTACTCCATGGAATACCTACCTCTTGGCCGCACAGCCCAATAAACGTCTTTGTATGGATTTCGATCGATAAAACGATCAATTATGGTGTAGGGCCACGAATTGGTCCTTTTCTTCTTCCTTTTCACTTTCTAAGTAGTCCAATATGGCACAAATAGACCACATGGTCCAACGATTTTTGCAGGGTGGCCCACTATATCAACGGAGGCGTGCAATGTTCATTTGCCTAACTCATCGCCATTTAATTTAATGCCCACTTTGCCTCCGCCATCACTGTTAAGCAATTTGCATGTGTCAACCAAGCTGGCAACCCACCAAAGTTGACAAAGTGGCTGGGGTTTTGGACCAAATACGGTTAACATTCACAAGGATTCACTCGCACACTTATGTCTGTAAATAACTGCATTTGTAAAGGGTGGGCCAAATAAGACCTACCATCCATAGTTCATAGCTCCATAGCTCGTCCAGAAGTGTGCGCAGTCGCTCCATCTTGTGGGTACCACAAATTAGGGTGCTGCTCTTCCGTTGGCCGCAAAAAGTTGTCAGTCATTATTCTGTAAGAAGTCCGAGAAATCGTTTCTGGCGTTTCATCCTCATTCGCGTAGAAATATGGGCCGATAACTTTTTCGGCCATAACGCCGCGCCAAACAGTGCATCTGGAGTTTTGCTTGGAAATACGTTTCATCCGACATCAAAACATTACCTAAAAAATCAATTTGTGTGGCTAATCGTGTAAAACGAATAGTGTTTTGTAGTCGTTGTTGGTGGTCTTGCTGTAAATATCCATTATGATTTTCCGAAAGATTAACTATAACAGGCAAAAAGAAAAAACAATAATATTAAAAAATAATATAAATAAATGTGGTGTAGTGGTAAGCAGTGCGCGCTTCCACTCCGCAGCACCAGGGTTCAAACCCTGGTCAAAGCAACATCGCAAAAATATAGAAAAAGGTTTTTTCTTAACAGCGGTCGTCCCTCGGCAGGCAATGGCAAACCTCCGAGTGTATTTCTGCCACGAAAAACAGGAGGAGAAGCTCGGCCAAACACTAACATATGTGTAAGAGTCAATCTCTTATTATTATTATTATTATTACTAAAAAATGAAGAAGTTACACGTATTTAATATTGGTAGGTCTTATTTGGCCCACCCTGTACATACGTATGTACATACAGTATCGGTCATATCTATAGCACGCCATTTCAAAGTGATATTGTGTGCCATTTATGTTGATTTATTTATTTTTAAGAATTTTCAATTAAAATACAGTTCTTTCTCTAACAAAACCCATATAAACCCAGGTTTAAAAATTTGTAGAAAACTACAAAAAGGTGCAACAAATTTTCACCTAAATTTCGAACTTTTTCCTCGAAAGTGTTTGAATTTTTCTGAATACACAGTTTTATAGCCCAATCAATTTTAGTCTGATAATGTGCAAGCTTCAAGTGGCTAAAAGTTACCGTTGATTTTTTAGAATTTTTTTCGCCAAAGGTGTTGCGGTTTTCATCCATATACAAATAAATTGAGTTTATTCATTATATGGAAGCCAATGCGACAAAAAAAAATTCTAAAAAATTAACGGCGATTCGTAGCCACTTGAAATTTGCACATTATCAGACTAAAATTGAAGGGGCTAAAAAACTGTGTACTCAAAAAAATTCTAACACTTCCGAGAAAAAAGTTTAAAATTTAGGTGAAAATTTGTTACACTTTTTTGTAGTTTTCTACAAATTGTTGAACTTGGCTTTATATGGGGTTTGTCTGAGAATGAACTAAATTTTAATCGAAAATTCTTAAAAATAAATAAACATAAGGGGCACACAATATCACTGGGAAATGGCGTGCTATAGATATGACCGATACTGTACATATGTATATGCAAGTAAATTCACGCATATCAACCTATACATACGTACTTACTAGTGTAGTGTTGAGGGCAAATGCAGTAGAAACAGTAATTACAACTAAAAATATGCGATTTACATAAAATTATAAGTTTATAGATATACTACCACTACCTGGGACCTGGGCTCTACCCTAGTCCGAGTAACATCTATGTAAATTGGAAAAGCGGCCGCCCCTCGGCAGGCAATGGCAAGCCTTCGAGTGTATTTCTTCCATTAAGAAGCGTCGCATACAACCCATTTGCCGTTCGGAGGCGGGTCCATCGGGTTATGTACGTTTTAATGGAGAGGTTTTCGAATTTGATGTACTATGCATTTTCGCTCTATCTTATGTAGTCACGGTTGTGTAGCAACATTTTTAATCCCACATGAAAACCACTCCCGATATTGTTGCAGAATATTTAAAGTCAATATTTCAGTAATCGTATCCGATCAAAATTGCAATCGCATCTTGGTAACTTTACGAGAAAACTGTGATTTTAATAATAATAATATATATGTATGTATATTAGACTGACCAGAAACAAGTGAAAGTGCTTCTTTTTTGATGCTCTTGCCGTTTTAGCTTCCATTCGGGCTAAAAACTATTCCCTGAAAATTTGGTCCAAAAATATAAACATTTAGAAGTCTCGCGTGGACGTTTTGTGCCTCTGCCTCAAGTGGTTAAAATTACTCTTCCTTCAATTGTTTCTGGTCAGTCTAATATACATACTATATATTACTATTATTAAAATCACAGTTTTCTCGAAAGTTTAACAAGGTACGATTTTAATTTTGATCGGAGATGATTACTGAAACATCGACTTTCGATATGTATGTACATTAGAGTGGTTCCAAAAAAAATGGTTTCCGAGATAGGGTTTGAGGCACCTTCCAAAATATTTACACTATAGAATAATCACCTGATAACCAGGCAAGTGTTAACACCCACAATCTATATATGTATGTACATATTTTCATTTGTTATTTCCTGTGCATTTTTTTATGCGGACACCATTGCCTTGCCTCTCTGTAGATAAATACATTTGTACTTAGTTGGGTTTCAAGAGTTGTTGAATTTGTTCAAATTCAGTTTAAATTCGATGCTTCTCTTGGCCGCTGATTTTCAAATGAAATCATTGAACTATTTTGCTTTGCATGTTGCTGCCGCTGATTTGGGCAGCCACCAAATGGAGTGTAGTAGAATTTCATATCCTAACCATACAGACACGTGGTGGAAGGTGGTGCATCTACATACATATGTATGTAATTTATTATTAATAATGCGGTACTTTTTGGCTCTTGCTTTGTCCAACATTTCTGCTAAATTATGTACATATGTATGTACGTAGCTTCCATGTACGCCTGCCTGTATCCAATACGGATGCGTTTACATATACATATATATACATACATATGCAATCTGCGTGTTTATGTAAATACGTATATGTATGTATGTACATATATTAGCTGTGGTATAATAATATTTGAACGTTTTTCAATTTCCTTCTTATAAATAATTGCTCTGCAAGTTGCAATATTATCTGCTGCAGTTTTTCACTGAATAATTGAAATTTTCGCCTACAAAGGCGCCCCACTTTTCCGCTACTCAGCGAACGCAACAAACACAATATTTTGAAAATGAATACAAACTTTCAGCTATGACCGGGAAAATAACTAAAGAGTACTCTAGCTATGGAAAACTGGACGTCATCGACTGGGCGATATACATATGTACATTTTGTTGTTGCACAATAAAAGCCTTCCTCAGAGTAAGCAAATTTCAATTAAAATTACCGCATCAATAGTTATTTTGAAAATTACGTACAGCATTTATGTATAGCATTAAGGTACTCATAATGTATGTATGTATTATTATTAAAAGAATCCACTTTAGTTTTTAATATGCATGCAATCTCTGTACTCACGTCTATAAGCATTAATACCTGTGTATGTGCATACTAACATGTTTGTATCATTTTTAACTCTTCCACCGCGGGAACATTTGGACAATAAATTGAAATTCAATAAAAAAAAAAAGGTGAACAACGCCACGGCTCGTGTGCAGACCAAAAAAGTTACAGCTCTTCCAAATGGTAAGTTGATAATAAAAATATAAAAATATGACCTTTCATTTAGAAAACATTTTAAATTATTAAAAATAGGCCACGCATTAACTGAAGTCAGTATTCTAGGTCTATGTTTATTACTCGAAGATCAAGGGCATTAACAGGAAAAACATTTGCATTATAGCTGTGAACTTCCAGAGGCGTCAGCATAGTTGTTGCCTTCGAACTTTGACAAAGCACAGGCTTTCGAGTCTTTTTTCTACTGAGCTGATGTACGCCATGAAACTGAGAAGTGGCATCCATTTTTTAACATTCCTTTCGATATATCGTTTCGTTAATTTTCGTTAATAAATTACCATAGGCCCAGGTCGCGCCAATTCAGAAGGCCATCGTGAAATCAATAAAAAAAACGTTATGAATGAAATAGATTTGAAATTATTGTTAGTCCAGCTGAAAATCGTAGAACTTTTGTTTGATGTGCTTGAGGAGATAATTCTGTGGTTAGAAACAATCGGCGCTCAAGTCGACCTAAGGCAGAGATGAGTTGCATATAAAAAGTTGTTCTGTTAATAAGACAAGACTTCATATTTCCAGGAAAATCCTAAAGAATTTTTGCGAAAACTTTTTAGTTCAAAAAACCTGTATGAGAAGAAACAAGAAAATCGCGCTGTTTAGATATTTGGAAATACATATTAAACAATCCGCGTACTGGCGATGTGCGACTTTTAGAGAGAAAATGCTGCAATTTATGTTTAGAACTGGACGTTTCATTGAATGCCAACAACACATCAAAATTTATATGCGAAAAAGACTCGTAAATAGTTTGACAGTGAAGCGAACATGATTTGCATAATTTATTGGTTTATACGTTATCAATTTGTTAGCCAAAACATGCCAAATTTGCAAGATTTTCATATTCGATGCTTGTGTTTACTAACTTATTTAATAAATAGTTAACGAAATTTTTGTGCTGAACTGAATTTTATATTGAATATTTTTTTGTTTCTGAATCATACACAGTTGTACTGACAAAAGACGGTGCCATACCGGCTCAAGCTCTAGGTGAGCAGATTTTTTACCTTAGATAACTAATGTGCAAAATATTTCATTGTTGGTTGCTGAAATTTGAAAATTTGTAAAAACATTATGTAAATATAAAAAGTTTGAAGCACCTTAAAAGCTCTACAAAACAAGTAAACTATTTCCTCCATATACTATATGTAAATACATACATAATTTATAAGCTTGTTGACAGTTTTTTTGCATCTGGCATGACATGTTGCATGTTACATATTGCGTGTTGCATGTAAACGTTTTTATTCCGAAACCCAAGAAAGGCCATTTCAATGTGCAAAAAGGTGGTGGAAGACCGACACAAAACGCAGTTATGTAAATCTTTTTCCTTTTTGTATTTTAAAAGTTGTCAAATCAAATGTACTCCGGTCTCTTAAAGAGAACCTAAATGAATCAAGTGGCTTTTGGGATAACGACACAAGTAGCTTGAGGGTGGTGTAAATTAATGCGGTCAGTCACGACTACGATGTATCTGCTCTGCATTTTGCAACATTTGGATCGTGCTCAGTACATATTTAAAATGTGCATTATTAATTCACCAAAATCTCTAGAGTTCTTTGACACCCAACAATTTTGTTCCAATTAATCGAAAATCTGGCAGATTTGAAACAAATTAAAAGAACTCCAAAACAGGACATGGACGGTGTTTAGGCTAGTTCGAACTGCTAGCGCCTAAATACATACTACGAAATTTCCGCATATGCACTTCTCAGGTTAAAAATCTATGGATGTAGTAGCGATATCGATAGTTACAGCTCTATTTCAATTGAAATTAACTTTTCTTTAATGTTGGTGCACATTTTCCACTTGTCTGCAGCTGACTGTCTGACTGACGAAAACAAACATGCATGAATTTAGCATGACGTACCAGTAGGCTTGTTAGTTAGGGGAGTAGCAAGCTGAGAGTAATATACGCTCCGGTATATTCGCATGAGTTTGTTTCGACAGTCAGTTTGTCGTCTAAACCACGACCACGACCACGACCTGGTCATAGTGTTTTTACAATTAGCCGCAATACATTGCAAATACATTGCATGTGGGCCTCCACTCTCAATGCAGACAGTATTTAGTTTGAGATTTGTCTTCTGAGGGAAAAAAATATTAAAATCAAATAGAAACGTAATTGATCTTACTATAAACGTCAGCGAAAGTACTGTAAATTTCAAATATTATTATTCAAATATTCTGAAGTGGATAATCAAGACAACAACTAAAAAAAAAAAATATTTAACTTGCATGTTGCCTGCAGTGGAATTCGAACCCTGACCATCTCTGGATATCAACAAATTGTGGCATGCATCTTTGCGCACTCAGCTACACCCAGGCATATACATAAATTTGCTTTCAAATGTTGAATATCCATCAACACCACAGCACGCGATTTGTACGGATAAACATGTACTATGTATGAATATGTGTGTTGTCACCGCTCTCAGAGCGGCGCTCTGCATGCTTGGGGTGCGTATGTACACTCATATATTTACTCAGATGTGAACAGTCAAATACGTGCATAATAAATTTTGTATGAAAATATTATTTCTAAATTTGAACATTTTTAAACGATAATCAAATATAAAGTATTCATTTTTACTATAGGGCTATTCGCGATCCGGTGCAAATGGCCTAGCATCATTGCATTGCAAATTTGTATTGCAAATTATTTGCAATACACAAACAAAATACACGCATTTGCATTTGTCATGGCTTGGCAAATTTGCAATACCGAAAATCCATTGCATAAAAATGCTATGCATTGCATTCATAAACAAAACCAAAGCTGATGCACAAAAATTGTTTTGCAAAAGCTTTACCATGACAGTTTAATAAAGGTCGCTCACAATCCATGGCATATTTCTGCAATTGCATAAATTTGTCAGCTCTTATGCACCGAATCGCGAATAGCCCTTATGCATTATTTCCCTCAGTGTAGCTCTAGCAAAATATGACTTATTCCTTGGAATCACTAGAATGTCATGAGCATGGGTTGGGTTTTTTTTTCTCGACCGAGGATTGTTTTTTCGGCGACCTAAACCCGTTTAGATCGGCGAGCTCCATCAATCGTTTTACGCCCATGGAGCCACGGCGCATCATTCCCGGGGCAGGCATTGAGCCCAACCCCGGACCAGAAACCTGATTATGCTGCTCATGCCAGAGACGCCCCCATCTGAACTCGACTTCGGTTAATTGCAATACTTGCGGATGGAGCTACCTAAGAGCATGTTCAGGCCTTACGTCACACAGGGAGTGGACTAAGGGGTATGGGGCCCCATGTTTTTCACGCATTATGACACCATCCGCCTATACAACCCCTTAACTCGCGTATAGGCACCCAAAGAGCACCTTCGGCTTCACGGAGCTCACATGAGGATCAACCCAATCCTCCACGCCTCCCGTTTGCAGAGTTCTACGGCCACATTCGTCGACGTAATCGACGCAGCCAACTCCTACCAGGTATCAACATCCATAGAGACAAGCGCAACTGGCCCAAGGTAAATCACTCTCTCATACCTCTGAAACTGAACTGCAACGGTCTCGAAGATCGAAGAGGTAACCGTATTTATTGGCCGGCGTGGTCGAGCGGTTAGAGGTGCGCAATACCAATCGGTGGGTCGAAGGTTCGATCGCAGTTCCGGGCAACATTCAAACAAAAAAGGATCAGTCCCGCCCCTTCGTAGTGACCTGCGTGCTGTGTTGAGGCCACTGCCGCTAATCTTTTAAACATAAAATACGTAACTAAAGTGGAATTTAAATTTTTAAATAGGTTGCAACCCTCGAAATAAATCTCTTCAAAGCAATTTTGATTTATATTTATGTTGAAGTAATTTATTAAACCTATTACATAAATTGAATTAAACTTTGTAAACAGGTGGTAACTCTCTTCAAAATATTTTCAAACCACAACATCCTTCGTCTGGCACCCACATCCGGATACATACTTCAATTTTCTAGTTCCCTTAGTTTAGGTTGAGGTAGATTTTCTTAAATTTGTTTAAACAGTTGGCAACGCTCATGCGTATAGTTTAGAAATAAAGGTATTTCAATTTAATTTCTGCACCAATACATATTTTTTTTTATATATAAATACATACATACATGCAAACATACTGGTCTCCCCTCTCACTGAGTTATTCAATATGAATATCTGGATTTTATCCGTATGCACGAATATTCGAAAGGATATCCGAATACTTTGCCAATTCCGAATGTTAAGAATTCAAAAACTTTAATTTTGTTTTATGACTTTTGGCCAAATTTTTAGGATTTCATAACTGTGCATGGAAATGTATTTATGTATGCTTATATTTTGGCACGGACATGCCGCCACTTCATGTGCTATTTATTAGTCTACATTAGCTTCTATAAGAGTTCGCATCTTCTGCTATACTGGCCTAAGTTTTGGGATTCACTCTATATATATAAATCGCACGTTTAATAAGATAGAGAAGTTATTTAGAATTTACGATGTTGGTGATTTAATCATAGAATTAATAAGCTTGATAAGGAGAATATGTTCAGCCTAAACTTCCCAAAAATGGCAAAGATATGTGTATTTTCATCTGCCTTCCTGTATATCATCTGTATAAATTTGCGTTTGATTACGTTTTCCCACAAAATTTAAATTTTGGAATAATTCTGTATATTACACTGTAAAAACGCTAAACGCTAAAATGACACAAAAAAGCGGCGGGACACGTAAAATTAATTTTGGGTCGTAGATTGCGGATCTGCATACCGTTTTTCTAGATCAGGTCATTTCGCAAAGATATTTTTATTTTAAGAAAAATCAAACTTCAACTTGTAAAATGTTACCCAAATGCCATGTACGAGTATGACCTTGTATGTATGTACATGGCGTATGAGTAACATTCTCTCTTGCTCGTATTTCATCCAAAAAATCTCTACGCATTTTCTTTGACCATTCACATTTTTTTTTTTTTTTTTTTATTCATCGATTTTCTTTTTGTAAGAGAACATCCTTTAATACAAATGAAAAAAAATTATAATTTTTTCATTTTTCCCTGTTAAATTTGGAATTTTTTTCATAAAAATGAAAATATCTTGGCAATCGACCTGATCTAGGAAAACAGAATAAAGATTCGTAATGTACGACTCAAAGTTAAGTTTACGTGTTTTGGCGTTTTTTGCCTGGCTATTAAACTTTTTCGAATTGTCGTTTAACATATGCCAATAATATTGTAGAGTTTTTGAACACATACATACCAAACATACATACATACATACCTACATATATCTATACACATACTTTTTACAAGAAAATTAAATTCGTGTTGAAATGCAAGAGTGTGGAACTTGAATTGCATGTGTGAAGTTAAGTGCCGAGCTTGTGTTCTTATGCTGGCATGGTTACTCTCTGGCAATTGTCTAAAAAGTATTGCAGTACGTATGTGTGTTGCAACCAAGGACCGTAACAGTTATAAGCGATATCGAAAAAATCATTATTTAATTTTTATCTTTTGATTTTTATCTTTTTCATCAAATTTAATAATTATTTCAGGAGTTCTATGTTTGCTCGCTAAATTACACTTCCTTGCTGAGTTTTATTTTTCTTTCAATAAATAACACGATAAATGAGTTCAAAAATAATTGTTACTTCGTAAGTTTTAATCAAAAATCACTGACGTTAGTATTCAGGCCAAAGGCGATGGCACGAAAGGTGGCCGTTTAGGGACCTGTTTTCAGCAAAAAAGTTGTTTTGCTTGTGTTTTTTACGGACGCCATTTTCTATGAGAAAATATTTGTTATATTCTTATTTCGCAAATAAATAAAACACGGTAATGGCATGTTCACGTTATTTAGCTCGTTCCCATTTTAAGCTGTAAAACAAGATATAACAAGAGTTTCCTCATGGGAAATGACGTCCGAAAAAACACAAACAGAACATCTGATTTTTTGCTGAAAACCGGTCCCGAAACTACCACCTTTTGTGCCACCGCCTTTGACCTGAAAACTAGCGTCAGTGATTTTTAAGTAAAACTTTTGAAATAACAATTATTTTTAAACGATAAATAAAACTTACAAGGTGAAAATAAAACTCACCGCATAAGTTTTTCTGTTGAAAGAAAATTAAAACTCACAAGTAAGTGTTATCTTGCGAGCAAACATAGAACTCATGAAATAATTCTTAAATTTGAGGGAAATGATAAAAATTATAAAATTTAGGTTTATTGCATGATTAAGTAGATCTCTAAAAGACGATCATTTTTATATACTAATACATCATATATTTCCGGAAAATGATTTATTTGGTACAAATTTGCACCCATAACAGTTATTTGCGGTCCCTGGTTGGAATGACATAAATAATAATAGTGCGATTCAATTTTGGCGAAATGGCAACATTCCAACAAAATTATATGAACGACCTATCGCAAATCCGGAAGTAAAAAGAAAAGTTTTTACAATTACATATATTTCAAAGCAGCCGTAACTGATATGTACGTGTACTACTTTTCTTGAAGTATTCGAGGAAAATAAAAAAAAACGTCGACTTTGTCGAAATAATCTGGCAGTGTTGCATTTTTGTCGCAAGAAATTTTTCTTACAAAAGCAATCGGCTGTGTCGCATGGTGGAAAATTTTGCGACATTTCATGAATCGCACTAATATATTTTGTTTGCGATGTATATACTCATTCGCTAATTTAAATATAAATACTTATAAATGATTGGTCAATTGCAACATATAGGGTTAGGGTGTCATGCCATAATGTGAATAGTCTGCCTTTGCCGTGCGGTGATGCACATTTGTGCTAAATTTGCCGCTCCTTCAAATTGTTACTTGGCGAACACCTGCTTGCCTATTAGTCATTTCTGCATCAAGGCTTGAGCGATTTGTGCGAAACGCAAAGTTCTGCAAAATCGCATAAATCGCAATAATATTAAATAGACGCCAGATGCCAGAAATATGACGCCTGCACATTATGGCATTATACCTCTGACCCACGCTTACTAACTACATACATACATACATAAGTCCGTACTCGCGCCTAAAATGAACTGAAACTTTGATCGATGTACATACATACATATAAGTAAGTATTTGAGAATTTTAATATATTGTTTTCTTTCTCTTCTTCCCACATCGTGCCACAAATATTCTCTCCGACTCGGTGATAATTGCCAACTACTTCAACGGAACGGATACGACCCAACCAATGGATTTGCTGAATTTGTCTCGCCGCCTGGCAGTGTGCGTGCAATGGCCAGAAGGTAAGCGAACGCCTTAGTTTGAATATGTTTTGTTCATTTGTGTAATCGATTGAAGGTCGGTCTACACGTATTTGTAATACAAAAGATTCTATGCGAAGACATTCATTGCGGTTATGAACACACATCCGTACACACATATTCAAATCGTTAAGAACTAATTTTTACTACATAAATCGATTGTTGAGGTTCAAAACATAATTTATAATGCGCCAAATTTTTAAGAAGAAGTTAATGCAGACCCATTTTTGAACTTGAGGTTCTTCGTTCAATTAGTTAGGACAATAAGGGATATCTCAAAAAAATTAATCGCACTTTCAACCATAAAACAAGTTATCTGCTGGAACCTCTTCTCTATGACTTGTGTAGAAAAGGAGTGCAAAATCCCACTTTAATGTACAATATTTCCGTACTAAAGTATTGGATAGAAATAATTCCTGGTCGATAATTAGAATCGGTAAATTTAAAATTAAAAGTGCTCTCAACAAGTTCCGTAAAAAATGCTAGTGATTATTTTCTTTTTTTGCTCCATGTCGTTGCTATCAAAAAGTTTTTTTCAATTAATAGTTGTCAAATTCAATTTTAATTACTAATATTTCTATAAACGAGTGAATAAATAGTTCCCTTTAAAACCTCTCATCTACTCGCCCGAACTACTTATTGTTTTTGTTCAATGTTTTTGTTGTGCATTTTATTTATTGTTCCTTTTGCCAATTGCCCCATGAATTATTGAATTTACATATACTATAAATATATTTATTGTTAGATTTTGGTGAACTACTAGTTTCTGTACTACCTTGGAGTACATACATATTTGAATGCAGGAATAATAATGACTTAACTCTTACTACACACACACACATGCATACTCACAAAAATATTTATGTACACATTTACGTATGTATACTACCTAAAATATATAAGACCTTTGAAGTATCTACATATTGCAATTTGAATATCTTGTACTTAGTTCAAATGGAAGCGTTTGTGGACAAAGTTTTTTTTTTTTTTGTTTTGGTTTATGCATCCTAGTAAATAATTACTTTTTAATTAAGCTGATTATTGCAACCCGTATACATGTTTGAAGCAAACATTTTTAAATGATTATCATCACGCTCCACTCAGCAGCACTACAACCGAATACCAAATCAATCTTCTCACCGTTAAAGCAATGGTTAATATTTAGAAAGGCGTTAAAGTTGTTTGGAATACAATTCAAGTGGATATATACATATATACATGTACCCTTGTGGTCAGCTGATTAAGTCAAGTGACATTCTGACTAGGTTTGGCTATTGTTCTTTTGTTTATTTAATGTTTATACTTTCTTTTTTTAAGTCTAGCACTTTACCTAACCAGCCCAACATAAATTCACATTTCAAACTTCGCGCCAACTTTGCACCCGAAAATTTTAAACTTTTTATTCAGAATTTTTAGAAAAATTTTGGGTATGCAGTTTTGTAGCTCATTAAATTTTAGTAGGTCAAAGTGTAAATTTCAAGGCGCTAGAAAATCGCGTTGATTTTTAATGATTTTTATGCTAATGGTGCTAGGCATTTTCTCCCATACAGACGAAACTGTCGAGCATATTTTATAAGGAAGAAAATGCACAACACCGTCAGCCAAACAAAAAAAAAAAATATTAAAAATCAACACGATTTTCTAGCGTCTTGAAATTTGCATTTTAAACTAAAAAATTTTATGAGCTACAAAAAAGCATACCCAAAATATTTTTAAAAACTAAATAAAAAGTTTAAAATTTTTTTAAAGTTTGTTGAATTTTCATAATTGTACGAAGGAAGTTGGTAATGTGGATATATGTGGCACTGGCTAGGTAAAGTGCTAAACTTTTATAAAAAAAATATAAACATTAAATGAACGAAAGAAAAATAGAAAAAAGTCACTTGGCTTAATCAGCTGACCACAAGTGTATATATATATACATTTATATGTATATTTGTATTACTATGCATATACAACTACATATCGGCACCTGAGTGAAAGATCGACCTATTTCGGCAGCCAGTTCGAAAACGATCTATTCCAGAAAACTTTTCAAGAATTCGTTTCAAAAACGCCCTATCTCTGCTGCCGATTTAAAAACGCCCTACCTCATAACATTTTTAGCTGAAATAGGGCGCTTTTGAAATAGCTGCCGAGATGGGTCTATCTTCCACTCAGGTGTCGAAATACTCCACCGCAATTCGTTTTAATCTCAAATTCGAGGCACCAGAAACATACATTTGGCATTAAGATTTTGTTTGTATATTTGCTGGTGCTAACTTTCGCTGAATTTGTAAAGAAAAAGAAAAAGAAATTTTTTAAGGAGTTATTCCGCAATGAGTTTTGCTACTGAGTGTAGATACATACTACAAATGAGTTGAGGACTCGAATAGCTTAGAGTAAGTTTGACAGCCGTATTAATTTTTTTGGGAATGTTACTAATAATTAATCCTGTATCTATTAAGGATGCCTGCATATTAGGGCTGGGATTTCAATCCGGATATCCGAATACCTATATCTAGCAATTTGAACTTTAAGCTTTTTGAGTGCTGCTCGCCAATTTGTCGGGCTGACATTCATCATACTCCTACACTATAGAGTTCTACGAGTTTTTTTTTTCTTATATCTCTCTGGGAAGTGACCATGTTAGTTATAATTTTAATAGATGCAATTTTGAAGACCTTAATAATCTACTACTAGAGCTTGATTGGGATGGCCTTTTTACAGTTTTCAGTTGTATAGGTCTACGATGCATAATTTGTGTTTGGAACATACTCCAGTATTTCCCCAACAGAAATTGCAAGTCTCCGTGGTACACAAAATAATTGAAGCATCTCAAAAATCTTTGCAATAAGTTATATATAAAATTCAAAGCGTCGAATAATGCTTCGTATTTCGATAGTTATAAACGCTGTTCTTTTGAGTTAAGAAAAATCGCTAGAATCCTCCAAAAAATGTATCAAAAACTTCGAATATTGAAAGCTCTTTGGTCATTCATTAAATCTAAAAAATTTAAATCTGATGATGCTAATCTGTTTGCTGATTTTTTAGTGCCAATTATGTTGCAGATGATGCGTTGGAGCTAAAGACTTCAAGCGCATCTGATTGTCCTCTACCTTTTGGCCCCTTGTGCAAAATCGTATTGCATCCCCGAAATCATCAACCCAAACAGATATCCAAGGTTTATGTGCCATTCTTTTTAAAAATTGTCCGGCTCTCATTAAGCCTGTAACCGAGATCCACCGTTTCTAATGTAGCAATTTTTACCGAGGACTGACTTGGCAAGTTTTACGGCTGGGTATCAAATTTGTACTGACTGACTTAATATAATATAAGTGACATATATAAGGAAACAAAAATTTCCCTCTCCACTTTCCCCTTAACAATTGGCAATATAGCAGTTTTTTCACTTAACAACACTATTTTTCAACCGACCTGGCTTAACTCGGATAAATAGCCGAGTTTGTGTTGGTGCTTTGCACGTATTTCGTCATTTAAGCGAGTGTTCGTTTGTAGCTCGGTTGCAAAAGAATGCACCTACTATTGCTGGTTCCCATTTCGATGGCTGAGTGGAAGATCGCCCTATCTCGGCAGCCAGTTCGAAAACGCCCTATCTCAGAAAATTTTTCAACAACGCCCTATCTCAGAAAACTTTTCAAGAACGCCCCACTTCAGAATTTGATTGAAAAACGCCCTATCTCAGAATTTGGTTGAAGAACGCCCTATCTTAGCTGCCGGTTCAAAAACGCCCTATCTCAGGTTATTTTCAATGTATTTTCGTTTGAGATAGGGCGTTTTTGAACCGAATTATGAAATAGGGCGTTTTTCAATCAAATTCTGAAGTAGGGCGTTTTTGAAAATGTTTCTGAGATAGGGCGTTTCCGAACTGGCTGCCGAGATAGGTCGATCTTCCACTCAGCCATCGATTTGAAGTTCGTGGACAGGGTTCAAGGTTTAGAAGTATATTTTGACTCGGAACTCACGTTTGTAGGCCATATTAATTTGATAGTGCAAATTCCATGTACTCCATGTTAGCTTTTGCGCGTGGATACAGTTCAGATTTTTTGGATTCGTATAAACATAAGAAATTGTTTATTGCCTTTGTTTGGTCTCGTTTGGAATATGCTTCCAATTATTTGACGGCCTGCCCTGCGTCATATATAAATAGAATAGAGCGCATCCAACTGATTTATATTAGATTTGCACTGCGATCATTAAATTTCACACAGCCTTTGCCTTCTTTAGAATCACTTGAGAATATAAAAAAATATCTCTGCTGTTCATTTATCCTAAAAGTCATAGCTGCGGATGTGGGTTGCCCCGATATTCTAAGTGGGATACCTCTAAATATCCCTACCAGGAGCTCGACATATTCTATTTGTACATAGATAAACCTAATTATGCCACGAATGGTTCTATCAATCGAGCTCTTTGAGAACTTAATCGAGCTATGATATTGACATCTCACTTTCTGGAGGGATATTAAACAATATTCTTTTAAATTAAGAGCTTTAATAATAATTATTAATTAGTTTTTGTGTAGTCGGTAAGAAACTATTCATTAATAAAATAAATAATTGAAATTATTGAATATTAGCCGAATATCTGAATAACAAAATGAACATAGTATATTAAGTAACTGAATATACGGATATTAAAATGAATATAAACCGGATATCCGTAATATTCGGATTTGACAGGTTATTCGAATACACGGATAGTCCCAGTCCTAGTACATACATATGTTTTTTGATTTTGTAAATTAAGATATTTTCTATACTTACTATACATGAGATTTGTTGATTTATTTGTTTAGAAATACTATTTTTGATCATATGATATTTAGGCAAAACCAATGACAATACATCCCGGCATAATCACTTTATTTTGGTTGCTTACTATGAGGAGAATATGGCATACCAAAATGTGCATAAATATGTATGTTTGTGTATACATATGTATATGAGGGGTGCTTCATTTTGTAAGGCAAAAATTAAACGCAAAATTTTTGTAAACTTCACTTACCCGCCGATATTAATATCTTGAATTTAGAAGTTGCACATATTGATTGATCAGGTGTGTGAGAGACTTCGAAATGCGATTTTTCATTATTAGCTAACTATACGCTAATATTATTAGGGAATTTAGATTAATGAGTACTTGATAGGTAAGGTAAAACCCACGTTTATTAACTTTAACTTTTAGCTATAAAAATTCTTATTTTGCTTGTTTGATATCGGCTTATACTTGCAAGTAGCAATTCATAGAACAGGACGAAAAATAATCGCTTGCACACCTGGTGTCTGGTGAAGTATCTGAAGTAGATGCACCGAAGATTATGTTATGTAGTGCAAATATATCGGCTGTCCCTAATTTATATACCTAGATACATACATACATACATACAACATACATATGTACATAATAATAATATTTTGGCGCTTACACTTTTGCTAAGTTTTGGCCGAGCTGCTCCTTCGATTTGTGTTGTGCGACTTGATTTTGTTACACGAATGGAGCGACTTTCAATTTTACGCCGTCTCCAAGGGGCAAATTAATTTTATGATAGGTCCTTTCAAGGCAAAAATATACTCGGAGGTTTTCCATTGCATGCCGAGGCGACCTCTGTTTAGAAAAAACCTTTTTCTGTATTTTTTTTTTTGATGTTGCTTTGAGCAGGGATCGAACCTTGGGCCTGCGGAGTGCGCACCTTTAACCACTCGACTACATTCGAAAGTACGTAGATACATATAGTATTACACTTTCCTATATGACTATGTATGTACATTAGACTGTACCAGGAAAAAATTCGACGGACATCTTCGAATCTGAAGTATTTTTGCAAGGCAATTACGAAAAAATTGTGTCTTTTGCCGAACGTAGTCGTATTTATCTCGAGGAGAAACCCACCCTAGGGTCAGTAAATTATAGCTATTCAGAGAGAAAAGAGCTATTCAAAAAAATTCATCCAAATCCTTAGAGGTCGCGCACAGAGGTGGCCGCGGTGACATGAAATGCCTCAAAGACGCAAATCGTTAGTATAGTATGGAAAGGGCTTATCGCTGAAATGCAAAAAATAGCCGCAACTAACTAAAAATTTGTATTGCATAAAACTCTGTGGGGACTTCTAATTCGATGAAATGCATCATAATCAATCAAAAAGTGAATTTTGGATGTTTAGTTAGTCAGGACTTTTTGTTCTTCAGCGACGATGTGAGTTGCGCCCTTGCTATTCTATACCAAGAAGATGGACTCATGTCTTTAAAAACGAATAGCCGTCTTAATTTTATGATCCGGTTGTTTTTAAAAATCCCATATGTATGTATGTGTGTATGTATACTGCCCTGCAACAAATTGTGCGACTAATCTCTAAAGAGAGTATTCCGAGATTACTCTCAATCGGGTACAATTGGGCATTATTAGTCGCAACTAGTCTCATACGGTTACTAATGGAGGTCAATTAGTCTCGACTCATCCCTTATGGGTATAATTGGAGATCAATTAGTCCCCAACTCATCTCTAACGGGTACTATTAACGATTTAATTATATGTACGCACCTAGTCAATGAAATTTCATGTGCGGCGTTGGCACACAGAGAGAGTATTCGGCTAACAAAACTGAGCAACCCGGTTCGGATCTCAGCTGGCGCAAATTTTTGTTTTTATTTTTTAAAAGTGACTAGTCGTTTTTTATACCCGTTTGGGTATAAAGGTGAACAATTAGTCTCTTCATAGGACATGCTCGAACAAAAGCGATCAGTTCATTCCATATAAAGAGATCAAAAGTGGTATTAGTCGCATGCTCCTTTGCGATTGCTCCCGGAGTCATCCCGGATTAGTCCCATTTTTTGCAGGGTGGTCTTCCTGCAATTATACACACACCTACATACAAATGTGTACTTAGATAAAGTTCATAGTAGATATGTACCTACCTACATACATCCATACATACATATTTATAAATCTATAGTAGGTACATTTAGTAAGCACGCAGCTCTCTAAGTCGCATTATATAGAATAGAATGAATTACCTAAAATGAATATTTATTATTAAGAATGCTTTGTACATTCATGTTTGCAAAAAAATGTACATATGTATGTACATAGGAACAATATGTTCGTATGTATTGCAAAAAAATTATCACTAAAATCTTGCATTGCTGGGTCCAACTTGAGTGCATTATTTTGAATAAATTTATGTACGTATGTAATTTTATTAATACAGTTCGTAATTATAAACTAGTTATGTTCCATTACATAAACGATAAGTTAATTTTTAACGCCATCGTGAAATTCTTTACGTAGATACACATAAAATGACTTCACACTCATGTGCATATTTAATAGAATATTTATTTAGGATTGGATATGAAAGGCACTCAAAATTGTTTTGCATCATTCGCAAAGTAAAAAAACATTAATTAGCAAATGCTCATTTTGAATTGTAAAGGGCACATAGAATGGTCAATGTCAAGTATTTGAAATTTTATCAATACATGTTCTTGCAAAATACATAGAGGAAAGGAGTGTAATGTGGTATAGGCGGGTAATGTGGTACTCGTTTATTTCCTAAACTATTTACTATGCGGAAAAACTTTTTACGTACAAAATTGTAAAATTATAAATGGGAAATAAAACAAGTGGTCAGCTGTATCTGCTGTAAGGGTTTGATTTAATTGCGGAAAAAATTGTTTCCCAATATTTAAACCTTTTAAGATGCTAAGATATAAAAATTACATTCATTTTAGAGCCGGACACAACATATCATAATTAATCCATGAAAGGTTATTTTTAAATTATAAAAATGTACATAAATATAAAAATTAAAATAAATTTGGAAACATAAAAACAAAAGGCGGCTAATGTGGTATACTTCTGATATTCATTGTTTAATGGCATTAGTGTTATTTTTCTGAATAAAATACTGGAGTTTGTTAAAGACCTAGATTATTTTATATGAAACTAAATAGTTTCGCACCATGG
>NW_023458566.1:24323044-24338552 GCF_013731165.1 Rhagoletis pomonella | reverse complement strand
TTGGGTGGCAATTAATAAAAGTTTGTTCAATTTGTATAATTTTTGTACAATGTTTGAAATGTGAATTTATATGGCGCTTATTATGTAATGTGCTAGAATTTTACCAAAAACAAAAAATAAATTAACAAAAGAAAAATGAACAAAACTAGTCAAAATGTCACATAACTTTATCAGCTGACCACAGGGTCATGTATGTATGTATGTACATATACATATATAGAATGTATGTACATAAACATCTATCTGTAGCAAAAAGCCGTAATCGCTTACGTCTGGAGTCTGTCTTTACGAATAATGCACTTTTCGCTTTTTCATTTAAGGATTTTTATGAGGATTGATTAGCGTATTGGGAATTTTTTTCTGATATCAAATTTAGCATTTTTACATTTATTTTGTGGTATTATGGAAAACGTTAGTGAGACAAGCGAACGGAGCGAACGTTGCGTGGTTTTTGCTTTATCCATACTTATATGTATGCAAATTTTAGTTAAACGTAAATTTTAATAAATTTGTACGTCCATTTAAGCAGTGTGTGTTTGTGCGTCATTTGAAGCCGCTACTTTTTGTATTTATAAATGTATATAATGTATATTGTAATCTGTACTTTCCGGTTACTTAGATTCACATACTTTTTTATCAAAGTTACAATATCAGTATGTATTTGTCAAGTCAACACTTATATACCTACATATACGAGAAGCTATGTATGTAGAAAAACAGACGATGAGCAAAACTAACCGCATGCGTTTTTCGTTCTTTTCTTTTCTATTTTTCTTCTTTTTGCAAATCATAAACAAACTGAAACAATAAATCATCGAACATACAACGACAACAAACAAAACACATGCGCAAACAAACACCCAAACAATATCTACTCACGCACGAACAAAATGAACAATGAACAATGAACGCGCTTCGTGTCGCGCGACACCTGCCGCCCCGAATATTGCATTCACGTCTAATAACACACAAACATGCGTACTGTACTTTATACTCATGCTCACACACGCACGCACACAAATTCACAAACTGTTTGGTTGTTGTATTCGATTGTTATTCGATACCGGTTTTCGATGCTGGTCTCAAACGCGGACATTCAACAACAACGAACTCAATACACGCAACACACTCTGGACTGACTGTGCATCTCTGCACTCTCTGAATCTGCGCGCCCCCCACAAACCAGCAACGGTAGCTGCTGCCGCCGCCATGCGTGGCGTCGCCATCCAACGCAGTCATATGGGAGTTGTAGGGGCGCCATTCAACCCAGCATTGGCCGCCGTCGCTGTGGCCGCCCAGCAACAACAGCATCACCATCACCATCATCACCAGGCACACCACCATTCGCACCACGCCGCGCAACAAGCGGCGCACCACCAATTGGGAATGCAGCAGGCGCTGCACATGCAGTCCGCAAACGCCACAAATCAGGCCCATGCCGCTGCCGCCGCCGCGATACAGAATAGCGCCGCCGCCCAGCAGCAACTGCAATCGCTGGCCCAATCAGCTGCAGCCGCTGCAGCCAACACTCCGCAGGCGGCCAACGCTGCAGCAGCTGCATACGCAGCTCGCTTGGGCGCCACAGGCGCGGCCGCACAGACGCCATCCGCTGCTGCTGCTGCATCGATTGCCGCCGCAGCAAATGCAGCCGGTACCGCCTTGCACGGATTCACACCGTAAGTACAATAATAAAGAGCGATTTATCTACATTGTTTGTTTGTATGCGTATACCCTATTATTGTATTTTTGTACGTATGTATGTATGTTTGCTTAGCCATATCATAAGTTTGAGTAAACCAACTCTTTGTTTTTAATTCAAAACCACTTATTTATCAGCAATATTTTGCTTATGAATCCGTTTAGGAAGTTCTTGTATGAGCAGTAGCTTTACTTACTTAGTTATTTACATATTTCTTCTTAGATAGCCGTGACTAAAAAAAAAAATTACATATTGTTATTGTCTTTAAAACAAAGCTTTTTTCATATTGCATATACAAAGCCAAAGTTTTGCTATTTATGTATGTATGTATGTGCGCGTATACGCACCTTTACGTTTACGAATGTGTGCATTTACATACAGTGTACATATGCCTTCATTTATTTTGTAGCATACATGCAAGTACATACATACATACATGTCTACATATGTACGCGAGAATGTAGATACAGAATGTGTTTGATGATTATGCACCAGATCCTACTCCAGCATGACTTTATATTTACTTACCTACATACATACATACATATGTATATCCTGCTTTCCCAACCTCCTCCTTGTGTGTTTACATGCATATATTCGTATGCTCATACTTATGTACATATGTATGTATATCGATTTTCGCCACATTAAAGTACTGCATTTTTTAACACTTAATTAATTGAATTCTTTGAATGAGGTGTGAGTGTCTCGAAGCAAAGTTTGTATTTTTGATTATGGCTATATTTTATCTAACAGTAAATATCCATTTAAAAACCGTACACAAATATAAACAGTTGAGCTACAGCTATCTATGTTTATTCTAATCATTTTTTGTGAATGCCCTAAATATGTATATATGTAGGAACGCACGCACGTATTGAATGAAGTTCGAGCTGGCCGCCTGCGTGTGTGTCGATCGGCAAAAGCCAGTTCTTAGTGAATAGCCATAGAAGATTCAAGATTGATGCTTTGTGGGCTAAGATAGATGTATAATTCGAATGCAGCTCTATTTTCAAATGCATATGCAAGTTTTAATATTTTTTTTTTTTTTTGTTTTTCCACTTTAGCTGCACGGTGTTTAGTTGTTTTTGTACTTCTTGTAAGCATTTATTTAGCTGATCGCCCGATTTATCGCATTGGCGAATTCCAACATTTTTTCTCGAATATTTTTTATCTGCTTGGAGCTCATTCATGAAAATCATTTCAAATATTAAACCTGCTAATCTTTAGTCAATTTAAAAGTGATTGAGGTGAAAGGTCAGGGAAGTTTTAAGGTTTTTTTTTTTGTTTTTTGTTTTAGAGAAGCGAACTGCTTTCATAAGAAATGGGTTTTTTCCTAGATTTAGGGTCAGGATTAGGGAAATTATATAGAGCGTAGCCCTGAAATCGGTCTAATTGAAATTGATGTTTAATATTTTTGCATAATGGAGGTGCTAAATAAATACATATATCCATCATACATATGTACATATGTACATATAATGTACTCCTTCTGAGTATTGTTTTTATTAAGCTCATTTAATAGCGAAAAAGTGAGCCTAAGTACATATGTACCGTTAGTATGAATCGTGCGCTATACGTACAACTGCGAACTGCGAGGTTCTCCATGGATTGGAGACATTCGATAAGCCTTCTCGGAATAATAAAATAAAATAAGTCAAACAAGGCAGGGGATGTTTGAATTTTGCTTTTAAGTACCCCACTCTCATTATCGAATTTAGTGATCGATGGCATCTGACTTTTGAAATCTAACATAATATCTTTTATATATCTCCTACAGCGTTTACTATGATCCCTTCTTAGCAGCCGCTGCAGCTTCCGCCGATCCAAATTTGCGATTCCAGGTAAATTTGCAAAAATGCAACAAAAACAAATATCATTTTAGTATTCCAAAATGAACACTTACTATTAACTGATATTGGTACAATCATCTTTAAATGAAATTTTATAAATTATACGTATAATTAGCGTTAAGTCTTACTTAGATATAAAATTACGGATTAATTATTAATTAGTGGTGTCTTATCTAAAGTGTGAGTTTTGAAAATTTACATATCGTAATACAAATTTTACAGGCAGCCAAACCGGTCTCGGAAGTTCCAGCCGCACAGCCAGCAGCCATTCTAAATGTAATTTCCCAATTATTGATTCCCCTAGTACCCGTAACTCTTTATGTGTCAGCGTTATTCTCACTTTTCATAAAATCCACTTTAGTTTACGATTTCATTTTGGGGTTTTGCGCCAATTCTGCAATTTTCAATTTTCTAATAAATTTTTTTTTTTTCGTATTTGTATTTGTATGTACCTGATTTTCATTAGTTTTGGTCTGAATTACTAATCATACAATTTTCATAAGTCATCGTACGTACATATGTATTTAGGTACGTATGTATGTGCATTTTATACATAATGTGTACATACGGAACTACATATCGCACGTTTAATAATATGTATATAGAATGCTTATTCATGAAAACGCGTAAATGCCCCGTAGCCGCGAAAACCTCGTCAATAAACCGTTTTTCCATACAAAATTAAGTAAGTTTACGAGGTTTACATGGTTGCCGAGGCATTTACGCGTTTAGATGAATTGCCAGAAAACCGATGGAAATAGACATATCTATGTATGTACATACACATCTTCGGTTTTTTGGGAAGTTTAGTTATCTGATTGACTTAACATACTCTCCTTATCAAGCTTATTAATTGTATGATAAAATCTCCAAAAACGTAAATTTTGAATTAACTCGCTATATACATAACACTGGTTTACAGCAAAAATGCACACTGGATGCTGTAGGGTATAAATACCTTCTTCCTTTATACGTGTAAAATTTTTATTTGTTGTTCAATTGTTCTTAGATTTTATTTGAATTTCTAAATGAAAAGTTTTTAAAATCAGTAATATAAAAATCTTCAAACTACAAACATAAACTTTTTTATTGAGCATTAAATAACTATTATTAACTGTTCAATTCCTATGTAGAATTGCTCGCTCCGTGGATAAGTGTTCGAGATTCAATTTACCGTTATTCACCGTATGTATATCTTACGAACCAATTCAACTATCTTAATTGACAAACGAAATCTATCGAAATTCTCCATAGACCGCGTATACATCACTTTACGATAGGCATGATAGTTTCTGAAAAATTAATTAATCATTCCAGATTTTTTGTTTTTTGCTAAAAAAAAAATGAAAAAAATTCTCAAACTTTATCTAACAGGGAAATACGCAAAGATTTTTTTATGAAATATGAGGACAAAGGTGTATTACTCATACATATGTACATGGCGTATGCGTAACAATTCCTGCTTATATTTCATACAAAAAAGAATTAATTGCACTTTTTTCCATATAAAGGCCTGTATGCAGCTCTCAAGAAAAGCAAAAACTCCATATTAAATGACGTACAAGAAATGGCTAAGAAATTTTCTTGAGTCAAATTTCCTTAAGGCAGTACGCAGTTCTTAAGGAATTTGCTACGCTTTCTACTACGGTTTTCTAAAATTCAAGGCCACCCAGGTTTGCAACAGAAATATTTGCCCGTTCCATTATTTCTTGAGGAAAGAGTGAGGCAACAGGATGTGAAGTATCAAAAATGTCAAAATTCTTTGGACACACACACACACACAGAGAGCTGCATACAGGGCATTAGAATGAATTTCGTATGAAATAAAATGCGGGAGACCGTTCGCAACAAATTTAAAAAAATAAACGCCCGTTTTTGTAAGTATAGCACTTGCTGTATAAAAAAAAAAAAAACGCAAAGGCAGTATCCAACCAAAAAATTCTCAAAAATAAACGCGACCAAAATTGTATGGGCTAAAAATTCAGATTAAAAAGTTGAAATTTTAATGAAAATTTGTTGAATTTTCTTAAATTTTGAAGCTGTGATTAAAGCTTGAACGATAGTTGGGTACTGTTTATATATTTGTACAACGATTTTGGGTTGCTGTGTCCAAACGCGTGATTCGAATCAAAAAACTGTTACACACACTTGCAGACAAGAGTTCACGCTTTGTTATGAAACACAATTTACTATATCTGTGCACTAATTCATTAATATTGTCGGTTGGAAATATGGTATTTTTTTTTGCAAATTTCCGAGCTGAGCTGTCAAACAAAAAATATTCACGAAATATCTCTGCAAAAGGTGTTCAACCCCTCTTCTTCGGCAACACACAAAGGAAAATTCTACTTAGTGAAGGTTATAATCCTTTTGCAAAAAATCCAAATGTCCCCAAATGTGAGAGGGTGGTGAGTTTTCATAAAGCGGGGACCATCCTATTTCGTTTAGGGGGATTTGGGTGTCGATGACCCTCCCGCTCCGCCCACACCCCAAAATCGTTGCACAAATAAGTAAACATTTCCCCGGTATTCCCCCGGTAGAAAAATAACAAAAAAATTAGCTCGAACAACATTACGAATACTTAAAAAAACTCAACACGCTTTATAATATACATAATTATTTCAAAATTTCAATCAAAGTTTAATCAATTCATACAGTTGATATACCACAAGTAATTTTTAGCAAAAAAAAAACCGACTTCCACTGATCGGATTTAACCATATTAGTATGGGATCACCTCTGAGACACTACCTTTCCGATGCAAAAAGAATTATCGAAATCGGTTGACGTGGTCCAGTTATGCGGTAACATACATAAAAAATAATAAAAATAAATAAAAAATAAATAAAAAAATATTCCGACGAACTGATAACCTCCCCCTTTTTTGGAAGTCGGTTAAAAAGACAGATGCAAATACACATATCTTCGCAAATTTTTGGGAAGTTTAGTCATCTGTTAGGCTGGGAATATTCTCCTTATTGAGCTTACTAATTGTATGATGAATCCCCAAAAATGTCAATTTTGAATTACATCTCTATATTAATAAACGTGCGATATGTATGTCATTAGGTCCACCTAACGAATAACGGCAAATTGAAAATATCTCGAAACCTCATCCATAGAAAAACAATCAACGCGATTTTCGGAGTCAACGACAGGGCTGCCAACTTGGCTCAAACCGTGCCCTATTTTAAACCAAATGGCACTTAATTTTTCACAAATTGGCACAAAGTTCCCAAATGGCACTTTTGGAAAATAGGAATATTTCAATACATTTCCTTTTTCTCAACTAAAATTTTCTAATTTCTAAAGATTATTCAACTGGTCTATCTTATTTGGCATTGCACTTTTGTTTTAGAAATGTGGTTCTTATTTGATTGCTAAATGGGGAGGATTAAAAAGGATGGCACCATTTTTGGCACTTTTATTTTTCTATTAGGCACATTTTGGCATTTTTTTTTTTACCCACAATATGGCAGCTCATAGCTAAAGATAGTTGGCAGCACTGGTCAACGAGCGATTCTACATTGGAAATGGATAGGGGCATGTGGTGAACAAAAAACACAAATTTGTGATCCAGTGTAATTAAACGTCCGATATGTACATACGTATATACATACATAATTCGTTCTTTATAAAATTGTACTATAAAACGAATCGCATTATTTCATTTATGTATGTAAAGACACACATAAAAACACATATACATACACAATACATACTAGGGCTGAGACAACTCGGATATTCTAAACCGTATTTGTATGGATTCATAAAATTTAATCTATCGAGTTGCCAAATAAATATGTAATAGAACACTTCATTAATACACAAACAATTGTTATTTTATTGCTAATTTTTAGATTCGAATATCCGAATATCTATACACTATTCAGATATCCGAATATTCGGATTTTTTATTCAAAAATTCGAAATAGTCAAAAAATCCGGATAGAACTCCCAGCCCTACAACATACATACATATGTACATATGCATATACATACACATATTGAATTACTTTTGTATAAGTCATCAATTTTTTTACCGGTCAGATAAAGTTTGTGGTTGCTTACAAATCACCAAAACATATTCTTAACCGTTATACAAATTTTCACGCTAAGACAAGATTACTCATTTTGACACCATATGAACTCCGTTATAGTGGTTTTTTATGACAAATTCGACAATTTTGAAATCAAAAAATATTTAGGGAGTGCTCACCGCCCTCAAAATCGTCCAGGTATTTTATATGGGGGAAAAACAACTTTTCGTAGAAATGGTATAAAATTCTTGAAAACCAATATTTTTCGATCGGAAAAATGTCGTTCTCTTCAGGAGACTTCAAACATTAATATTAAAGATTTTTTATTGGTCCCCCCATTGCATTTTTTTATAGTTACCATGAGTAAATGGTTAAAGAAACAATGCGGTATTATTACTGAGAATTTCCTGAAGATAAGCAAAGTTTTCCGATTGAAAAATACTTATTTTCAAGAATTCTACACTATTTCTACGAAAAGTTTTTATTTCCCCATATAAAATACATGGAAAACTTTGAGCGCTTTGAGCACTCCCTAATTTTTTATTTTTTTTTTTACTTCAAAATAAAAAATAATAGACCAAGATTAGCACGTACTGTAAGCGGGTTAAAATAATAAATGCGTGTAGTAACTCGCCGCTGAATTGCTTCCTACTACAGTATATTTACATGTCAATAACTCGAATTGTATGTTGATATTTTTTTTTCGGTAATTGGACACCATTTGCAAAATGACCTGCTTCTGGTCCTTCCACTGAACTTAGCCGCTGTATCATTCACAACTTCAATGTTTCCTACCATGTATTTCGCCCCTTTATATTGCTCATGGGAGACTAGACAGTCGAATACAGTTGAAGTTAAAAAGGCTTATCTCAAACTGGGTAAAAATGCATATTTTCGTTTCCGCACAAATAAATTGATGCAATTCTTTTGGTTAACAATTTTCGACAGTAGTTAATTCTTTTAGATGGAGACATCTCTTCTTCTGTTTCATCGACATTATTTTTATTGGCTGATCTTTTCCTTTAGTTCGAGAGTAATGTCACCATCAAAAAAAGAACATGCCAGTGATTCAGGTCTTACATCACATAAATAGTCCAAGAGCCCACCATCAAAAGTCTTAGGATTACGTCCATATTTTTAGGTTTTTAGTTATTTACATGCAATAATTAAATATAATTTTTTACCAAAGGTCCTATTTTGAACTTCGAAGGCCCACATCTCGATTTCGGAGGCCAATTTCGAAAAACGGAGAAATCACTGTTTTACCTATGACACAATCTCTTAAAAAAAAATTGGTTTGGTCCAATACCAAGAAAAAAGTTGATTTTGCCGTACAGTGTTATTGGTTTATCCTTGAATTCCATGACTGTAGCTTTTTTTTTAGTGATAGCATAAGAATTTATGAAATGGAAAGTTTCGTGCCAAGCATTTTGAATATTCGTAGACCTGGTCCTGGTTGGCTTTCTAATATAGAAATGTTTAAACTTTAATTTGGTATAAGATTTGAATTGTTTCTCGATGGGTATAAAAATGCATCAAAAAATAAATATAAAAAATTGCATGGGCCAAAGCATCAGAACAGGATTTCATACGGTACTAAATAGTATACATTCGTTTTCTACTCACTATTATAAATTTTAAGCATAAATACAGACTCTGTCCAGGCTCTCTAAATGATAAATGAGTACTAACAGTTGAAAAACATTCGACACTGTTGGTCGAACGTAGTGAATTTTGACGGTGGGCCCTCAGTCTAAAAGTATTAAGGAATTTTCATAAACAAGTTATTAAATACTAAATTATTTAAATCGTACCCTTATGCATCTGCCATTGCGGAATTAAGGGCCACTGCTTCTCAATAACTGCATAGGTTTGCACTTGTACAGAGCAGAAATTCAACGTTCAGTGATTATGTGCCGACTGACTACCTCGACTTTGTGTAACATATTTTATCAATAAATCACTTTCGCTCCTATCGGCAAGTTTTGCTTTCTCGCCGAAAAAACATATGTTTGTGTTAGCCCCGTTTTAACGCAACATTTACGAGCAAACTGACTTACTAGTATGTAACTTAATTGATTTGATTTGATGTAATTGGATAATTTTAGATCAAAAGTAAAACTAATAAGTGAGTGAAAAATTCAGGTCTGGTCATATTTTTAACCGACTTCAAAAAAAAAGGAGAAGGTTATCAATTTATCGGATTTTTTTTTTTATGTATGTTACCGCATAACTCTGGACCACGTCAACCGATAACTTCTATCGGTAAGGTGCTGCTTCAAGGGTAGTCCCACAATAATTTGGTTTAGATCCGATCATGTGGGCATGAAGAAATTAACGGTACTATGCAATTTTTATATGAGAATGAAGTGGGTTTTGTTTTTTGCTTAAAAATTACATGGTTTCCGTCCGGTCCCAGCAACATCAAAACACATATGTATGATATACTGTTAATCCCCAAGTAAACTAGTATAAAATTTTTAAATTATTTTCCTTAAATTGGAAAAGCCTTGAAAATTTCGAAAAACTCGAAACCTTTATTGAGAGGTTAGTATTTGATTGACATGAAAAAAACCGGTTTGTTCGAAAAAATAATCCGGTTTATTCGATATTCGAAAAATCAAAATTTCTATTACCCTAATATGCAGTCAAACATCGTTTTTACTTTCAAAAAGCGTGAAAATGCTTAATACATCCATTGGAGCCATCAAAACTAAAGAGATGGCCATCATTTTTTATATGTATATTTTTCCAAAACATTTGAGGCCTTCAGAATTCCGTTATTTTTAGCGTTGTGCATCATGCATGATTAATTTTTCCTTGTGGGGATATTAGAGCAATTGTTTCGCTTTTTTTTCAATCCCCTTTTACGTCGATAAGAAGCTGACCTCGCAGTGGACCTTGTGTTTGGTTTTTACTTCTAAACGCGCGTAAAAATGCTAATAGAAATCCGGCGTTATTTCTATTCTTAATAAGTCCATTCTTAATAAATACTACATTAAGTTAATCAGATATGGCTATGTCCAGTTTCTCGAGTGTCCATAATGTCGAGCCGTTTCTGTATGTACATATGTACTATGTACTAGATATGTAACCACTTATAATATACATATGTACTTTACTTGTATTCGCAAGGACATACATACATACATACATAAATACACTACATGCATACAGATTGTATAAGAGAGAGCATAATTGTATCTTTCTTCAAACGCTTTTTTGTTGGCCAACTCAAATGCATTCCACTTATTGGATAACTATTCTAAATTATGATTTTTGTATTGAGATTTTGAAACTAATAACCTCATTTTAATTTCGAAAATTCCGGCGTTGATACAGTGGTTATACGCATTATAGAACTTTAATATTTTATGCTAATAATTGTGCATTGTTTTATTATTTATTGCTTTGTATATTTAATATTGATTTTACTTGTACTTTTAAATAAATATCTGCTAGCATAGACTAAATACTTTTCACCTAATTGTTGTGATGTTCCATATTATTTATGTACATATGTAATACACTCGTATCTTAAACTGAGTAACCATAATATACAACAAAAACAATCTCTATCATATAATCTACTTGAAAACTTACAGCGCCGCACTGTGACAACGCTAAACAGTTCCCCACATACGATCAACCGCATTCCGGTTCCACAAAACGTTTTGGTAAACGAAATATTCAAAATTTTTTCAAAACGCTACAACTGGCATATTGTTTTTTTTTTTTATTATTAATTATCAAATTGGGTTCGAAATTTCTTAATGTGTTGAATGAAGTTTTCTTGTTTGCATCTAATTTTAAAAGCCCCGTTATTATTTTTAGCAACAATTTTTGTTGAATTTATAAATAAATATATGCCTTGATATGTGGTCAACTCAATTGAGTTGGTGGCATTTTTACCAGTTTTGGCAATTTTTCTTTTGTTTTTTTTTTTATTTATAAATCTTTTATAAAGTCTAGCTCATTTGTATAACAAAAAGTATATATGTATGTAAATTCACATTACAAACTTTGAACAGAAACTATTAAAATTAAAAAAATGTTTAGCAAAATTTTATATTTTTTCCAGAATGTTTGGAAAATTTTTAGGTACATATTTATGTATGTAAATATTTAGTTGTACATATATCCTATTTAGTTATAGAACATACAAAAAAGGGCATGTTGCGTACCTAATTTTTTTTTTAAGTTTGAAATTTTGTTAAAAATGTTTTCAATTTTTATACACCAGCACTGGCATGATGAGTGAGTTATGCGAGTGATTTTGTAAGACGAGAAAGGACTTTACTTGTCAATTGCCTACTCAGCCCAAAGTAGCACTTGTTGGCAAGAGTGGAGTGATTCTCCGTTGGATTTCAAGGCTGACATTATAATTGGTGTTAATACTGGCTTCCAAATAAACGAAGTCGTCTACTTTTTCAAACTTGTAAATAACTGTCTAGAGTGACGTGGGTGACAATACGCTTATGCTCTGACGGTTTGTGTGACGTTTTGTCCTCTTCACCACCAAATCGCTTTATTTATCTATATAATCCCGAGAAGGTAGAACATTCATTGCCCTTGTTTTTACTGATGTTGTCGATGTCATCGGCATACCCCAGCAATTGTACGTTTTTGTAAAGAATTGTGCGCGAAAGATTCAGTCGTTTGGCTGTTAATATCTCCTCGAAGCATCATATTAAAGAAATCACATGAAAGGGAGTCGCCCTGTCTGGAACCCCGTTTGGTAGAAACCGGCTCGGAGAGGTCTTTTCCAATTCTGACGGAGCTGGTGGTATTAGATAGAATGTTAGAGGCTGTGCACTGCGACCTTAGGTCTATTGTGCCCTGGTGGTATTGCTCAACGTCATTTTAGGCAGACGTATTAGTTTATCGGGGAAACTAAATCGAGACATCTTCTTTTCGTTAAAGTGGCATTCATGTCAACAAATAGATGGTAGGTATCCTGTATTTGATTGGCCCAAAGCCACTCAGTTCGTTGACGGTGGTGTTCAGTCTTTCACACAATACACTCGGCAAGATCTTGTAACCCATGCTTGGAAGGCTGATCCCGTGGTAGTTGGTGGATTACACGGAACACACTTAAATTCCAGTCGCCGGGCTATGCGTTCATCTGACCATATTCTGCATTAGGGTTGATGCATGCAACTCCTCGCCACTTTGATTGAATAGCTCGGCTGGTATTAAGGATGTCCGTTCTAACAGCTTTATTGTTTCTCAGCCGCGTAGTTGCTATTCGTACATCCCGCGACAAAAGAAGATTTTTACCAGTTTTAACTACTTTTCTTTAGCTTTTTTTAAGGTTAACAATTTTTATATAAAAGTATAGCTCTTTATGCAACAAATGCCATATATGTAAATCTAAATTTCGGACTCGCTGGATATAGATCCAATTTTTGCATAAATCAATCCGTAGGATTTGTCTTCAATTAATGCAAATATTTTTTTCTTTATGATTATACGTATTAATTATCTAACCAGAAAACTACTGTTATATCTGTTTTTGTTTTAATTCCCGTTTACTATGCTCCATCCACAAGTTATAAATTCGGATCTGATTTTTGAGTTTTGCCTCTTTTGAAGATAGTGTGGGCTATAAATAAACAAAAGAAAAATGGCCAATACTGGTCAAAATGCCACTAACTTAATAAGTTGACCAAAAGTATATATATGGACTCATTTGAATGTATGTATGTACATACATTAAGTGGTCCTCATCAAGTAAAGTTGGAATTTTAATGCTCTCACCCCTAGGGGGTGTTGTTCTATATCGAAAAAATATACCCTTAATTTTTTATTTTTAAATCAAAAAATATTCAGAGGGGTCGCTCAAAGAGCTGAAAGTTTTCCATGTATTTTATATGGGAAAAAACAATTTCCTAGAAATGGTTTCGAATTCTTGAAAATCGATATTTTTCGTGCGGAAAACTGCTTGTCTTCAGGACACTTCCAATAACAATACCCACTTGTTTATTTGACCAATTTTTAATACTAAATAATTTTTTATTCATGCCCCCATTGTATTTTCTGACATTTTCTGGAGGCTTTGGCGGACCTATAAAATATAGTCACTAGAAAATATTTGTTAAATAAATAATTGCGTATTATTATTGGGAATATCCTGAAGAGAAACAAAGTTTTCCGATCGAATTATATTCCATTTCTACAGAAAGTGTTTTTTCCCCCATATAAAATACATGGGAAACTATGAGCGCTTTGAGCAACCTCTAAATATTTTTTGATTGCAAAACAAAAAATAGAGGTATATTCGTTCGGTATATTCTAGCATAAAAATTCCGACTTCTCTTATTCGCGTGCATTTTTGGACCACCCTAATGTGCACACATACATATGTGACTGTTCATTATTTACTTATAATTTAGTACTAGTTGTTGCAGGCATGTCTTCGTTATGTTTACATAAAATCTTTTTAACTCATATACATATACATATGTACATACATAAATACATATATGTCACGATTGAGAGAATACAAAGGTTGCGCCGATCTCGGACCGCTATTCCTCTCTTAACGAATTTGACAGAATCGTTGTTTGCATGGCGTCACACTTGTGCAACTTGTTTACGTTTTCCTTGCAACATTTTTTCTTCTTCTTCCATTCTTGCTCACGTTTTGGCATTCCGCTCTCCCAATTGCACCAGTGTGACGTCAACAAAAGTTATTCTCAAAAATCCTCTCTGATCGGCGCAATCTTGTATTCTATCATTCTTGCATATATGTATGTATGTATGTACGTATGTATAAATATATATTATTTGATACCAAGAATGATAGAATGCAAGATTGCGCCGATCAGAGAGGATTTTTGAGAATAACTTTTGTGTGACGTCACACTGGTGCAATTGCGAGAGAGAAATGCCAAAACGTGAGCAAGAATGGAAGAAGAAAGGAAAGCGTAAACAAGTGGCACAAGTGTGACGTCATGCAAACAACGATTCTGTCAAATTCGTTAAGAGAGAAATGGCGGTCCGAGATCAGGCGCAACCTTTGTATTCCCTCAATCGTGATTTGTTACTATATTCGTTTCCACTGTTTACCTTATTTCAAATAATTTAGTGCTTTTTAAATATAAACAGTATGTATGTATATATTGGTTAATGGTTGGCTTGGCTTGACATTCCAGGTGTTGCTGTTGTATGGGACAAATCCACACTTTATCGCACATTGTTGTATTCAAGTTCTTTATTATTAAATGTTATTGATAAATTAAGCATGCATTTTAGACTATTTTATTATAATAAGTATGTATTTAAAATAATTTTTTGTTTTCCGTTACCTCCATTTCCCCATCTTTTTTCATATTAGAGTATTTCTTACATTCCACTATCCAGTTCCCTCCCTCCGTCTATGTCTCTACTAAACCATTTTGTAAATGCTTTATACATATGTCCTATGTACATACATGCATATTTCAGCAAATTATTAAATACTAATACATATGTTCTAGTAGATGTTGCTGCATCCTCCTCTTACTCCTTAGCTGCTTTATACCTTTAGTCACACGCAGTGCCTCACTCGATAGTCCGTTCGTTTGCCGTAACGTTTAACAGTCCCCTCACCACCTTCCTTATCATCCTTCGTCAGTATTTCGCTGGCGTTTTTCGTTTTCGTTTTCGTTTTATATACGCCTTTAACCCTCTTTGTCTCCGACCATTGCAGGCTACAGCACCGCTGCTAAAGACTCCGCTGTCTCAAGCACAGCAGGCGTACGCAACGGCTGCCACCACATATACGGCTGTGGCGGCTAGGGCTGCTTATGGCGCTGCTGCCGCCGCTGCACAGCCAGCACTGGCCGGTTACGCCACCGTCGCGGGGTAAGTTTCGCTTGAAAGTGTGCAGACTCTAATTATTACGCGCAAATTCGCAACATAGCCACTAATCC
>NW_023458566.1:24321237-24322944 GCF_013731165.1 Rhagoletis pomonella | reverse complement strand
TACAAAAATTATACAAATTGAACAAACTTTTATTAATTGCCACCCAAAAATTTCAAACGTTTTATAATAAAAAAAAAAAAAAAAAAAAAAAAATAGGTACAGTTTCATATGTAAAGTGCAAGTTTCAAGGTACTAGGTATTTTCTTCTCAATAAATGAAATAGTCGTGCATACTTTATATGGAAGAAAATGCCCATCACCGTCGGCTAAACCGTTAAAGTTCAATGCGATTTTGTAGCGTCTTTATGCTACTAAAATTTGATGGCTCATAAAGCGGCATACCTAAAATTTGTTTAAAAACTCTGAATAAAAAGTTTCACATTTTTGGTGGAAATTGTTTGTTAAAGTTTTATTATTTTTGTACAAAGCTTTGAAATGTGTATTTACATACATATATGGTGCTTGTAATCTAATGTGCCAGACTTGTATAAGAAAATAAAAATAAAATAAATAAAAGAAAAATAACCAAAACTAGTCAATATGCAACTTACATCAGCCGACCACAACTGTACGTATGTAAGTATACATATAAGAGTAATTTTGGAAACGTTAGGAGTATTTTATAGTTAATAAAAGGCAGTAAATTAATACATACATAATTCGATATGGTAAATATTTATTTAGTTTTAGCTTGCAATAATTTATTAATCAATCACTACAAGAACATAACTAGCACTGCGCACTCACATTCAACAATAAACTTCCTTCTCTTCCTTCATACGAGTATTAAAAGACGCCAAGATGTTGCGGTGTCTAACGAGACTAACTTGCAACATTTTCTAAACACTAATAAGATTAACGAAGAAGCAATCCATAAACAAACAACTCACTCCACCTCTCGTTTGTACTCGGCAATTTAATATACATACATACATAATATTATGTGCATTTAAGTCACCTACATATGTAATGATGTTAAATTTTGACAACTTCCCGAAAAAATATACAACCCTAGTGTATGGCATGTACCTTGATTTGAATGTATCGCAATTCGTTATGACCCCAGGTGTTCGTTTTTAATAAATACATATGTCTCCATAAAATTAAGTCGTTTGGCGAAATTGCTTTGCAGCGAACAGTTATTCGTTTTTTGGTCAAATATTTTTTATACTACAAAATTGGCGTCTAACAGGTCTGTCTATTTTGCATGTTTCTGAAAATTAGGTAACCGGACAATTTTATTGCCAAAATTTTTTACCAGTTCTTGTAATCGCAATTCGCTAGGTACATTGGCAACACTGCCAATTTATTCGGCAATTCAGCTATGGATATTTGTAGAAATCCTGTTATTGCATATTTCACGGGCTAATATCATGTTACCAGCGGGGCACCGAAATTGCGCATATGGAAACTGTGCATTTAGACATTATTTCGGTTTCAACCGAAACTGTGCATGTATGCTTTATTTCGGTTTTTACCATATGCATTATTTCGGTTTTAAACCGAAACTGTGCATGTATGCATTACTGCGTTTTTTTTCATATGCATTATTTCGCTTTTAAAACGAAAGTATGCATATGCATAATTTCGGTATTTTCTCATATGCATTATTTCGGTTTTCAACCGAAACTGTGCATGTATACACTACTTCGGGTTTTTCATATGCATTATTTCGGTTTTCAACCGAAACTGTGCATGCATGCATTATTTCGGTTTTTATTATATGCATTATTTCGGTTTTGAACTGAAATTGTGCATGCATGCATTA
>NW_023458566.1:24307775-24321137 GCF_013731165.1 Rhagoletis pomonella | reverse complement strand
TACAAAAATTATACAAATTGAACAAACTTTTATTAATTGCCACCCAACAATTTCAAACGTTTTATAATGAATTAAAAAAAAGAAAGTTGTACAGTTTCATATGTAAAGTGCAAGTTTCAAGTTACTAGGTATTTTCTTCTCAATAAATGAAATAGTCGTGCATACTTTATATGGAAGAAAATGCCCATCATCGTCGGCTAAACCATTAAAGTTCAATGCGATTTTGTAGCGTCTTTATGCTACTAAAATTTGATGGCCCATAAAACGGCATACCTAAAATTGGTTTAAAAACTTTGAATAAAAAGTTTCACATTTTTGGTGGAAATTGTTTGTTAAAGTTTTATTATTTTTGTACAAAGCTTTGAAATGTGTATTTACATACATATATGGTGCTTGTAATCTAATGTGCCAGACTTGTTTAAGAAAATAAAAATAAAATCAATAAAAGAAAAATAACCAAAACTAGTCAAAATGTCACATATGTGACTTACATCAGCTGACCACAACTGTACGTACGTAAGTATACATATAAGAGTAATTTTGGAAACGTTAGGAGTATTTTATAGTTAATAAAAGGCAGTAAATTAATACATACATAATTCGATATGGTAAATATTTATTTAGTTTTAGCTTGCAATAATATATTAACCAATCACTACAAGAACATACTAGCACTGCGCACTCACATTCAACAATAAACTCTTCCTTCATACGAGTATTAAAAGACGCCAAGATGTTGCGGTGTTTAACGGGACTAACTTGCAACATTTTCTAAACACTAATAAGATTAACGAAGAAGCAATCCATAAACAAACAACTCACTCAATCTCTCGTTTGTACTCGGCAATTTAATATACGTACAATATTATGTGCATTTAAGTCACCTATGTAATGAAGTTAAATTTTGGACAACTTCCCGAAAAAATATACAACCCTAGTGTATGGCATGTACTTTGATTTGAATGTATCGGAATTCGTTATGACCCCAGGTGTTCGTGTAACACTTTTTTGTTCAGCCACCGCTACATTTCCATGTTCTAACGACTTTCATCCTTTTGTTGTATATTCTTGTTGGTACATCCCTACTCCCTCTCTTATAATAATTTGAAGTCAATAAAACAACAATAAAAAAACCTGCAGACAAAAATGTAAATTAAGGCAGATGTTACAGTTTTGCACTGACTCTCAGTTTTGCATTGGACGTTATCTTTTACTTAGTTGGAAGTCAGATGACTTTTTTCTATATTGTAATTTATTGAAGAAGTGATCACCAGTAAATTGCGTAGTTAATCAGGAACCATAAATGTAAATAATAGATTTACTGCGGAGGGGCGGAACCGCACGAAAAGTGGCAACAAATTTTGGAATTTGCTATTTGAAAATGTTAAGACTTAGAAAAAATATAGCCTAAAGTGTGCCCAAGGACAAAGAAAGTCTGTTAAAAAATATTACGGTACGATATCTTGTGAACTTAGCAGAAAGTAGCGATGCAGCCACTATTACAGAAGCGCTTAAGGTATTCAAATTGAATGGAAATCAGTAGACAGCGGAAGAAGAATTGCCAAATTGAGCGCAAAGGCATCATAAAGAAAAAAAAAGCAAATTTGATCATAATACATGTGCGAGTGTGGCAGCATTTCGCTGCATCGCACGAAAACCGAACCGTTGCCTATTGGTATATGTTAGACCGTTCAGAATGCAATAAAAAACATATTTTTAAGTTTCAATTGAAGGTTATTTGACCTGACAAGACTAAATTAATCGCTTTCAATCAGATGGCCGGGCATAGTATTGGATCAAAAGCCCAAATTAAGCCTAAGCGCATCATGTACTGCAAACTGTGAATCACAGTGGTAGGATCTTAATTGTTTGGGGTTGTATTTCAAAAATTTTGTTGGTCCGTTAGTACGCATTATGCGTAAGGAACAGTATCTGTTCATATTTCAACAAAATTTGCAAGATGTAGTCGAAAAATGAGAGTTTCTGCTGAAAAATCATCCAAAACATACTGCATATGTTCGCAAAGACTGGTTACAAAAGCAAAAATTTGCTAATTTCAAATGACCTCCACAAACCGCGAACATGAATCTCATCGAGAATTTGCGAAATCAACTAAAAGCACAGCTTAATAAGTATCAAAGTCCGTAAAATCGAGTACATGAGCTGTGAAAGCAAACTAAGGATATACCTCCAGAGTTTTTAGAAAGATACAAATATGCCAATCGCATCCAGGAACTGAAACAGGCAAAAAAGTACTGAACATTGTGTTAGTAGTTCTTTTTTTTCTTGAAAATTGTTAAAAAGTTCTTAAAAATATATGAGTGCAAAACTGTAACATCAGCCTTAATTTACATTTTTGTTCGCTGGTTTTTTTATTGTTGTTGTATTGACTTCAAATAATTATGAGAGATGGAGTAGGGATGTACCAACAGGAATATACAGCAAAAGTATGAAAGCCGTTAGAACTTGGAAAGATAGCGATGGCTGAAGTAAAAAGTGTTACACCGTGTTACAGTTTTGCCCGTCACTGTATGTCCCCATAAAATTAAGTCGTTTGGCGAAATTGCTTTGCAGCGAACAGTTATTCGTTTTTTGGTCAAATATTTTTTATACTACAAAATTGGCGTCTAACAGGTCTATTTTGCATGTTGCTGAAAATTAGGTAACCGGACAATTTTATTGCCAACATTTTTTACCAGTTCTTGTAATCGCAATTCGCTAGGTACATTGGTAACACTGGCAATTTATTCGGCAATTCAGCTATGGATATTTGTAGAAATCCTGTTATTGCATATTTCACGGGCTAATATCATGTTACCAGCTTATAAAGTTTAAAAATAGGCGGGGACTTTATTTAACGGTCACAAAAGTTTTATTACTAGCGCAGAACGGACCAGTAATAAGGAATCTTTTCTCGTTCGATCATCAAACATTCTTTTTGCATTTGCAAAAAATAATGAGTTACTGTTGTGGCAAATTCATTCCACTGTTCGAGCACTGAACCGGAAGTACTGAACCAAAAGATAGAGCCTACCCGATTTGGTACATATGTCATATGTTGTGTTTGTGTTCAATAAAAAACATTCCCTCCATTCTCGAGGGGGTGGAGGGTGGTCTAGGACACCCTGTATCATTGTGGCCATATTCCCAGGTTCAACTGTAAACCACTGTTTCCTAGACAGTTTTTGTTTTTTTAATTATCTCCTAGCTCAGATCTGAAAGAATAAATTAAATCTTTTGGTTTTATTGGAAGTAAATTTTTAAGTGAAAAAGTGGCGATGGAGTTGCAGCGTTTACTCTTTTGAATAAATAAGGATCAACTGAATTCCAATCATACCATAAAAACCTTAACATTCCAAAAATTCCTTCGTTTTTCAAGGTTACAGCTTTTTTGCTTGAAAATTCAGTTTTTTGCTTGAAAATTCAGTTTTTTTGAAAATAAAATGTGGCAACGCTGCCCTGTATATCGTCGTTTAAGGTACAAAACCACGTATCCACATAATGCAAAACCACGTATGTGAGGTTGCATAAATTATTTTCTAGAGACTAAAGTAAAGCAATCGCATTTCTGGATAGTATATTTCAGGACGAATGGATAGGGCGGGCTTGAGTCAGAAGCTTTTGTGAGCAAATCCAATTTTTGGCAAAAAAAAATGACACCCCAATTGCGAATGTTGACTGGCAGTAGATAAACGACTATTAATCGATTATCGATTATCGATGTCATTGTGAGTGTCGCTTAGTCGCTCAATTAGCGAGTGTGAATACTTTTTAATCGCTCATCCTTCTATTGCTGTTTTTTAGTCGTTGGAGTTTGCGTTTTTAAAATTCACATAAGAAAGTGGTACTAATATTAAAAATTTTGAAATATACATATGTATGTATGTGTCTGCCCTGCAAACCATTTTTTCAGAGTATTCTGCATTGTAAAGAAATTTTAAAGAATTCGTTAAGATTTAATTCGATTATTTGCCGAATTTTCTAAAATTAAATAAATTACGCACACTTCCATTCTTTTATGAAATTTCGGAAGAAAATCTGTGAAGCAACGAAAATAATGCTGCTATGTGAAGAATATCTTTCAGAATTTTCTTTATTTTTCGTACAGAAATTTCTTTACGAGTTCGTGTCAACCCCTTCATATAATTTTCTTTGAAAATTCGTAAAAAAGTCGTTACAGAAATCAGATACTCCTAACGATTTCCTTAAGATTTCGGGAACTTTGGTTTGCTGGGTGAATTAAGGCTGGTTTTCCCTATGTCAAAAATTCAGTGGCATTTGTCGTCAAATAAGTGAAAAGACATTGTCAAATGGGATTAAATAAAAAGCGGTTTATCGCTTGATTTTGATCAGGAAAGATCTGTAGTCGTGTACCTGAGCTGCTAAATCGGCTATCTGCCAGTTTTTGGGCCGTAATATCATTGGCAAAGGTATAGAAAAAGGAGATAAAGTTGTGTCAAAATATGTTGCCAAATTTTGGCGTCAAAATATGACATAGTGAAAACCAGTCTTCACAAATCAAAAAATTGTAAGCAACAAAAGGCAACTTGCGCGGTTGGTCGACCTGATGCAGGAGAATGAGGACATAGGCAAAGGAATTTCCGGAAAGAGTACTGGCGGAAGCTCCGCTTCTATTGTGAAAGATATACAATACAGTATTTCTTGTGCATATAACTCCGGCTACGCCATCCACAATGTTTTTGCGCAGAACCAACATCAAAGCTTACAAAAAACTGCATAATTTATTAATTACCTAGTGCTCGGAAAATTGAAATCTTTATTTTGAATTAAAGTTTAATTCTTTCACTACACTTGTATGTTAAAGTTTTTAAACTCGGGTCAGGCGTTTGGACACAAAAACCCAACATCATTGTACAAATAACTAAACCGTACCGCACTTCTTAAACCTCCATAAAGTTTATTAATGAGGAAAACAGCTTTTCCTGCAAATTATGTAAAACTTACAAACCGTGAAGCATGTGGAACGCAACTTCTATTCATAAAATTCACATACATATGTACATACACTTCATCTTCCAAACTCCAAGGAATCCGACGAATCTCGCTCGCCAATTCCCTCCTTGCTTTAGCCAACTCTACTAATCTATTAGCTTCCACATCATCTTCCTCATCACCAAACCATATTTCAACTGTATTAATTTTTTTAATTTTATAATAAAAGCAATTATTCTAAAAATGATGTAAATGAAGCACTAAAGAAACAAATGTAAACAAACAAACAGCTGTCAGTCCACCATTCACAATAGTACAATTTTTTATCGATCAAGTTACACAATAGCAAAATAAAAGATGATGGACTCGATCGACAAATTTCTATTCTACCGCCAGTAGATACTCGCAATAGGGCCCTGTTAGTTTAAATAGGTTTGTAGCATTAAAAAATTTGTGAGCTAAAAAAGTATTTTTTTCGTATAAAGGCAGTATTTTGGAAAAACCGAAGTATCCCTGTTTTGGAATACAAAAAAAAAAAAGTATTATACGCAAAAAAAGTATTAATCATGCCGCTTAAATTAATATACGAAGAATTCGCTGTAAAATAAATTTAAGGATCAGAAACTTGTTTTGAATATGCCCAAAAGTCCCTATTTTTCTTCTTTTTTTTTGTATGGGGATTTTTTATTTTGCTTAATATTTTCCTTATACTATTTGGTTTTTTTTTCTCTGCTTTGGATCATGCGGCTTTTAATACTTGCTGTTAAAACATTTTCAAAATGAATGCCATCACAAAAATCGAGCTCAAACAGTTTTAAATTTTTACGGCTTTTCAGCTACGCATATCCGATCGGACGTCTGAATTGAAGAGATTTTCGCAAGATGCCTGCAAATCTATTCTTATATTTCCCGAAAAACCACCACAAAATTAACGAAAGTACTTGCACAGGAACCAAATCAAATCTCTTAAGAATAAGCCAAGTTTTAAATATATTTATGTACATATGTGTATATATGTATGTAAACATGTATGCAGAAAAATATTTAAAAGGGTATGACATATTGCTATTAGAACACTGAGAAAAGACTTTATGTTTATAGTTACCAATTTTTAGCTGATTAATAATTTCTCGTAGAATATAGCCATCGATGCCATTTTTTAACAAACTGTTCCAAACTCTCATCATTACATAAGTAGATTCGCAGCTTTAGGCATCTTATTATTATTAGTTTGGTTTATAAACGGCTATGGTTTATAAGTCTTATGATTATGCCCAATGACAAATAGTGAGTATGAAAAATATTTAGAAAACCATAAAGAAAGAAAATCTGCACAATAATAAGAAAATTCTCATAGAAGAATAAGCTACGAAAAGCAAAGCTGAAATTTGTATCTACATTTTTCGGCAATAAGCAAAGATTAAAAACAAAAAAAAATACGGATGTACCCATGGTACAATTATTACGGGTATTGTCTTCCCAGGGAACGCATATTCCGATCTGCCTTATTTGAAAAACATCGTTGTTATCCACACTAAAAGGTGTATTGTAAGGGAAAAGGGATATTTTCATACACCATATTCCAAATATGTATACGTATTTTTTTAATCATTATTATTTGCAAAAAACCAAATATAAACGTTTGCTTAGTAAACAAATTCAAAATTTTTATTGCTCCCTTTATTTCAAACGTCTTTTCTTTTGTTTTCAAAAATTATAAAAATTCAATTGAGCGAAAACAAAAAGCAACGCCACCAAAAAGTAAAAGAATCAACACTGAAATGCGTCAAAATGACAATAAGGGAGCATGAAATTCGATGTGAAGTAAAACTCTCTGGGAAGATAGTACCTAAGAATAATTGTACCATGGGGTGTACGTAAATACCAATATCTCTCCATCTGCAATTTTCACAAAAATTATATAAAAATCCACCTAAGTACACATGTATGTATATCGCGTGTTAGACAAATTGCAAAGCTAAAATTAACATAGGTGATGACCAGGGCCGAAGAAAATAAGCAAGAAAAAATCCATTTTAAGCGCTTAGATAAGCACTGAGACACTGGTAAATATGCTCGCAAAACAACAAAAATTAAGTACAGTTCAATGTTTTGCTTTTATTGCGGTTTATTTTAATAATAATAATAGATTGGCGCTTACACATATGTTAGTGTTTGGCCGAGCTTCTCCTCCAACTTGTGGCGTGCGCCTTGATATTGTCACACAAAGAGGACCTACAGTTTTACGCCGACTCCGAACGGCGATTGTATTTTTATGAGAAGCTGTTTTTCATGGCAGAAATACACTCGGAGGTTTGCCATTGCCTGCCGAGGGACGACCGCTGTTAAGAAAAACCTTTTTCTAAATTTTTTGCGATGTTGCTTTGACCAGGGCTTGAACCCAGGTGCTGGCGAGTGAAAGCGCGCACTGCTTACCACTACACCACAGCGGTTTATTTTAAGGATTGAAAAATTACAATGGACATACAAGTGTTGCTTGATATTCTCAAATATTAGAGATCTGCGCTGGTAGTTTTAATTTTTTAAATATTCGTTATAACACCAATGCCCCTTCCCGTAGAGAAAGACCATTGGTTTTAGATTTTTGTATCCAAGCAGCAATGCAACTGAAGGTGCGGTTGATTAAAAAAAAAAATCTGTTTTTATGTTATTATTTATAAACATTTTTTATTTCGACGAAAAAAAAAAGTCCAAGAAATGGTCAAGAATAATTTATTGAGCCAAATTTTCTTAAACAGTACGAAGTTCTTAAGAAATTTGCCACGCATTCTGCTATGGTTCGCTAAAATTTGTTTGTGAAGAGTACAAGGCGCCCTTGTTTTCAACAGAAATATATGTATGCCCGTTGCATTATTTCATAAAATATCAGATGTCAAAACTCCTTGGATGCTGCTATTCACACATACACGAAATAATAGCAATTTATTTTTTGAACGTTTACTTAAAAGGTACGTACGTACTAAGCTTAATACAATGAAACGGGCAAACTAAGCATGATCGTTAAAGACCTCGAATGAGCAGAATAAGCGATTCCAAGCAAAAGCTTCAACTTTTCGGCCCTGGCAGATGGATAAACCGACGATATACACAAAGGGGACAAGAACGGCCTATCTATAACCACGAAGGAACGTAAAATGACACTGAAGATGCTGCAACACCGAAACCGAGTTTATTCTCAATCCGAAATTGACAAGGTAAAACGGAAGTTACTTCCCAAATAAATCACAAAGGGTTAAATTTGAAAGCCTACATAGTGTCACTATTGTCTTTAGTCTACCACCCTCAGCGCGAAACTTGCTGCACAACTTGTAAAAGGATGCTGCAAATCGAAGAGATTGTTAAAATCTTCTAACTCAATGAAATCCAATGAATTTTTTATACGTCCACGCCCATGGTCAAATTATACTATAGTGATTATATAAATTTCACCATGGCGCTGGCCAATTTTTGTTTTTATTTTTATCTATCATTCACACATGCATACATACATACAAACATATGGGCGGGAAATAATGTGTTTAGACGTAAACAAAAGCAAATCATGTGTAAAATTTGTTCATTCATAGAAAGGCAATTATAGCATTTTACCATTGTGGACATTTTATGAGCAATTCGATAAATGCTTAAATACTATGTATGTAGTATGCATACTAAAGTTGTATGCACAGCGTGGCGACGAATAGAAGGGTCATTTAGAGATTTTGGGAAGAGAGTATTTTACTGTTAATTTTGTACATATTTTACTTTAACTTCATTAATTAGTTGTAAAATTTTAATCCTTATTTGCATTTGCCAGCAGTGTAAACTTTGGGAGATAAGTACATGCGGCGTGCAAGTTGTTTCAGATGTATTTTTTCTTAGACTTTGTATAAAAAATTACAAAAAAAAAAAAGAAAAACTGTACATGATAGGTCGAATGAATGGCCGACCTAGTCACCAGTTTCGAGTCTATTCGGTTGCTGCTGAGCATGAAGCCTTATATCAGACAAAATGGCGAGTATAAAGGGCTCAAAATGGAGGAAATTAGCCTACGGTTACAGAAGATATGGAATAAATTAATAAAATTGCAGAAAAATTTGTAGAGAATTAGCAATAAAATACTCCCCTCGCAAAATCTATAAAGGACTGGTTTTGTTTTCTAAAAAAAAAAAATGGGCAAAAGTTATTAATCGCCACTCTGTAGTTATGTATATGCCTTTCATTTCTTAAGTTTAATGCCGTTCTCTTTTCTCGAAAAAAATGTCACCCTCTTATATGGCAACATTATCAGAGTGCACCGTTTTAAGGAAAGAGTGCGCAATATGCATGTGAAGATGTTGAGAAAAGAACACGAAAACTTTTGACAGCAATGGCGCCGGGCAGAATAAATGCAACATTATTTCGAGAAAAGAAAACGTATATACATATGTATTTATTGCAGAAGTTCGCATGCAAACAAACGTCGCTTTTTAACACAAATAAAAAGATGATAACAATATAACTATGCTACATACATATAAACATATGTATGTATGTATGTGCGTGTACCCAATAAACACCAAAAAAATATTTCTCCAACCTTGGAGAAATTCATAGTTCTCAAGTTGATATTCAACATCATTCTCCAACTCATCTCCAACCCACGCGCAGATACGTAAAAAGTGATAGAGATACAAATTTTTAATTATCAAGTGAAAAACTAAAGCTATATAGAGGGGAAAACTACCAACGAAAAGTAAACAATCTTCAAAGTATCCGCAAATATTCTTGAAAGAAAATAAAACGCGAAGTGAATCAAGTGGCGAAATGACTGTCGGACTGTATACTGTGAAGTAAATTATTGTAATACGATATTGATTAACTACATACAATACAAAAGGAGTAATAAAATGAAAAATTAATATTTAAATTCATCTATATATGTATGTCGTTTCAATCAGTGTTGGAAAAATGTTAATCTAATTAACGATTAAAAATTAACGATTAAAATGTTAATCGCGATTAACGATTAAAATTAATTAATCGTAATAATCTGTATGATTAATGATTAAATTCTTTTAATCGTTAATCGTTGGTTGTGATTACGATTAATTAATTTTAATCATCAATCGGTAATCCGATTAAAAAAAAAATCTGATTAAGTGGTCTAGTTTGTCTGTATTTTAAATCAAACACCATATACGGTTATTCTTTTCTGTTTGACGCTTATGAAAAACACATAATACTTATATAAAAAAAAAATAATAATTATAATTTGTATAACAAAAACTGGGAAGTTTGACAACCCATGGCACATGTGCAGGGAGATATAAAACCTAGTTTTCATAACGTCTTCTGGTAATAGATCACAATCAAAATGCATACCAAATTGCTTAGATTGATGAGGGAAACCGACTTAGCCATACCCGATTAACTGACCTTGTGTGCAAAAGACAATTCCAGCATAAATTAATTAATCACCAAACCTACTTAATCAAATTAAGGGTTAATGATAAAAATTAATTTTTTTAATCACGGTTACGATTAACTATTTAATCAGATTAAATTAAATCATGATTAACTGTAATTCGATTGAATTTAATCAAATTAACTAATTGATTCAAAAATCAATCGATTAGTGCCAACACTGGTTTCAATCCTATTTCAATTTCAGTATTTCAGCGATATGTTTGAGACCAATTGGAGAACTACATTAGAGTTCAAGTTGAGAACTAGCATTTTCTCAACTTGAGAAACAGTCCTTTTTTCATACAAAGAAAAATGCCCTTTTTGTTGAGAACCCCTGCAAAAATCGTTGGACCATGTAGTCTATTTGTGGTAAATTGGAGTACTTACAAAAGTGTTCCTCTGTCATGCTGCAGCGGACCAACTCGTGTCTCTGCGCCAGCTTGTTGTTTGTTATCCGATCACTGCTCGTGTTTTAACGAAACGTGATTGAAGTTGAGCATTTGAAAGCACATTTGCATGTCTGGCTGTAGCTGAACGTGTAGAGATACTCGCTGTTAGTTCTTAGCTCCCAGCATGTTCGGGTTCGAATACCGTCAGAGACAACATGTAATTTTTAATTTTTGTCTTGGTTTTTATTAATTTCGAAAAAGAATTTGAGAAGTGAAGAACAAAAGCGTGTACAAACGAAAAAATATAACAACAATGCCCATTGTTAATATGTTGGAGTAGTTTTGTGCTACTCTGATGTAATGCAGGGATGGAGTATATGGTCCTGCCCTAGGACATCGCAAGGTTAATTGGACCATATTTTTTATATGAATTGTGGTTAATTTTGGAGTACTCTTTGGTCCTTAGGGAGTACTCTTTACACGCATGCATGGAGTAGTCGCGATTTTTGCAGGGACGCTATGATTGAGGTACTGTTGAGAAGCAACGTTGGAGATTTGAGAAATATTTACTTAACCTCAAGTTGAGCACAAACCTAAATGTTTATTGGGTATTTTTGTGATCACTATGTATGACTAGAAGTGGGATATTGCCTCTTATCCACGCCCGCATGGAATTCTGGTCCTGTTGGGCGAATAAAGTTACCACAACGGTTTTGGTGTAATTGGTGTTATTGTATATGTACATACATACATATGTGTATCAGAACTACTTAAATCCATAATAATGCAAACAGTATTTTTGATGAGAAAGTGATGCTTACTTATGGTAAATTTGCATTTGATATTGATGACAGCACAACCAACGCCTATAGCAATGTACGTACATACGTGCAGAACTAAATGAAACCGCAAATTCAAATTTACTACCAACTAGATTTATATTACTTACAGGAAACCACTCCAAAGACAACAAAAAACAAAAAGTCATTCACACATCGGCAATGGCAGCACAGTTACAGTTATTTGTTATTTGTTATTCTTCCCTCAATGTTTCACAATTTTTTTTTTTTGCTAGATACATATGTATGTATGTATATCTTTGCTCATACATACATATGTACATATCATACATTTGTCAAAAGCGTTAAGAAAGAGGCATTACATTAATTAACTAAATAAATGTATTAAAAATGGCTAAAAATCAAAAGAAGGTGAGTATTTAGAATATCCAACATATCCACTAATATTTTCAGTGCATTTACAAATCTGCGTTCATTACAACCCAAAGGCACCGCATCACATAACCATACCACTTACGTACGTACTTCTCCAGAATATGCGAAAATATCGCGCACCGAGTCTTCAAACGAGTCACAACTCAAAATAATACGTTGGCCAGAAAATGCTAATGAAAAACTATTTCTTAGCACAAGATAATCATATGGCCTTTACCTTAGTTTTTTTTTAACAAATTATAACAAAAATTTGCCCCAGCTTTTGCTGAAAGGCAGATAAAAGCTCTGCGAACATTTTTAGCGTATAATCTCAAAAATGCCAAATTTTGAGTTGTGACTCTTTTGAAGACGGTGTGCGATATACATATGTATTTTACCAAGTACGACTACTACATACATATGTATGTGTGTACGTGTATGCCCGGAAGGAGTCGGATAATATTAAAACGACGAAAATAGTAAAAACCATTGAGTCGAAAAGTTAATAAACTACATACAAAAATACGCAACAATTACAGAATTAATAAGGGGAAAATGCTGTTTCAGTTATTGAATTCTGCTTTTAAGTGCTGAGCCCAAACTTAATTCATCATCACCAAAGACATTATTATTATTATTGTGATAGCTACAGTGTGCCTGTGCCTGTGCCTGTACGCAGTACCTTCGTCTTTGTGCCGATGGTCGTGGTGCGAGTACGATGGGCGTCGGTGTAGGCGCGAGGGGCGTGGCCGCATGTGCAGCTCCGGTGGGTATCGGCGCTACCGGTGACGCTCCCATTGGTGCACTCAGAAAGGGCCACGTAACTGGTAACCGATATCCTTTTAATACAGTTATAATACATTTGGTTTTGAGTTTAGAACTATTTTGATTATAATTTATAAATACATAAGTGTAATTAAAAGAATGTATGTTGAATGAATGTATGAAAATACATACATATGTATGCCTATGTATTGATGATAGCTAACTCGAATCTGACGACTTCACTTTGCGCAGAAAGGGAATCAAAGACCATCCTAATCCACATTTGCCACTTTTGCAATTTTAGTGTTTTGTAGTACACAACATTGCAAATAAAAAATAAAAACAAACATTCTTTCAATTTGAAGATTTGGCAAGTAAATTATTTTTATGTGGCCTAGAAAATAGCTTCGGGTAGCGGGGTATGTCTATTTATTTTCTGATCATAACTTGGAAAACGTGGGTCCGAAGTTTTTAAAATTGTGTACATGCGTCTACTGAATCATTAGCTAAAATACTACCCAACAGAAAATTTATCACAATATTGCTAAAAAAAGTATGAGTTAAATCTGAAAAAAAGTTCAAAAGTGCCACTA
>NW_023458566.1:24307363-24307675 GCF_013731165.1 Rhagoletis pomonella | reverse complement strand
AGTAAGGGTTTTAATCCCTAAGCGCGGCTGAAAGCCGCCTACGCAGAGAAAAGTTCTGCGCAAAAATACGTCCGCCCTTCTTTTCCGGCAATACAGAAAGGAGAATTCTACTTAGTAAGGGTGTTAATCTCTAACCGCGGCCGAAGGCCACCTACGCAGAAAGAAGTTCTGCGCAAAAGCACTTCCGGCCCCCTTTTCCGGCAATACAGAAAGGAGAATTCTACTTAGTAAGGGTTATAATCCCTAAGCGCGGCCGAAGGCCGCTTACGCAGAAAGAAGTTCTGCGCAAAAATACTTCCGGCCCCCTTTTCC
>NW_023458566.1:24296649-24307353 GCF_013731165.1 Rhagoletis pomonella | reverse complement strand
GGCAACACAGAAAGGAGAATTCTACTTAGTAAGGGTTATAATCCCTAAGCGCGGCCGAAGGCCGCCTACTCAGAAAGAAGTTCGTTTTCGTGTATGCACTATTTCGGTTTTTGTCATATGCATTACTTCGGTTTTGAGTCGAAACTGTGCATGTATGCATTACTTCAGTTTTTGTCATATGCATTATTTCGGTTTTGAACAGAAACTGTGCATGTATGCATTACTTCGTTTTTCTCATATGCGTTATTTCGGTTTTCAAACGAAAGTGTGCATGTATGCATTATTTCAGGTTTTTCATATGCATTATTTCGGTTTTCAACCGAAACTGTGCATATATGCATTATTTCGGTTTTTTTCATATGCATTATTTCGGTTTTCAAACGAAAGAGTGCATATGCATAATTTCGGTTTTTCTAATATGCATTATTGCGGTTTTCGACCGAAACTGTGCATATATGCATTACTTCGGTTTTTTTCATATGCATTATTTCGGTTTTCAACCGAAACTGTGCATATATGCATTATTTCGGTTTTTTTCGTATGCATTATTTCGGTTTTTTTCATATGCATTATTTCGTATGCACAGTTTCCATATGCACAATTTCAGGGTGCCGTTACCAGCTTCTTATGAGGTTTAAAAATAGGCGGGAACTTTATTTAACGGTCACAAAAGTTTTATTACTAGCGCAGAACGGACCTGTAATAAGGAATCTTTTCTCGTTCGATCATTTCACATTCTTTTTGCATTTGCAAAAAATATCGAGTTACTGTTGTGGCAGATTCATTCCACTGTTCGAGCACTGAACCGGAAGTCGTTAAATTCACCAAAAGATAGAGCCTACCCGATTTGGTACATATGTCATATGTTGTGTTTGTGTTCAATAAAAAAATATTTCCCTCCATTTTCGAGGGGGTGGAGGGTGGTCTAGCACTCCCTGTATCAATGTGGCCATATTCGCAGGTTCAACTGTAAACCACTGTTTCTTAGACAGTTTTTTTTATTATCTCCTAGCTCAGATCTGAAAGAATAAATTAAATCTTTTGATTTTAAATCTAAATTAAATCTTTTGTTTTTATTGGAAGTAAATTTTTAAGTGAAAAAGTGGCGATGGAGGTGCAGCGTTTACTCTTTTGAATAAATAAGGATCAACTGAATTCCAATCATACGGTTAAAAACCTTAACATTCCAAAAATTCCTTCGTTTTCCAAGGTTACAGCCTTTTTGTTGAAAATACAGTTTTTTGCTTGAAAATTCAGTTTTTTTGAAATTAAAATGTGGCAACGCTGCCCTGTATATCGTCGTTTAAGGTACAAAACCACGTATGTCAGGTTGCATAAATTATTTTCTAGAGAGTAAAGTAAAGCAATCGCATTTCTGGATAGTATATTTCAGGACGAATGGATAGGGCGGGCTTGAGTCAGAAGCTTTTGTGAGCAAATCCAATTTTTGGCAAAAAAAAATGGCACCCCCATTGCGAAGGTCGACTGGCAGTAGATAAACGACTATTAATCGATTATCGATTATCGATGTCATTGTGAACACTTTTTAATCGCTCATCCTTCTATTGCTGTTTTTTAGTCGTTGGAGTTTGCGTTTTTAAAATTTACATAAGAAAGTGGTACTAAAATTAAAAATTGTGAAATATACATATGTATGTAATATCATTGGCAAAGGTATAGAAAAAGGAGATAAAGTTGTGTCAAAATATGTCGCCAAATTTTGGCGTCAAAATATGACATAGTGAAAACCAGTCTTTACAAATCAAAAATTGTAAGCAACAAAAGGCAACTTGCGCGATTGGTCGAGCTGATGCAGGAGAATGAGGACATAGGCAAAGGAATTTTCGGAAAGAGTATTGGCGGAAGCTCCGCTTCTGTTGTGAAAGATATACAATATTTCTTGTGCATATAACTCCGGCTACGCCATCCACAATGTTTTTGCGCAGAACCAACATCAAAGTTTACAAAAAACTGCATAATTTATTAATTACCTAGTGCTCGGAAAATTGAAATCTTTATTTTAAATTAAAGTTTAATTCTTTCACTACATTTGTATGTTAAAGTTTTTAAACTCGGGTCAGGCGTTTGCACACAAAAACCCAACATCATTGTACAAATAACTAAACCGTACCGCACTTCTTAAACCTCCATAAAGTTTATTAATGAGGAAAACAGATTTTCCTGCAAATTATGTAAAACTTACAAACCGCGAAGCATGTGGAACGCAACTTCTATTCATAAAATTCACATACATATGTACATACACTTCATCTTCCAAACTCCAAGGAATCCGACGAATCTCGCTCGCGAATTCCCTCCTTGCTTTAGCCAACTCTACTAATCTATTAGCTTCCACATCATCTTCCTCATCACCAAACCATATTTCAACTGTATTAATTTTTTTAATTTTATAATAAAAGCAATTATTTTAAAAATGATGTAAATGAAACACTAAGAAAAAATGTAAACAAACAAACAGCTGTCAGTCCACCATTCACAATAGTACAATTTTTTATCGCTCAAGTTACACAATAGCAAAATAAAAGATGATCGACTCGATCGACAAATTTCTATTCTTCCTCCAGTCGACACTCGCAATAGGGGCCTGTCAGTTTAAATCGGTTTGTAGCATTCAAAAATTTGTGAGCCAAAAAAGTATTTTTATCGCATAAAGGCTATATTTTGGAAAAATCGAAGTATCCCTGTTTTGGAATACAAAAAAAAAGTATTATATGCAAAAAAGTATTAATCATGCAGCTTAAATTAATATACGAAGAATTCGCTGTAAAATAAATTTAAGGATCAGAAACTTGTTTTGAATATGCCCAAAAGTCCCTATTTTTCTTCTTTTTTTTTTCTTATACTATTTGGTTTTTTTTCTCTTCTTTGGATCATGCAGATTTTAATACTTGCTGTTAAAACAATTTCAAAATTAATGCCATCACAAAAATCGAGCTCAAACAGTTTTAAATTTTTACGGCTTTTCAGCTACACATTTCCGATCGGACGTCTGAATTGAAGCGATTTTCGCAAGATTCCTGCAAATCTATTCTTATATTTCCCGAAAAACCACCACAAAATTAACGAAAGTACTTGCACAGTAACCAAATCAAATCTCTTAAGAATAAGCCAAGTTTTAAATATATTTATGTATTTGTATATATGTACATATGTAAACATGTATGCAGAAAAATATTTAAAAGGGTATGACATATTGCTATTAGAACACTGAGAAAATGGTTTACGTTTATAGTTACCAAATCTTGTGTTGAGAAACATACATACATATTTTTAGCTGATTAATAATTTCTCGTAGAATATAGCCATCGATGTCATTTTTTAACAAACTGTTCCAAACTCTAATCATTACGTTAGTAGATTCGCAGCTTTAGGCATCTTAAAATTAGTTTGGCTTATGCACGGCTATGGTTTATAACTGTTATGATTATCGGCGGTGAATTCCCATATCTATGCATAGTGTGACCAACTGTACGTAAATGACACGCAGAGTACGTAAATTTATAGCCGTGTACCGTGTACCGAAGCTAACCACAAAATCACGAAAATGTACGTAAATTTAATCGAAGGAATATTGTTGTATGTAAATTTTATCGCCCAACATACATACGTACTTGCAATTTTTGACTAATAAAAACTAAAAAGATCTCTCACGTCAATTCTACGATTCGAATGTTAATTTTGATTCTTTTTTGATTCTAAAGATTTTGTTCATTTGTTCCTTATCGAATACATTGAAAAGTGGATTGAACAATTTGACCATATTATGATGATATTCGCCTGGTGTGCACTTGATCAACCACCGAAATGGGAGTTTATCGAAAGTACCGCGAAGAGCATTGCAAAGAATAATCATTTTGACATAGAATCATCTGACACTGATTTATTCGATCAGTTCACATATTTGTAAAAATACGTTACCCCAGAGAAGATCCAATCGTGGGAAGAAAAATAACACTGACACCGATGAATGCTTTCAACATTTTGACCAACCACATGGTGAGAATCGCATCGTATGTTCTCTGCGCTTACCAGGCACATCAGCTGCCGTTGAACGCGTATTTTCTTTGATCAATCAGATTTGAAGCGATGAGATATGACAACTGAAAATCGAGACATTGCGAGATCTTTTGTTTGTTCGGTACAACATTAAAATGACTTGTACGGAATTTTTCGAATTCGCAAAGAAGCAGCCTCAAATGCTGAAAGAAATTGCATCAGATGGAAAATACGCGTTCAGGAAATCTACTCAAGATCAATGAATTGATTACAACATAGGCCGACACTTTTGTAATTTAGCATCAATTGCATTATTTCAGCTTTGAATGTACAGTATGTACCTAAATATTTCTCAATTCGCAAATAAATATGCTGAAGTTTGTACGTCAAAAATGTGTTTGGATATCGACTAATAAACAGCAATAAAATCGTTTCCAAAATTTTTCTTTAAAACTTTGTGTTGCTACAATCTTTTGTGTACGTAAATGAGTTTTTGGAAAAGCGGTCACACTATCTATGCATTATAATGAGGATAGTTTTTATGTATTTTACTTGACAAATAAATACTTTTCTGCCCAATGACAAATAGTGAGTATGAAAAATATTTAGAAAACCATAAAGAAAGAAACTCTGCACAATAATAAGAAAATTCTCATAGAAGAATAAGCTACGAAAAGCAAAGCTGAAATTTGTATTTACATTTTTCGGCAATAAGCAAAGATTAAACAAGTAAGAAAGTCTAAGTTCGGGCGGAGCGGAACATTAAATACCCGGCGCAAGTATTAACTATATATATTTTTCACCTTTCCGAAAGCTACCGCTACATGGTAAGGGGTGTATCAATTTTGAGTAAATTAGCGTCCTTAAATTATGAAATATTGAAGTTTCAGGCATTTCTGAAATTTACCGTTATATGAAAAGCGGCCGTAATTTTAGTCCGATTTCAATAATTTTCAACCTTTCGCTTTTATGTGGCAAGCACAATAACTGTACCGAGTTTGGTACAAATTGGTAGAACGGATAACGAGATACATACATATATGTGATCATAAGTGGGCGGAGCCACGCTCATTTTCCAAAATTGTATCATAAACGTATTTCTTGGTAAAGAATTGTTGCAAGCATCAATTTTGATTAAAATAGCTTTAATATTTCCTGATTTATCGAAAATTTCGTATTTCTCTAAATTACCGTTATATGGGATGTGGGCGTGGTGATTGTTCGATTTTAAAAATTTTCGGCCATTTCCTATGTTATACTAAGGCCAACAACTGTGCCAAGTTTGGAAGAAGTTGGTGGATCGGTTACCAAGATACACACATGTAACCATAAGTGGGCGTGGCTACGCCCATTTTCCAAAAAATTATAATATTCTTATTTTTCGTCAAAAACTTATTGTAAATATTAATTTTGAATGAATAATCTTCAGTAGTTACTAAAATATCGCAGTTTTCGTATTTCTGAAAATCACCGTTATATGGGAGGTAGGCGTGGTTATTGTCCGATGTTGCCCGTTTTCAAACCATCCGTCCTACGCCCGAAAGAAGTACACATGCCGAGTTTCGTTAAGATATCTCAATTTTTACTCGAGTTATCGTGTGCACAGACGGACGGACGGACAGACAGTCACCGCTTAATCGATTTCTCTTTTCATTCTGATCATTTATGTATACATTTGTCTATATCTATCTCGATTCGTTTTGCCTGTTACAAACAACCGTTATGTGAACAAAGTTATAATACCCTTGTGCACAAGTGCGCTCGGGTATAAACAAAAAAAAATACGGGTGTACCCATGGTACAATTATTACGGGTATTGCCTTCCCAGGGAACACATATTCCGATCTGCCTTGTTTGAAAAACACCGTTGTTACCCAAATAAATCATAAAAGGTTAAATTTGAAAGCCTACATAGTGGGCCGTATGAATAAAAACTAAGCAATTGCTTTTTCTTAAAATTTCATACAATTTACTTCAACTATGTTTGAAAATATCGAGTAAAATGTCTGATATTTAAGAAAAAGCAATTGTCACTATTGTCTTTAGTCTACCACCCTCAGCGCGAAACTTGCTGCACAAATTGTAAAAGGATGCTGCAAATCGAAGAGATTGTTAAAATCTACTTACTCAATGAAATCCAATGAATTTTTTATACGTTGGCCCATGGTCAAATTATACTATAGTAATTACATATATAAATTTCACCATGGCGCTGGCCAATTTTTGTTTTTATTTTTATCTATCATTCACACATGCATACATACATACATACAAATATATATGGGCGGGAATTAATGTGTTTAGACGTAAACAAAAGCAAATCATGTGTAAAATTTGTTCATTCATAGAAAGGCAATAATTATAGCATTTTACCATTGTGGACATTTTATGAGCAATTCGATAATGCTTAAATACTATTGGGGTATTCACAACGGTGTCGTAAGTGTCGTATTGTTGTATGTCGCAAACTTTAAACGCCTAAAAAATATATTAAAGGGGTCCGTAAAGTACCACCAAAGTCATAAATGAATTTTCGCGGTGTTAAATAATAGTTGGTTGTCGTTTCAAGTTCTCTAAGCATTTATTTAAGCTTTTAAAGTTTACAACACACATTAATACGACACTTACGACACCATTGTGAATCCCTCATATGTAGTAGTATGCATAGTAAAGTTGTATGTACAGCGTGGCGACGAATAACTGTTACACATTTTTTTTTTTTGAAAGATAGAAGGGTCATTTAGATATTTTGGGAAGAGAGTATTTTATTATTAATTTTGTACATATTTTACTTTAACTTCATTAATTAGTTTTAAAATTTTAATCCTTATATGCATTTGCCAGCAGAGAGAGATAAGTACATGCGGCGTGCAAGTTGTTTCAGATGTATTTTTTCTTAGACATTGTATAAAAAATTACAAAAAAAAAGAAAATCTGTACACGATTGGTCGAATGAATGGCCGACCTAGTTACCAGTTTCGAGTCTATTCGGTTGCTGCTGAGCATGAGGCCTTATATCAGACAAAATGGCGAGTATAAAGGGCTCAAAATGGAGGAAATTAGCCTACGGTTACAGAAGATATGGAATAAATTAATAAAATTGCAGAAAAATATGTAGAGAATTAGCAATAAAATACTCCCCTAGCAAAATCTATAAAGGACTGTTTTTGTTTTGTTTCTTAGTCGCCACCCTGTAGTTAAGTATATGCCTTTCATTTCTTAAGTTTAATGGCGTGTTCGCATGCAAACAAACGTCGTTTTTAACTCAAATAAAAAGGTGATAACGATATAACTATGCTACATACATATAAACAGATGTATGTATGTATGTGTGTGTGTATATATGTAAATTTAGGAATGCATAATTGTAATTATGTACCCAATAAACACCAAAAAAATATTTCTCCAACCTTGGAGAAATTCATAGTTCTCAAGTTGATATCCAACATCATTCTCCAACTAAATTTTTAATTATCAAGTGAAAAACGAAAGCTATATAGAGGGGAAAACTACCAACGAAAAGTAAACAATCTTCAAAGTATCCGCAAATATTCTTGAAAGAAAATAAAACGCGAAGTTAATCGAGTGGCAAAATTACTGTCGGACTGTATACTGTGAAGTAAATTATTGTAATACGATATTGATTAACTACATACAATACAAAAGGAGTAATAAAATGAAAAGTTAATATTTAAGTTCATCTACATATATATGTCGTTTCAATCAGTGTTGGCAGAATGTTAATCTGATTAACGATTAAAAATGAACGATTAAAATGTTAATCGCGATTAACGATTAAAATTAATTAATCGTAATAATCTGTATGATTAATGATTAAATTCTTTTAATCGTTAATCGTCGATTGTGATTACGATTAATTAATTTTAATCATCAATCGGTAATCCGATTAAAAAGAAAATCTGATTAAGTGGTCTAGTTTGTCTGCATGAAAAACACATAATACTTATATAAACAAATAATAATTATAATTTGTATAACAAAAACTGGGAAGTTTGACAACCCATGGCACATGTGCAGGGAGATATAAAACCTAGTTTTCATAACGTCTGCTGGTAATAGATCACAATCAAAATGCATACCAAATTGCTTAGATTGATGAGGGAAACCGAATTAGCCATACCCGATTAACTGACCAGCATAAATTAATTAATCACCAAACCTACTTAATCAAATTAAGGGCTAATGATTAAAAACTAATTTGTTTAATCACGGTTACGATTAACTATTTAATCAGATTAAATTAAATCATGATTAACTGTAATTCCATTGAATTTAATCAAATTAACTAATTGATTAAAAAATCATCGATCGATTAGTGCCAACACTGGTTTCAATCAAAAAGGTATAGGGTATTTTACTATTTCAATTTCAGTATTTCAGCGATATGTTTGAGACCAATTGGAGAATTACATTAGAGTTCAAGTTGAGAACTACACTCAGAAAAAAGTCAGCCAAATATATTCCTCTCAACACATGATTTGGTAACTATAAACAAATAATGTAACTATAACCAAATAATGTGTTGAGAAAAACATATTTAGTTGACGTAACTAAACTCTTTTCTCAGTGTAGCATTTTCTCAACTTGAGAAACAGTCCTTTTTTCTTACAAAGAAAAATGCCCTTTTTGTTGAGAACGCTTCGATTCTCCACTTGAGGTACTGTTGAGAAGCAACGTTGGAGATTCGAGAAATATTTACTTAACCTCAAGTTGAGCACAAACCTAAATGTTTATTGGGTATTTTTGTGATCACTATGTGTGACTAGAAGTGGGATAGTGCCTCTTATCATCCACGCCCGCATGGAATTCTGGTCCTGTTCGGCGAATAAACTTACCACAACGGTTTTGGTGTAATTGGTGTTATTGTATATGTACATACATACATATGTGTATCAGAACTACTTTAATCCATAATAATGCAAACGGTATTTTTGATGAGAAAGTGATGCTTACTTATGGTAAATTTGCATTTGATATTGATGACAGCACAACCAACGCCTATAGCAATGTACGCACGTGCAGAACTAAATGAAATCGCAAATTCAAATTTACTACGAACTAGATTTATATTAAGTAATACAGGAAACCACTCCAAAGACAACAAAAAACAAAAAGTCATTCACACATCGGCAATGGCAGCACAGTTACAGTTATCGTTATTTGTTATTCTTCCCTCAATGTTTCACAATTCTTTTTTGCTAGATATATGTATGTACATATCATACATTTGTCAAAAGCGTTAAGAAAGAGGCATTACATTAATTAACTAAATAAATTTATTAAAAATGGCTAAAAATTAAAAGAAGGTGAGTATTTAGAATATCCAACATATCCACTAATATTTTTCAGTGCATTTACAAATCTGCGTTCATTACAACCCAAAGGCACCGCATCACATAACCATACCACTTACGTACGTACTTCTCCAGAATATGCGAAAATATCGCACACCGAGTCTTCAAAAGAGTCACAACTCAAAATAATACGTTTGCCAGAAAATGCGAAAAACTATTTCTTAGCACATGATAATCATATGGGCAAGGGCGACTTTACCTTAGTCTCTTTTTTAACAAATTATAACAAAAATTTGCCCCAGCTTTTGCTGAAAGGTAGATAAAAGCTCTGCGAACATTTTTAGCGTATAATCTCAAAAATGCCAAATTTTGAGTTGTGACTCTTTTGAAGACGGTTTGCGATATACATATGTATTTTACCAAGTACGAGTACTACATACATATGTATGTGTGTACGTGTATGCCCGGAAGGAGTCGGATAATATTAAAACGACGAAAATAGTAAAAACCATTGAGTCGAAAAGTTAATAAACTACATACAAAAATACGCAACAATTACAGAATTAATAAGGGGAAAATGCTGTTTCAGTTATTGAATTCTGCTTTTAAGTGCTGAGCCCAAACTTAATTCATCACCAAAGACATTATTATTATTATTATTATTGTGATAGCTACAGTGTGCCTGTGCCTGTGCCTGTACGCAGTACCTTCGTCTTTGTGCCGATGGTCGTGGTGCGAGTACGATGGGCGTCGGGGCGGGCGCGAGGGGCGTGGCCGCATGTGCAGCTCCGGTGGGTATCGGCGCTACCGGTGACGCTCCCATTGGTGCACTCAGAAAGGGCCACGTAACTGGTAACCGATATCCTTTTAATACAGTTATAATACATTTGGTTTTGAGTTCAGAACTATTTTGATTATAATTTATAAATACATAAGTGTAATTAAAAGAATGTATGTTGAATGAATGTATGAAAATACATATGTATGCATATGTACATATGTATTGATGGTAGCTAACTCGAATCTGACGACTTCACTTTGCGCAGAAAGGGAATCAAAGACCATCCTAATTCACATTTGCCACTTTTGCAATTGTGAGTGTTTTGTAGTACACAACATTGCAAATAAAAAATAAAAACAAAAATTCTTTCAATTTGAAGATTTGGCAAGCAAATTATTTTTATGTGGCCTAGAAAATAGCTTCGGATAGCGGGGTATGTCTATTTATTTTCTGATCATAACTTGGAAAACGTGGGTCCGAAGTTTTTAAAATTGTGTACATGCGTCTACTGAATCATTAGCTAAAATACTACCCAACAGAAAATTTATCACAATATTGCTAAAAAAAAGTATGAGTTAAATCTGAAAAAAA
>NW_023458566.1:24294385-24296549 GCF_013731165.1 Rhagoletis pomonella | reverse complement strand
TTAACAACTACGCATTTTTCCGTTAATTGTGTCTTCTGTTTTTTTTTTACTGCCTTTTTCAATTATATGCACATATCTCTTTATATATGTGAGTATGTATATGTTATAGATAATCTTCAACTAAGTTTATACTTTATAATCTTTGCTTGGCTGTGCTATCATATAAATATTTGATTTTAATCTCATCGTAATTACGCTTGGTTGGCATGAGTATTTTTTGGTTGCTTCATTAAAAATTGCATTGTTTCTTGAGCATTTCAAGGTTTTCATGTATCTCTTAACTTAACACTAAATTTATGTCCTTATGCAATACATATTCATATTTGGTTTCATGTGATGTGTAAATCATTGAGTGTGGGTGGTGAGCGCAGCTGCTAGGAGAATGCTCCCTCGTTTACAGCATGAACTTGCTGCTCCATACCTAGTCGTCCAGGTATCTTCTTAAATTAATATGGCGTGAAACGATTGAATCCACCTCGATACATGGTTGCCTGTTGTTTTCAAAAATAATATTAATTAAATAATTGCTCTATATTTAGGTTTTTTACATGTCAAAAAAACTCACCCCATAGCCGGGTACCGGTCCGATGCCATGTCCTAAATAGGGATCTGCATACTCTCTTGCGGCGTATCTGCGTTTTCAGGAATTCAGAGCAGCAGCAAAAATTTTGTAAAACAGAATGCACAAAAGGTTATTTACATGAGATATTTATTAGTTCAGTGTTAATTATTATTAATGGTTAGTTGGTTGATTGAGGATTATATGAGCGGGAGGGGCTTGAAGTCTCATCAGCGGTTCTTTGTAGTTGTTAGCAAAAATTGTTAAGTTTTGTTAGAGTTTTGCACGCGTTAATTAAGGTCAATTCGAAACTAATTAGATCTTCGATTTTTCTTCTCTTTACCTTGCTACAAAAAGAAAAAAATTAAATCAGTGGGTAAAATTAGAGGAAAAAATAATAATAAAAATTCACTAACTAAATTGATATTAAGGTCTAAAGCTTTGGTTCTAATGACAACCCTAATTCTTCACGGCTTCCTTCAGAGAAAATCATTATGAAACTCCGTTATTCCTAGTTACGGCCTGTTGTCCAAATTAGCGGGATCGCAAGCAAGATATCTCCTTTTCATAAAGGTCTCATAATGTTGCTGTCTCGTTATGGAATTTCGCCAATTATCCAAGTTCTACAGACAAATTTCTGCAAATGTCTTTTTTAACAACATTTCGAATAGATTAAACAAAAACAGCTTAGTTTTAGGAATCGACGATTTTAGTTTTAAGTCAATTGGCAACGATAATGAGGCTCACGGTGGTAACCCGTTCGAAATAAATAATGGGCTTGAGGATTTCGATTCACATTCAAGTCTAGAAAAATATGACTAAGTACCTATCTCGAAAACAATTTTTATTTGTATTTTAGCCGAGCTAAGCGTATTTTATCGTATAATTGATACCAAATACATACATACCGCGCACATTCTTCAAAACAACTAAAAAAAAAAAATAGGCAGATGTTTTTCATAAATGAACTGTTATACCTATTTTTGTATTATTTGCGTTGAATATGTTCAAGCAGTTATATTTCCGGATCTGATTTTTAGCTGTGGCTCTTTTGAAGAGGGAGTACGTTGTGTAGATTTTTTGGTCTTACACTAAATATATGTAAAAATACGATGGCAAATTAAAAAAAAAACTTGAATGGGTAGAAATAGGAAACCAGTTGGCAAATTAAGCAGCGCTTCTAAATAAACGCTTTCAGACAGGGCCTTGCTAAAAAGATTCCTCCTTTGGACGCGATATGAGCGTTATGTGCTTTAATAAATTCGACGTAACCCGTCCAAGAACTTGCTCTCAAGTTTCGATACATTCACACTTTTTTACTAACACTGGAGGCTTTTTCTCTGAAGCCAAAGACATAGAAAAACTGTATTAATAGATTAAAAATCAGGAAAGGCAGTGGCTAAATTTTGTAAAAGTTTTTTTTTCTATAAAATTGCATTATTGTTGGTTACATCTACGCACATATGCACATACACGCACATATGTACGTACGTAATGAATTACATGCATATACAATGTTGGAGGGAATAAATCGTAAGTTAGGGAAGATGGTATTAGTGGATTAGTGGCTATGTTGCGAATTTGCGCGTAATAATTAGAGTCTGC
>NW_023458566.1:24292104-24294285 GCF_013731165.1 Rhagoletis pomonella | reverse complement strand
GCAGACTCTAATTATTACGCGCAAATTCGCAACATAGCCACTAATCCTCCACTAATACCATCTTCCCTAACTTACGATTTATTCCCTCCAACATTGTATATGCATGTAATTCATATCGTGCATATCGAGACCTTACCGTAGTTTAGATGTAACCAACAATAATGCAATTTTATAGAAAAAAAAAACTTTACAAAATTTAGCTACTGCCTTTCCGGATTTTTAATCTATCAATACAGTTTTTCTATGGCTTTGGCTTCAGAGAAAAAGCTTCCAGTGTTAGTAAAAAAGTGTGAATGTATCGAAACTTGAAGGCAAGTTCTTGGTCGGGTTACGTCGAATTTATTAAAGCACATAACGCTCACATCGCATCCAAAAGGAAAAATCTTTTTAGCAAGGCCCTGTCTGAAAGCGTTTATTTAGAAGCGCTGCTTAATTTGCCAACTGGTTTCCTATTTCTGCCACATTCAATTTTTTTTTGTTTTATTTGCCATCGTGTTTTTACATATATTTAGTATAAGACCAAAAAATCTGCACAACGTACTCCCTCTTCCAAAGAGCCACAGCTAAAAATCAGATCCGGAAATATAACAGCTTGAACATATTCAACGCAAGTAATACAAAAATAGGTATAACAGTTCATTTATGAAAAACATCTACATACCTATTTTTTTTAGTTGTTTTGAAAAATGTGAGTGGTATGTATGTTTTTGGTATCAATTATACCATAAAATACGCTTAGCTCGGCTAAAATACAAATAAAAATTGTTTTCGAGATAGGTACTTGGGCACTCTTTTCTAGACTTGAATGTGAATCGAAAGCCTCAAGCGCATTATTTATTTCGAACGGGTTACCACCGTGGGCCTAATTATCGTTGCCAATTTACTTAAAATTAAAATCGTCGATTCCCAAAACTAAGCTGTTTTTGTTTAATCTATTCGAAATGTTGTTAAAAAAGACATTTGCAGAAATTTGTCTGTAGAACTTGGTTGATTGGCGAAATTTCATAACGAGACAGCCACATTATGAGACCTTTAAGAAAAGGAGATATCTTGCTTGCGATCCCGCTAATTTGGACAACAGACCGTAACTAGGAATAACGGAGTTTCATAATGGTTTTCTCTGAAGGAAGCCGTGAAGAATTAGGGTTGTCATTAGAACCAAAGCTTTAGACCTTAATATCAATTTAGTTAGTGAATTTTTGTTATTATTTTTTCCTCTAATTTTACCCACTGATTTAATTTTTTTCTTTTTGTAGCAAGGTAAAGACAAGAAAAATCGAAGATCTAATTAGTTTCGAATTGACTTTAATTAACGCGTGCAAAACTCTAACAAAACTTAACAATTTTTGCTAACAACTACAAAGAACCGCTGATGAGACTTCAAGCCCCTCCCGCTCCTTTAATCCACAATCAACTAACCATTAATAATAATTAACACTGAACTAATAAATATCTCATGTAAATAACCTTTTGTGCATTCTGTTTTACAAAATTTTTGCTGCTGCTCTGAATTCCTGAAAACGCAGATACGCCGCAAGAGAGTATGCAGATCCCTATTTAGGACATGGCATAGGACCGGTACCCGGCTATGGGGTGAGTTTTTTTGACATGTAAAAAACCTAAATATAGAGCAATTAATTAATTAATATTATTTTTGTTGAAAACAACAGGCAACCATGTATCGAGGTGGATTCAATCGTTTCACGCCATATTAATTTAAGAAGATACCTGGACGACTAGGTATGGAGAGCAGCAAGTTCATGCTGTACAGAGGGAGCATTCTCCTAGCAGCTGCGCTCACCACTTGCGCTCACCACCCACACTCAATGATTTACACATCACATCACATGAAACCAAATGAATATGTATTGCATAAGGACATAAATTTAGTGTTAAGTTAAGAGATACATGGAAAACCTTGAAATGCTCAAGAAACAATGCAATTTTTAATGAAGCAACCAAAAAATACTCATGCCAACCAAGCGTAATTACGATGAGATTAAAATCAAATATTTATATGATAGCACAGCCAAGCAAAGATTATAAAGTATAAACTTAGTTGAAGATTATCTATAACATATACATACTCACATATATAAAGAGATATGTGCATATAATTGAAAAAGGCAGTAACAAAAAAAAACAGAAGACACAATTAACGGAAAAATGCGTAGTTGTTAA
>NW_023458566.1:24278983-24292004 GCF_013731165.1 Rhagoletis pomonella | reverse complement strand
AAAAAAAAACAGAAGACACAATTAACGGAAAAATGCGTAGTTGTTAAAATAAATGTCGTCCAACCAATATTTAAAATGATGATAAATACGTACATACATATACATACATACATACATATTTACTAGTAGAAGAAGAAGAAAACGGGGGGAAAAAAAAAGTTTAAATGCAAAAGGAAATGAATGTCCAAAAACCGATATACATACATACGTATGCACATATACATATGTATGTTGTACGGCCTAGGGGTAATCGGATATCAGTTAAATCACATATTTTAGCTGATTACTGTCCTGGGCATCTTCTGATAAGCTACTGTTATTCAAATCGGCTTCAACACCCATCTAAACACAAACAGAATCGGTGTAATTTGCATCATCATTTTATATTATTATTTGTGTATAATTTGCGTATCAAAGCATACGTGCATACATACATACATACATATGTACCCAGTCGGAAAAGTAGTAATGCATTACATGCGTGATGAATAGTGTAATGCATTTCTTATGAGTTCTCGATTCTATTACTTTTAACTATGCTGATTACAGTAATGTATCCAAAAAGTCCCAAAAATTTTATATTAAATCACATTCATTTCTCTATACTTGGCAATGCAAAATTGAATGACCCGCTCTTCTTAGGACATCGCCGTGTGGAAAAAATTCATTTCCGAATGTGAAAAGGTGTACGCGCATATAATTGTGTAATACAGCCCAGAAAGCATAGCAATTGATGAAAATATACCAGGGACCGCAAATATTATTTTTCAAATTTCAACAAAAAAATCAAACTGTGAAAGAATTGTTGCGCACATAAGGAGTACACCAGCATAATCCTTGTTAGTTATATTAAAAATCTCAACTTCAATTATCTTTCAAGTTTTTTTTACTTGCTAAATGAAAGATATATTTAAGATTTTTTGGTTTTTTTTTTTTAACTATTAAAGTGAAAACTCTCACCAGAAAGTTATTGCTCGAGCATAAAATAAAACTCCATAAATAACTAGTACTCGATAAATGACTTTTATTTTCTTTTCTTTTATAAAACTCCAAAAATAACGACTAAAAAGTATTTTTCTAAATATTCGTTACGGTCCCTGGTAAATGCTCATAGAAATGTTAAAATCAAGCAATTTTTCATTAGTGTTTTCTTATCCAATCAATTGTATAAATTATGATTTCTTAAAAAAGAAACACTCGTTAAATCCACAACTGCATTATCGGTGAGGCATCATTTAAAGTAGTATGTTTTTCGATTCTTATTTGTTGTACATTTCGACCGCATTTTATGTTACTTCACTGTTTTCTGTTTTCTAGTTTTTAGTCAAATGATGTAAATTGAAAACTTTCGTTTCATTGGCAGCTTATAATGCATTTTCAATAATATATTTATTTGGAAAATGATGAAGGCTATTGGACATTTAAAATCTATAATCAGAGGTTAGACTTAATGAGATAAGAAATTCACACATAAACATATCCTAAAAGAAAAAAACAATAACTTTACCCATTTACTATTAAAGTGCATTTTTTTCTAGAAGATATTCAAATTTGTTGAATATAATGGAAAATCAAAAAAGATTTTAGTGTTTACATTTGACATACATACATACATACATATGTATGCATGTAAATGCTATGAATGAAAATTAAAATTAAAGAAAAACGCTTCCAATATTTCCCTTGTGGGGTACAAAATTTTCCAAATTACCTACTCGTAGAATGTACTCTGAAATGCAATCAGAGTCCTTCCTGTTCCGCATATTTTCAAAACAAAAAAAAAAAAAAAAAAAAAAACAAAAAACAACGCATATTTTAGAGATGATGTATGGTAGATACCGTTGAAATTAAAAAATAAAACATTACAAAACTGAATTGAAAATTACGAGAAAACTTTTTACAAACAATCCTATAAAAATTTACGAATGCAGCTAGATATCACACTTGGTGAGCAATCAATTAATTTTATTTTATTTATAACAATAAAGATGTAGTATTTTAGAAACATAATCAAAGGCGTAAGCCCACTCTATTTTAGTGTGCGTGTGTTAGTGCTTCGGTCGCGTCGCGGTCGCAGTATATAAAAATATCCAAACTCTTCCTGTTTATCACTGAAGAGCACGCAAAGGAAAAAAATTCTCAAATTATTGTCAAACGAAAAATGTTGAACATCTTATAGTTGTTTTAGAATGACAAAGGATAATGACATACATACATATACAGTGTATGTATGATTCGTCATGAGCTATTTAAGTATTTATGGAAAGCAGATTTTTACAAATTTTTGCATGCGGCAGTTTTCGATGACCGATTCTGGCGCGTTGCAAATTGAAATGCTAAAAATTATACAGGCCATACGTATACATACAAAATAGTTTTAAACAAAAGAAAGGCCTACCAAACAAAACACACAAATGAACAAATTAAAAGCACAAACTGCAACAAATATATTCATAATACATACATACTATGTAGATGATGGAAAACTTCCATAAGAGGAGTTGTTTAACTTATGGTGTGAAAGTAAATAATATGACCCCAATATGTAATAGCAAGTAGAAATTTGTACAAGTATATATTTAAGAGTCGAGCAATTTAGATGAACCAAAATTGAAACAAAAAAAAAATAATGTACGAGTGTTGGAAAATTATGACTTGAAGTATTTATTAATCACTTAAAACTCGCGCAAATTATTAATCAAATTATTACAATCGAGTGTGGAGTAAAATTACATCCTCGCACGCGTATGGATGTCACTATCCACCGCACGGCAACAAATATGAGAACAAATGTACACATGTGTATACATACATATGTATGTAAAACTTTTTAATAATCTAATTGTCCAAGTTCATTGGATTTTATTAATGATAGATATTATTTTATGCTTATAAATTATTTTACTCGAAGCCAAAGTTTAATCTCTTAATGAGATACTATTATCTAATTATTTTTAGTTTGTAGTTCGTTTACTTTAGAATATACTTTTAAAAGTTTCACAATTTATTAATCGACACTCAGTACCAATGTCGAATAAAAAGTGTTTGCAAAAACGTCTTTTCAGTTTATTTGTACACTAAGTAGAATAGATGTTAACAAAATAAATACAAAAAAAAATTACTAAAGAAAGAGTAGTATTTTATGACTACATACATACATACACACATACATAGTAGTAGTTAAAAGTGAAATCAAATCCATCAATTGCCAAATTACTTGTAGCTTTGAATTGAAGAATAAAGTTGAAAAATGCAAAAACAAAAATTTAAGTAAATAACAAAAAGGCAGTGCTAGCGGTAGTAAAAAATAAGTAAACATATACATACATAAAGAGGAGAACCCTAAAAAATATAGAAAACGTGTGAAAGCCTCAATATTTGCGATTTCAAAATGCAAGTACACGTCAGCAGCCCTTTATGCGCGTTTGCCAGCTCGGCAGCAGCATAAATGTGTGCTATGACAACACGCTACCACTATTGCAAACAATAAACTTAGCTACTTAGCTACTTCCGAGTTTGTTTTCAGGACGATATTTGTTACGTTCAGACACTTTTACCACTGCAAAGCATAAGTCAGTCAAAAGGTAAAAAAAAATAAAGCTTGGATATCATTCACGTGTTCTTCACGTCCGTTCCGGGCGTTCTTGTAACTCTCATCAGAGTTATGCGAAACTTATCCAATTTCAACATTTAAAATGTGCTTTAACCATTTTCAGCCAAGCCAATTAACAAAAAATGTGGTATGTCTTCACTTCTCACCGCAATTATTATACAAAGAAGCTGAAAATCACTTAAAAATCTTATCTTGAATTATGTAGCTCGTAAAAACTTTTTAAAACTCACAAATAAAGATTTAAAATGTTAAGTAATTAAAATATGACAAGGCCTCAATTCAAAGACCAGATGATAACAAAGTGGTAGGAATAAATTACACTTGTAAGCTTACCATTAGAGTTAAATTCAGAAAATATTAATTACCAAAAAACTGAAATTAAACATTCAAACAATGTGAATGTAAATATTTTGTAGTGGAAACAAGCAGACATTGCCGTCAAATTAATTAAGCTGAAAATATTAAAAAGTGAACAAAAACTTAAATATCATAGAATTGTGAAAATTAATTACATAGACATTTAAAGTGTTAGCAACCAAAATATGTTGAAGCAGACACACTTGCTCAAAAATTTTAATAAGATAATACATACATACATACATATATTGCAAATATATGAAAAAAAAACATGAATTCAAATAAATAAATTTTAGAGCGTAAACTGTGCCAAATTGTAAAACCTGATCTATTGTACTGTCCGTCTCCCCCGTTGTTTCCATTTAAGTTATATTTTTCCCCGCGCCCTTTTTCTTTCAGTCAGCCCTTGTTGTATTTCACATTTTTTGTGGATGAATAATCCTGCATCTTTTGTTCAGTATTTGAAAATGCGATGCGAAGAAATCCTTAAATTTAATAGATTTAAAATAAAGGCCAAAACACAATAGCGCAGTGGCAGTGGCAGTGACAGTTTTTAAAATCAGCTGTTACTGCTAATATTGGCAGTCAATGCCGCAGCAAACACAATACGGCGTTGTCAGTGACTGCTTTTTTGACATTCCCTTTTGTTTGTTTACATTTTTGTTGTTGCCTTTTAGGCTTCAGTGACATCAACAGATGTTGGCTGCGTTTCATTTATGTCAAATTCAGCATGCGAAGTTTGCTGCGATGAAGGCAGTGGCAGTGAATTTAGAATTTGGGCTAAACTGAGCAGTACTGCTAGCTGCCACTGCTGTATTTTGAGTCGCTTCATTGGACACCACACTTTCTAAAAAACAGCTGATTTCGAAAAACTGCCGCTGCCACTGCCACTGCGTTATTGTATTTTGGGCTTAAAAAAGCTTCCCTACCAGAACAATTTACCCTATACTACTCCAATAACATTTTCGTTTTCAAATGTCAAACACAATTACAAACTACTTCGGAAATTAGGTAAGCACTTTTCCGAGCGGCGAACTACTCCGAGGGACTGCTCTACATTTTACGTACCTTACTTTATGAAGCGGCTCAGAAGTATGTCAAATTCAAAATGTACATACATATATTCTAAATTCCTACTTACATAAGGCGGCCACGTCTTTGTTAAAGTAAGAGAGATTCGGCAGGGAAGTGGTAAGGACCCCCGGGCGAAGTGCAATGCCTTACCAGCAATTTACACTTCAACCGGCGGAGTAGTTCGGTGCTCGAAAATAATCTCGGCGGCACGTTATTTTGCAACTGACAACGTAAGGCGCCATCGGAGGTGTACATTTTGTGCTTTACTAGTAGATGATATTGGTCATGATGACAATTTTGGTACTAAAAGCTGAAAAACACACATGAATTACCTCGTAAGGTGCTTACCTATTTTCCCAGTGGGAAGCGTTAGTACAAACACTCACACGTACACAAAAATGTACAGTAGAATGCGATAAAATTTTCGCATTGATGTTAAGAAATTCATAGAAACTTTACCCAACAAACCAGTTGAAGCTACCTGAAAAATATGGAATATTTACCCAGTCTGTTCTGGTAGGGTTTGTAAGTGACATTTTCATAAAAATGTTCGATCCATTGAGCATTTAAAATCCTTTTTATCTTAATGAATTTGGCCGATAATATTTACTCAAAATAATTTCAACTGTATTTTCTTTATTTAGGTTTACCTCCAAGGTATTGTCTTCCCAGAGTGTTTTGCTTCACATCGAAATTCGTGCTCCCTTATTTTCATTTTGACGCTTTTCAATGTTGAATCTTTTACTTTTAGCTGGCGTTGCTTTTCGCTCATTTAAATTCTTATAATTTTTCAAAAAAAAAAAAAGTTCGTTTGAAATAAATTGAGCAATGAAAGTTTTTTTATTTTGCCTACTAAGCAAATGTTTATTTTTCGGATTTTGCAAATGAAATAAGTTCTCTGCAAGGTTTGTTAAAAAAAAAAATTGACATACATCTTTTAGTGTGGGCAACAATGATATTTTTCAAATAAAGCAGATCGGAATATGCGCTCTCTGGAAAGACAATACCTGTAATTATTGTACCATGGTTTACCTCCATACATAAGTACTATTTAAAAATGAAAGCAAAAATATATGTATATGATTTTTAAGCACTTGAAAACCCATATGCAGTAATAAACGGTGATATATACATATATGTACGTTGTGCCAGCTCATTTCGACGCTCCCTTGACTTACGAAACACGAGAGAAAGGGGAGAAAAGTACTAAATTTGGTATTCTTTTTCATTTAAAAGTATTAAATCAAAATTTGTGAAAACCAGCTTTTAGGCAATTTATATGAAATTTGTATATTAATATAAGCTTAATGATATACACTGCCGGAACAAAGTATTGGCACAGCAAAGTTTTCACAATATATGCAACAATTTTCATTCTAATATTTTTCCGCTAATTTCGTAATAAAATATGGTTCATTCTACAACAAAAACCATAAAAATATAATTCCTAAACTTTGTGCAAAACTCGCGAAAACTCAGCAAATTTTCATGAAAATTTTCAACTTTTTATCAGATTTTTCACAATTTTTTTGAGTAGCCCAATCAATTTTATCATAATGAAGTGCAAGTTTTATGTAGCTAGGAATTACCGTTGATTTTTGGCAATTTTTTTTTCACGCAATCTCTTCCATACAAAATTTTTTTTTTGAAAATACTTTATATTGAAAAAATGCAAAACACCTTCAACAAAAAAAAAAAGTTCTCAAAAATCAACGCGATTTTTGACTAACTCTGACCTTGCACTTTTTTTACCAGAATTTAATGGGCTGCAAAACTGAGTACTCAAAAAAATTCTAAGAAATCTGGTTAAAAAGTTGAAAATTTTGATGTAAATTTGCTGAATTTTCGCGAGTTTTGCACAAAGTTTAGGAATTATATTTTTATGTTGTTTGTTGTTGAATTAACCATATTTTTATACAAAATTGGCAGAAAAATATTAGAATAAAAATTGTTGCATATATTGTGAAAAATTTGCTGTACCAATACTTTGTTCCGGCAGTGTACATATCTTGCGGGATACTTGAAAAACAATGACCTTATTCATAAAGCATAAAAAAGGTTTAAAATGCTGTATGAATTAAAAAATCGTATGAAAATGTCACTATATAAAGTTTGTTTTTATGACTAAGGTTATAAATGTTTACTAAGTTTGAACACAAGATTGTTTACATAATTAAAAGTACGATATACACGATTTTCATATATGTACATATCGCACACCGGCTTCAAAAGAGTCATAACTCAAAATTTGGCATTTTTGAAATTATGCGCTAAAAATGTAAGCAGAGCTTTTATTTACCTTTCAGCAAAAGCTGGAGCAAATTTTTGTTACAATTCGTTAAAAAAAACCCCTAAGGTAAAGTCGTCCTTGCCCATATGATTATCATGTGCTAAGAAATCGTTTTTCGCATTTTCTGCCAACCTTTTTATTTTGAGTTACTCTTTTTTTGAAGACGGTGTGCGACATGTAAATATACCGGAAAATATATGATGATTAACCTTTCTAAACTCAAATGCATCACTTATTGAATAAGACCAGATAAATTCCAATATTTTATGACTTTTTGTTAAATGATTTAGACGTGTAAAGCGAAAATATATTTTGCATTTGAGCCGTTTATATTGAAAATGGCATAAGTCACTTTGTTTTTAAATCGATATATGGAAGGGTTTGCGTTTAAACAAGTTTAAAAATATTGATGCTCACTTTCTAGAAGATTTAAGGCATCCACACAGCTATGCGATTTTGTCGCAACGAATCTGCACCGTTTTCCGCATTCGTTGTTGTTGTTGTTAACCATTTGACTTTTAATAAAATTATGACATTTCATCAAATTCATGCTACCTGATCACTAGAAGAAACAGTAGATTTTTTATCCAGTACATTCAAAGATGTGGAATATGATGCACTTGAAAATTATGCGGGCTACATAATTTCGAAAATGAGGTTGACGACTAGGTTCCAGAACGCATGAAGTAAGTGATCAAAATTATACATACATATCGTCGTTTAAAATACAAAAACCGCGTAAATGACATTTTTGCCAAAAATTGGATTTGCTCACACAAGCTCTTGGCTCAAGCCTTATAATATTTATACTAAACAGAAATGCGATTGCTTTGTAAAAAAGTGAACGATTTTGAAATATGAGTGTTTTTACTCTCTAGAAAATAATTCATGCCACCTCACATACGCAGTTTTGTTATTTATACGCAAAATTATCGTATTTTACAAAAACCGAATTTTACAGAAAAGTGTTTTTTGTATTTGGCTCTGCTTTGGCTAGCACCATCAATACCAAAGTTAAGATTTACTGAGTTAATTCAGAAATATAACTAAACATAAGATTTTTTTTTTTTTTTTTTGTAGTGAGGTCTCTACATTCTAATTTCTTACCACATATGATAATTTCGCCCACAAGAAAAAAATCATTGTCACATTCAATCAAATCTACAGTCAATTTTTGGGATAGCTATTTGGATTTAAGCCGTAACATTTTAACAGGCGATGCGTTATGGGTTGTAAAATTAAGTTGCATCAAAAAGTGAATTTCGTAAAAAATCTAAAATACGATAATTTTGCGATATATATGAATTCGAAATTTCAATCAAAAGCCAAATTTTTTGCAAAATCCGATAAGAAATTTAAAAGTAAATTTGATTCAAGATATAAAAGGTTTTATTTGGGAAGACAATTCTCTAGAATTAGATTGTTAAATCGCAAGATTGCATCCAAAATAAGGAAACGAAACAAAAAAGCATAATGCGAGCGTGGTTTTCATTATAAAATAAAAAAGTAAAAAAACTAATTTGGATGAAGTCTTCTTTAATAGTCTATATTTTATATATTTTTAATAAAAATAGTGCGAGTGAAATATTATTACATTGGTATAAATATGGGAAGGAAAATACTCCGATGTATTATCAAAGTGGCAAGGCTTTTGACAATACTCACAATTTATGAAACTTTAAAAAATTGTATAATCCGTCAAAAGTTGTTTATTGAAACTACCTTCTTTTTTGTATCATGGTACAAGTACGCACACATCTGTGTGATTTTATCGCAGTAAAAATTATGATAAAAACATTAAGGTAAACCCATTCTCTCAATTCGTCGGCCATGATTTTTTTTTTTTGAAGTTTGCCAACATTTTAAAATTATATAAAACTGAGAGCAAAAAAAAAGGAATTGTTTAAAGTTGTTGTTGTGTTTTGAGATTGAAAATGAGAATGTGTGTGTGAGTTTGTGTGTAAAATTTTAAAATTAAATTGCTTGCAAACGTCAAGAATTTGAAAAATTCCTCTCAGCGGTTCTACCTTCCTATTTTTTTATCATGGTTATAACTGTGAATTTATAGACAAACAAAAAATATTTTTCAAAACAACTTAAATTCTTAACTTTTCTATATCAAATATGTTTTGTTTTCTTACGTTCAATTTTGCTTTAGTATTGTAAAATCCTTTCATTGACCTTTTTCGTTCTCAAAACGCGGAATGTGCGATTTCGGCACGACCACAAGAAGAACAGTGAATGTTCGCTGCAGCAGAATCGCATAGGTGTGTGGTTCCTCATTTAAAACTATGGTCGGCGTTGTTGTAAATTATGACAGAATCGCATAGGTGTGTGGATACCATTACTTGTATTTGTCATCTTAGGTTATCTATATTTTTCTCTGTATAAATAATTTCGTACAGTCGTGGAAAAATCACCACTTTTCATTACGATGAAGTGACGTATTTTTTTTTTTTTATGTATTAAAATAGAAGGACGAAATTAGAGGGTGTGATCGTGTGTATATTAACCTATAACTTAACCTATAATTTTTTCAAAAACAAATACTGCAAATTTGCAAAGATACTCAAGGACAAAATTTTAAAAGGACATTTCAATATATATTTTTAAGTAAGTTTTGGCACTAAATCTTGACGCCAGTCCTCGCTGGTTTTGTTAGTATAATTTTTTGTGTAAAATTGACTTTTGCTCGGTGTTATCAGTGTTATCATAAACTTCATTTTTTTGAGTGACTTATGCTTTTTCAAAATAAACATCTTCGTGATAGCGCTGATTAGTAAAATTTCTCTCGAACAAAACCACAGTAGTTCTCAACATTTAAATGCATTTTTTTTTTCTTAATAAACGGATACCGTTAATTAGTGTTCTCATTAACTCTTTTTCAGAGACCCAGAATAATATTATTTCATGATGGAGTTTTAAAAAATCATCCAAATTTTCGTAAGAATTATAAAAGTCGTTTGACAATAATTATGTGTGAGAAAATTTTTTTAAGTCATCGATAACTATTATTTTAAAACTTATATAATAGAAGTCTTTTCTTAATAATTATCAGCAAGATAAATATTTTTAACTCCTCAAAGACTTTTGTTTTGAACCGAACGGGTCCCAAACCAAGCTCCAACTGGGCCCAAACTACTCCCCAACTAGCCCCGAACTGGTTCCCAACTAATCCTGAAATGCTCCTGAACAAGTCCCGCCTTTTAAGACTTAAACAATTTTTTCGCGCTCATAATTATTATGCAAAGACTTTTATAATATAAGTCTTAAAATAAAAGTCTTTGAAGACATAAAAATATTTATCTGAACGATAATTATTATGAAAAAACTTTTATAATATAAGTCTTAAAATAAAAGTCTTTGAAGACTTAAAAATATTTATCTCTCTGATAATTATTATGAAATAAATTTTATAATATAAGTATATAAATAATAATTATAGATGACTCGAAAAATATGTATCATAATATAATGATTATTGATTGACTTTTATTCTTTTCTCTTATAATAGTTATGTCTCTGCTTTTTTTTTTTTTTGAAAAGGGGACCTATGTCACTTTCAAACTAAACGGCTCATTCAGAAAATTTGGTCGTATCGAAGTATTTATTCAAAATTTTTGAAAACTGCTGTCATATAAAAAGTAGTCTCTCAAAGAGGCGAATTGAATTTTCTAAGGGAGCTTAATGTGGCGATTAGAGCGAGAAGAACGCGAACGTATTACTGCACCATGGAGCTGTACTAAAGAGGAAAATTAAATTAACTAATATGTACTTATGTATATGTATATATGTAGGTACACATGTACATACATATGCACCCGCTAAAATTTACGAGGGATCGAAAATGTAAAGCTCAAAAAAATTATTGAAACACATTTCTATTGAAACGGAAGTTTGCAAATAATGAATAAAATAAAAAATAAAAATAAAACAATAAATAATTTTATTCCCACTTGTTGTTGGTCTTATATCATCCATCAATTTTCAATTTGTAAGGTTGTGAACTGTGAAATTTCCAAAGCAAATACACACACAAATAAAAAAAGAATTATGTGGAAATAAATTTATTAATAATTAATTAATAAAGCAGAAATGAGTTATGTATGTAACTGCAATAAAATGGGGATTTTTTTTTTTGGAAATCTTATAAACATTTCAACCTGTGAACAACACAATGACATCATATGCTTCACTCCACTCGAAGAACTGATGGCTAGCGGCTTTTTTTTGCTAAATTGCAAAAATCGGTATCGAAGAAACAAATGTTCACTGTTGCGCCCGCTTTTAAGAAAAGGATAAGTGCAGGAATGGATTACTCATACCAAAAAAAAAAAAAAACTAAGTGCGTGTAGTCCCTCGCGGAAGAAGTGAAACTTAAAGAGGAAACGCCAGAAAGAAAGAAATGTGCGATATACATATACATGTGCATATTTTCTAATATACAAAAAACATAATTATTTAAAATTTTTCTTAGCGACCTTTAGTTTTTTATTTTTTATAACTAAAAATCGAATATTAAGTATAAAATTGTAATCAAGCTGACAGTTACAATCTTGCGTAAATAGAAACATTGATAGTTCAATAGTTGTTCAGTTGAAAGGTTGCAAGCAAGTAATTAGCAAGTTTGACATTTTGATTCCACAACTCGAACAACCTACAGTCATTTGGCGGCTTTAGGCAATTTCAGTACGTCAAACATTCTGCAGGAATGGCTTGCCGAATGTCTTAAGCCTCATCCTTTCGAGGGCTGGACACTCGCACGGAAGTGTTCGACTGTCTATTTTGAACCATGGCCAACGCAACTGCGACAGAATCTGGTGAAGGGCAATCCCATCCTTTCGACATGTACCCAACGGGCCAGTACCCTGTAGTGTGCACAGGTGTGCAGTAAGTTTCTAGGTATCTTCTTTGCTAGTTCCTAAGAGCGCTTTACACCCAGAATTGCCGGGTAATCTTGTACGATCCTGTACGGTTCCGCCTCTGCCTGGTCTTGAAATGATAAATTTCGATAATTTTTGGCGTGGGACACATTCAGTGCGGTGCCGCACCTTGCTACTTCGTCCGCTGCCTCGTTTCCGTAAATGTCCCTATGTCCCGGGACCCATATTAGGGTAATTTTGTATTAGATAGAGATATACGCCAGCTCTCCTACAGTCCTCCACTAATTGAAATCTAACAGAGGTGGAAGAGAGTGCCTTAATGGCCGCTTGACTACCCAAGAAGATATTCAGATGAATATTTGGGAAAAAATTCAAGGTAATTTTTTTTTTTTTGTCCAGAGATTTCGCACTAAATTTAAATGGTTGTGAATCAAAAAAGAGCAAAAATATGCAAAACCCACATGCATTTATTGTAAAAGATATTAAAATATGCACAATAAATATGCACAAGTAATTTTTAGCAAAAAAAAACCGACTTCAACTCTCATATAAAAAAAAATATATATATATCTCATGATCCACTGATCGGATCTTAACCAGATTTGTATGGGACCACCTCTGAGACACTACCTTTCCGACGCATGAAGAATTATCGAAATCAGTTGACGTGGTCCGAAGTTATGCGGTAACATACATAAAAAATAAAATAAAATATTCCGACGAACTGATAACTTCCTCCTTTTTTGGAAGTCGGTTAAAAAATATGCACTACCTTTTGAATGCCATTTTAAAGGAAATTCCATA
>NW_023458566.1:24269233-24278883 GCF_013731165.1 Rhagoletis pomonella | reverse complement strand
CAATTGGCGTCAGTTAGCACAGAAGAGAAATGACTGGCGTGCTGTTTTGGACTCGGCCAAAATCGCTTAGGCGGTTACAGCGCCAATAAAGGAGAAGACTATAACCCACAAATTAAGACACTTAAAAATAAAAGTCCCTGCCAAAGTGCCTTTGCCTAAGGGAAATTTTAGCAGTTGATAAATAACCCACAACGGAAAACACAAAAAGATCGCACAGAGTGATATGCCACGTTGAGAAACACTCTTTGCTTGAGAGATGAGTGTTTGTGTCAGTGGTAAACACCATACAAAACTTGGAACTATGCTGAAAATTTCAAGTCTCTAACGTGTCGGGAAGTTAGTTTAAAATCGATTGGAAATTTCCGCGATTTCCGCGGGATGACCAAGTTAAATAAAACCTTATAAGCGAAATTCGTTTACCCAGTTCGCGGAAATTTCAAACTTTCTGAGGCGACCCATCATTGAACTTCCAAATAGTGTAACGTGGCCAATGCACATTCGAATGCTCATAACTCTGATACTAAAGAAATTATTAAAACCATATATGTATGTAATGATATTGGCAGTAAGGAACACATAGGTTTAATAATAAACATGTACACAACACATACACAAAAACGGTATTGTTGTTGTTGTTGTAGCAGCATACAAGTTCCACAAAGAGATTTTTTGGGGAATGTTGTTGGAGTAAACAAAAACGGTACTAGACTGTCTCGCTTTGATTTCGGAATGCTTACACGTTGTGGAGTTAGCTTACTGCCAATATAGAAGTATTACATATATGATAAAAAAATCCCTTTTTTGATGCAACCTAGTTTTGACCATACCTAATCATATCACCCAAAAAAACCTCTTTAATGGACAAATGATTCATATTGTAAAAAGATGCGTACGAATGTAACGTTGCCAGTCAAATCATCGACACTATGTAAATATGTAGTACATGCATGGGTATAGTCATTGCGCTGGGTATGCAGTTACAGTTGCATGGCTATACTCAATCCCGACTCTTGCGTCCTCGTTCGCGCACTCTGGGCAACGTGAGCAACCCATGTGCGAGATGCGGTAACCAATCCGAGTGGAGCCTTGGGTCACGGCAGAAAGAGAGGGAGCTTCGGTGGGGCCACTCTGACTTATTCGGTTTAAGGGCTCACTGAAGTCTGCAGCGTCTGTTCACCAGTAGGTGCGGCTGCAAGCGGGTGTCTGCTTGGAGCAAGCGGCTCGCTATATAAACGTGTATTTGGTTGCGAAACCACCCCCGTCCCAGCAATGGGTTGTGCGCTGGGCTTGGGACCCGCCACGTAAAAACCACTTCCAGTGAAGAAGCAAGGCAAAGCCTCGGATGAGACCCCCCCTTATGATGACGACCACGGCAAATGTTTAAAGGACTACGATTTGAGGGCATGCACCTGGAATGTCCGGACCCTTAATGGGGAAGGTGCCTCTGCCCGGCTGGTTGATGTCCTCGTAAGGACAAAAGCTGACATCACCGCCATCCAAGAAATGCGTTGGACGGGGCAAGGCAAAGAATGTCTGGGGCCTTGCGACGTCTACTACAGCTGCCATGTAAAGGAGCGCAAATTCGGAGTTGGATTTGTGGTGGGAGAGAGACTCCGTCGCCGAGTACTGTCGTTCACCCCGGTGGACGAGCGTCTAGCCACAATCCGCATCAAAGCGAGATTCTTCAACATCTCGCTCATCTGCGCCCATGCCCCGACGGAAGAGAAGGATGAGGCATCCAAGGATCTCTTCTATGAGCGCTTGGAGCGCACGTACGAGCGCTGCCCCCGTCATGATATCAAAATCGTGCTTGGCGACTTCAATGCCAGGGTGGGCAAAGAAGGGATCTTTGGAACCACCGTCGGAAAATTCAGCCTCCACGACGAAACGTCCGACAACGGATTGAGGCTGATCGACTTCGCCGGGGCCCGAAACATGGTAGTATGCAGTACTAGGTTCAAGCATAAAAAGATCCATCAAGCTACCTGGCTGTCTCCGGATCGAAAAACGAGAAACCAAATCGATCATGTTGTGATAGACGGAAGGCACGCTTCCAGTGTTTTAGACGTACGCACACTCCGAGGCCCAAACATCGACTCGGACCACTATCTTGTTGCAGCCAAGATACGCCCCCGCCTATGTGCAGCAAAAAATGTGCGCCCAAATATGCAAGGAAAGCTTAACGTCGAAAAGCTGCAATCACAACAGACAGCCAGCGCTTTCGCTACTCGACTCTCACACCTGCTCTCAGAGAGCACTCTTCAACAAACCGACATATGCGAGCAGTGGAACCACATTTCCCGCTCATTAAGTACCGCCGCCGAAGAAGTAGTCGGATTTCAGCGAGCCCGAAAGAACAACTGGTACGATGAGGAGTGTCAGGAAGCTGCAGAGAAAAAAGATGCCGCCTACAGGGCCACGCTGCGATCGGGCGCAACGCGCGCTATGTGGGACCGCTATAGGGATCTGAAGAGGGAAGCGAGACGTATTTGCCGCAACAAGAAGAGAGAGGCAGAAATACGTGAGTGCGAAGAGCTTGAAATGCTGGCCGACAGGAGGAATGCCCGAAAATTTTACCAGAGAGTTAGGCGACTTACGGAAGGTTTAAAGACCGGGGCGCACTCCTGTAAGAACAATAATGGCGACCTAGTAACTGATGTCCAGAGCGTACTTAAATTATGGAGGGAACACTTTTCCGCCCTACTAAATGGCAGCAGCACAGAAAGTTGTGGAGAAGAAGAACCCGAGCCCGCAGTCGATGATGACGGAGTCGACGTTCCACCGCCTGACTATGACGAGGTACGTATAGCAATAACGCGGCTGAAAAACAACAAAGCCGCAGGAGCGGACAGCCTGCCAGCTGAGCTATTCAAGTACGGCGGCGAGGAGTTGATAAGGTGCATGCATCAACTCTTGTGCAGAATATGGTCAGATGAACGCATGCCCGACGACTGGAATTTAAGTGTGCTCTGCCCAATCCACAAGAAAGGTGACCCCGCCATTCGCGCCAACTACCGCGGGATCAGCCTTCTAAGCATAGGTTACAAGGTCTTATCGAGCGTATTGTGCGAAAGACTGAAGCCCACCGTCAATGAACTGATTGGGCCTTATCAGTGTGGCTTTAGACCTGGCAAATCCACCATAGACCAGGTATTCACAATACGCCAAATCTTGGAAAAGACCCGCGAGAAAAGGATCGACACTCACCACCTATTTGTCGACTTTAAAGCCGCTTTTGACAGCACTAAAAGGAGTTGCCTATACGCCGCTATGTCTGAATTTGGCATCCCCTCAAAACTCATACGGCTGTGTAAAATGACGTTGAGCAATACCACCAGCTCCGTCAGAATTGGAAAAGACCTCTCCGAGCCGTTCGCCACAAAACGGGGTTTCAGACAGGGCGACTCCCTTTCATGTGACTTCTTTAATCTGATGTTGGAGAAGATAATAAGAGCTGCAGAACTGAACCGCTCAGGAACAATTTACTACAAGAGCGTGCAATTGCTGGCTTATGCCGATGACATCGACATCATCGGTAACAAAAACCGCGAAGTCTGTTCTGCCTTTTCCAAGTTGGATAGGGAAGCAAAGCGCATGGGTCTGGTGGTAAACGAGGACAAGACGAAGTATCTCCTGTCATCAAACAAACAGTCAGCACATTCGCGCCTTGGCACCCACGTCACTGTTGACAGTTACAATTTCGAGAAAGTAGAGAATTTCGTTTACTTGGGAACCAGCATTAACACCGATAATAATGTCAGCATTGAAATCCAACGTAGAATCACTCTTGCCAACAAGTGCTACTTTGGACTGAGTAGGCAATTCAGGAGTAAAGTCCTCTCTCGACGTACGAAAACCACGCTCTATAAGTCACTCATCATGCCCGTGCTGGTATATGGCGCAGAAGCATGGACAATGACAACATCCGATGAGGCGGCTCTTGGGGTGTTTGAGAGAAAGATTTTGCGGAAGATTTACGGTCCTTTACGCGTTGGCGACGGCGAGTACCGCAGACGATGGAACGATGAGCTGTATGAGCTTTACAACGACATAGACATAGTGCAGCGAATTAAAATACAGCGGCTCCGCTGGCTTGGCCATGTCGTTCGAATGGACACCGACGCTCCAGCTCTGAAAGTATTCAACTCGGAACCCGCTGGTGGTAGCAGAGGAAGAGGGAGGCCCCCACTGCGATGGAAAGATCAGGTGGAGAAGGACTTGGCTTCACTTGGCGTTTCCAATTGGCGTCAGTTGGCACAGAGGAGAAACGACTGGCGTGCTTTGCTGAACTCGGCCAAAATCGCTTAGGCGGTTACAGCGCCAAAAAAGAAGAAGAAGAAGAAGCATGGGTTTTCATCTCGAATAAAACCAATGGAAGAAAAAATCCAATATTTTAGATTATGCTTTAATTTCGCACATTTCATTATAATTATTTCTCTATAGGCATAACAAATATGTATTTTTTATTATTTGGTACAAATGGTATCGATTTTAGCTATCATAATTTAGTTACATTTGTTACATATGTATGTATGTAGGTATATTTTATTCAAAATTCAAGTGTTATTAAATTTGGGTATTATTTTTTACATGCGTGTTTACATATATGTATATTAATTTTATTTTGCATTTTTCTCCTAGTCTACATATGTATGTACATATGCAGCTTCAACATATGTATGTAGGTATGTACATAGTAGTGATATCGATATTGTGCATTTGGTATTATAAGTAGGTACATCTAAATATGTGGGTTATAAATGCAATTGGTCCATTTGGCACCTTATTCATCTGTACCTATATACATATGTATATAGTACATCATACATAAATATGTCCCAGTGGGAAAAAGGGAATGCATTACCTTTTTCTACCAAGAAAAGATCAACAACTACGGTTCAACGAAAAGATGCATCGAACGTAGAGACGGGCAAAACACGTGATTTTCTACGGGACACGGTGTGTCACGGTTTTTCATGCGTGAGCGTGAGCGGTTTTGAGAGAAAAATCATGTAACTTCCGTGATCGTGCGTGACTGAAATTTTTGCTGGCGTGAGCGTCCGTGAGCAAGATTTCCGTCTATCATGTCATTTTCACATATTGAGCCCATCCGCCAAAAAGATGTAAGTACATACATACATACATATGGGCATTTCCAAAAATAGGTAAACCGAAAATGCAAGTAAATGAATTCAAACGGCTTTATAACTTTAAACTTCGTATTCAGATGGCGGCAAAATGTTTTCAAAACGCGAAACGGTGGAGAGAAAAACTAATAAAATTAAATAAAAAATTTAATTTAGTATGTGTTACTTGTAAATATATTGTATGGGAGAAAAATTTGTCACGTTCGATATGTCGCGTCCGTCACCAGATTTAATTCAAAAATAAATCAACAACGAATTGCTACTGATTAAAAATGAATTGGTTGTAACAGTTCATCATCTGACTTTATTTAAAGAATGTTTCATAAATGAATACCTTACAGGATTCGCTGAGTCTGGCTTACTTTTGCATGTACTCTTAAAATCACTTCTGTTTTTGTCGCGTGTCCGTTATGCCCTCCTTTTCATCGATTTTCTCGACGTCATCGTTCCAAGCGCACCTATTTTTTTCGTGTCAACCCAAGGACGGTATAAAAGCTACCCAACGGCAAATTTTTTGACAAGTGACTTCAGTTTTCGTAAGATTTATTTAACTCTAAATTCGTACGAATGTAGCGTCCGTAACCCAGGATATGCCCATATGTGTATTTTCAACCCAAATAAAATCGTAAACTACTACTGTTTAACCTATTTACCGTATTTGGCCAAGCTTTTGTTACAATGCTTGTGCGATAAAGACTGTTTATATGAAATGATATTTACATATACACTGCCGGAACAAAGTATTGGCACAGCAAATTTTTCACAATATATGCAACCATTTTCATTCTAAAATTTTTTCGCTAATTTCGTATAAAAATATGGTTCATTCTACAACAAAAAACATAAAAATATAATTCCTAAACTTTGTGCAAAACTCGCGAAAATTCAGCAAATTTACATCAAAATTTTCAACTTTTAATCAGATTTTTTAGAATTTTTTTGAGTATGCAAAAAATGCAAGTTAGTCAAAAATCGCGTTGATTTTTGAGAATTATTTTTTTGTTGCATTTTTTCCATATAAAGTATTTTCGAAAAAAATTTTTGTATGGAAGAGATCGCGTGTAAAAAAAATGCCAAAAATTAACGGTTATTCCTAGCTACTTATAACTTGCACTTTATTATAATACAAATGGGCTACAAATCTGCATACTCAAAAGAATTCTAAAAAATCTGATTAAAAAGTTGAAAATTTTCATTTTCATTTTTCGCGAGTTTTGCACAAAGTTTAGGATTTATATTTTTATGTTTTTTGTTGTTGAATGAACCATATTTTTATAGAAAATTGGCGGAAAAATATTAGAATAAAAAATGTTTCATATATTGTGAAAAATTTGCTGTGCCAATACTTTGTTCCGGCAGTGTATATGTAAATAAAGTCTCAATTTGAAAAAAAAAAATGTCCATGAAGAAGCGTGCGTGATTAAAAAACTAGGCGTCGTGAGCGTACGTGAACGTGATTGAAACAAATATAACAGAACGTGAGAATGCATGATTTACAAAACCATCAAAGTGAGCGTGCGTGAACGTGAGCCAAAATCACTCACGCGGCCATCTCTAATCGCAACCCTGCAGCGAAAAGTACTAGTACAGAACTAGTGAATTGACAAGTTTTCGGGAGTCGAATACCGGTACCTCGCAAATCTATCACCTATGCTTTCTACAGTCGCATTTAACATGGAGTTGTTCTAGGAGGTGACAAGGTACAAGAACCACTTTTTTTCGTTGTGCACTTCCACAGATACTTTTTCATAATTAAAAAAAAAAAAGCGAAAATAAAAGTTTAAAATTATATGTTCTGAGATTTGAACCTGGGCACTCTTGGCTGCAACTAATTGCACTAAGCATCTTTACGCACTCAGCTACAGGCACAAAATGTAAGTGTACTTTCAAATGTTCGGTTTGAGCGCGTATCAACAAAATTCATAACCGCGTATCAACAAAATTCATAACCGCGCATGTGAGGTTGCATAAATTAATTTCTAGATAGTAAAAACGCTCTTATTTTAAAATGGTTCTCTTTTTTTATAAAGCAATCACAATTCAGGCTAGTATATTTCAGGACGAATAGATGAGGATTGAGCCAAGAGCTTGTGTGAACAAATCAAATTTTTGGCAGCAAATGTCAGTGACGCGGTTTTGCAGAATGACGATACGCGGTTTTGTACTTTAAACGACGATTTATCTTTGCTATTTACATTAATGTAAGCGAGCAGATGATGTGTAGTTTTGAATTCAAAACGAAACGTTTGAAAACTAACTCAAGTATTTTTTTACGTTATTCCAACAGCTGCCGTAGCCGAATGGATGAGTGTTCGACTGCCGTGTTGTTGGCCACGGACTTTGTTTTTTTATTTTTATTCTATTTATATTTTCGTAGTGACATGCGACACATTACTTTCGTAAGACATCGCTGTGGAGAAATTCTTGCATCTTTTCGTGCGTAAGTTATAGGGGCCAATCATTAGTTTTTGCATTCCCAGCCATTACATTTTCCCACAGGGGTTATATGTACGTGCATACACATGTAATTTTTCAATTTATAATAATAATATTTTGGCGATTACGATTTTGCTCAGTGTTTTGGTTGAGCTTCTCCTCCAATTTGTGGTGTGCGTGTTTATGTTGTTACGCAAATGCTGGGAACTTCAGTTCTACGATACTTCCGAACGGCAACTGGATTTTATGAGAAGCTTTTACATGGCCGAAATGCACTCGGAGGTTTGTCATTGCCTGGCGAGGGTTGACCGCTGTTAGAAACCACTTTTTCTATAGGATGGAAACCAGGTCCAGCTGAGTGGTAGTATGCACCTCTTACCAATCAGCCACAGCGAGCGTCAATTTATACTAACCCAAAATATTACAGATTTTTGTGCCGTTTAGGTTTATGTAATAACTCCTTTTAAAATTATACATATGTACACATGCTGGTAATTACAAATTTATGTTCTCGTATATGCACATACATACATATGTATGGATGAGCAAATCGCACAGGCTCTTCAAAAGTGTATGAATTCGCAATTTGCAGTGCGATCATATGTGTAATTTACATTGCAAGCTGGAGCAATATTTCATTGTAATCTACTGTAAACTGCCAAAACAGTAAGGCCTCCTTTCAAATAAAATTAATATGAGCTCAGAAATAAGTTTCTTCGTTTTCTGACAAACGGCGCATTTCTAGTTAATACACTTTTGAAAAAGGCGTGCGAAAAATATGTACTATGTACGTATTTCTTGGTCAACAGATTTTAAGCTTTCCGCACTTGCAACTATGTACTAATTTTAAAGGTAAAATAAATGTAGACTTTATTTGGTTTTCTTTGTTCTTACATTTCATTAAATTTGAACGATTATTGTAAAAGTAAAATACTTAAAACTTCATATAATGTTAAAACACGCATTTATAAACTTACAAATGTAAATACATATCTAAATAATTAAATTACACAATACAACATTTTTTTATCCATTTCATTAACTAACTTTTATAGCAATTTCTATTTTTATTACATTTATGATACGCGTACAAGACAGATTTTGCACCAATTGCAGCGGCACGTGTGTTGTTACTTTGCAAAATAGATATGTTGTCTCTGCCTTAGTTCTACTTAAATATTTCATTTATAAAATATAAAAAGTTAACAATAGGACTGACTCAATGCTTTCATGAGGATACACATTACATACATACTGCTTTCTAGAATCAAGATGATTGAAAATGTTCAAAGTATTTTGAAAAAGCCGACCAAGAAGCCACAGTTGCATATAAAAGTATAAAAACAATGCTTTCCTAATTTCCATCGCTAATAATTACCATTAAGCTGATGCCATATAAAACGCTTGCTTAGCTTTGCGTGACAGATTCGCTTTGACAGATCAAATGAAATGGCCAACTCCCATCTTTTTGCGCGCGCGTTGATACTTATTTTGTTTCGTTCAAATTCCGAGTTTTCATGCAGAAACATAAAATTTAATTACATTGCTGATATTTTTAAAGCTAAATACATATATAAAATCCACAGCAATTTCGACGAGTAAAAAAGCAGTACAAAATTGTTTTCTTGGCGTTCATTGTTCATTTTTGTCTGGCGCTTTGCTGGAAAAGTTATAAATGGCACGCAAAGCCACGATTCAATAATTAAAGGTTTGCTCACTATTGACATTCGAGCTTTGACACTCCATTAAGTCCCTTACAAAAGCTTTGCATACACACACACGAACCCACAAACAGTGCCTTGCTAAGGGAGCCGATTTTGTCAAGCGGAAGCGAGAAAACTTTTCTGAGCACAAAGTTTTATCTGGCATCAGCTATACTCTTCTATACTTGTATATTGCTTGTGGCGATTTTACTCGTACTTCATTTAAATTACAAATTTTATTTACTTACAATTATTTATGTATGTAAATACTTATCTATGTAAAAATGCAAAAACACGATTCACTCAATTTTTTTTAGCAAAGTTATTGTTTATCTTGTTTGTTTACTAGTGTTAAACGTATTGC
>NW_023458566.1:24262843-24269133 GCF_013731165.1 Rhagoletis pomonella | reverse complement strand
GCAATACGTTTAACACTAGTAAACAAACAAGATAAACAATAACTTTGATAAAAATTGAGTGAATCGTGTTTTGCATTTTTACATAGATAAGTATTTACATACATAAATAATTGTAAGTAAATAAAATTTGTAATTTAAATGAAGTACGAGTAAAATCGCCACAAGCAATATACAAGTATAGAAGAGTAAAGCTGATGGATGCCAGATAAAACTTTGTGCTCAGAAAAGTTTTCTCGCTTCCTCTTGACAAAATCGGCTCCCTTAGCAAGGCACTGTTTGTGGGTTTTTTGTGTGTGTATGCAAAGCTTTTGTCAGGGAGTTTAATGGAGTGTCAAAACTCGAATGTCAATAGTGAGCAAACCTTTAATTATTGAATCGTGGCTTTGCGTGCCATTTATAACTTTTCCAGCAAAGCGCCAGACAAAAATGAACAATGAACGCCAAGAAAACAATTTTGTACTGCTTTTTTACTCGTCGAAATTGCTGTGGATTTTATATATGTATTTAGCTTTAAAACTATCAGCAATGTAATTAAATTTTATGTTTCTGCATGAAAACTCGGAATTTGAACGAAACAAAATAAGTATCAACGCGCGCGCAAAAAGATGGGAGTTGGCCATTTCATCTTATCTGTCAAAGCGAATCTGTCACGCAAAGCTAAGCAAGCGTTTTATCTGGCATCAGCTTAATGGTAATTATTAGCGATGGAAATTAGGAAAGCATTGTTTTTATACTTTTATATGCAACTGTGGCTTCTTGGTCGGCTTTTTCAAAATACTTTGAACATTTTCAATCATCTTGATTCTAGAAAGAAGTATGTATGTAATGTGTATCCTCATGAAAGCATTGAGTCAGTCCTATTGTTAACTTTTTATATTTTATAAATGAAATATTTAAGTAGAACTAAGGCAGAGACAACATATCTATTTTGCAAAGTAACAACACACGTGCCGCTGCAATTGGTGCAACATCTGTCTTGTACGCGTATCATAAATGTAATAAAAATAGAAATTGCTATAAAAGTTAGTTAATGAAATGGATAAAAAATGTTGTATTGTGTAATTTAATTATTTAGATATGTATTTATATTTGTAAGTTTATAAATGCGTGTTTTAACATTATATGAAGTTTTAAGTATTTTACTTTTACAATAATCGTTCAAATTTAATGAAATGTAAGAACAAAGAAAACCAAATAAAGTCTACATTTATTTTACCTTTAAAATTAGTACATAGTTGCAAGTGCGGAAAGCTAAAAATCTGTTGACCAAGAAATACGTACATAGTACATATTTTTCGCACGCCTTTTTCAAAAGTGTATTAACTAGAAATGCGCCGTTTGTCAGAAAACGAAGAAACTTATTTCTGAGCTCTTATTAATTTTATTTGAAAGGAGGCCTTACTGTTTTGGCAGTTTACAGTAGATTACAATGAAATATTGCCCCAGATTGGAATGTAAATTACACATATGATCGCATTGCAAATTGTGAATTCATACACTTTTGAAGAGCCTGTGCGATTTTCTTATCCATACATATGTATGTGCATATACGAGAACATAAATTTGTAAATACTAGCATGTGTACATATGTATAATTTTAAAAAGACTTATTACATAAACCTAAACGGCACAAAAATCTGTAATTTTTTGGATTAGTATAAATTGACGCTCGCTGTGGCTGATTGGTAAGAGGTGTATACTACCACTCAGCAGGACCTGGTTTTCATCCTATAGAAAAAGTGGTTTCTAACAGCGGTCAACCCTCGGCAGGCAATGACAAATCTCCGAGTGCATTTCGGCCATGTAAAAGCTTCTCATAAAATCCAGTTGCCGTTCGGAGGTATCGTAGAACTGAAGTTCCCAGCATTTGCGTAACAACATAAACACGCACACCACAAATTGGAGGAGAAGCTCTGCCAAAACACTGAGCAAAATCGTATTCGCTAAAATATTATTATTATAAATTGAAAAATTACATGTGTATGCACGTACATATAACCCCTGTGGGAAAAGGTAATGGCTGGGAATGCAAAAACTAATGATTGGCCCCTATAACTTACACACGAAAAGATGCAAGAATTTCTCCACAGCGATGTCTTACGAAAGTAATGTGTCGCATGTCACTACGAAACTATAAATAGAATAAAAATAAAAAAAACAAAGTCCGTGGCATAGGTTTCGAGCCCGTGGCCAACAAAACGGCAGTCGAACACTCATCCATTCGGCTACGGCAGCTGTTGAAATAACGTAAAAAAATACTTGAGTTAGTTTTCAAACGTTTTGTTTTGAATTCAAAACTACACATCATCTGTTCGCTTACATTAATGTAAATAGCAAAGCTAAATCGTCGTTTAAAATACAAAACCACGTATCGTCATTCTGCAAAACCGCCTCACTGATATAATTGCTGCCAAAAATTGGATTTGTTCACACAAGCTCTTGGCTCAATCCTCATCTATTCGTCCTGAAATATACTATTTAGCCTGAATTGCGATTGCTTCATAAAAAAAGAGAACCATTTTAAAATAAGAGCGTTTTTACTATCTAGAAATTAATTTATGCAACCTCACATGCGCGGTTATGAATTTTGTTGATACGCGGTTATGAATTTTGTTGATACGCGCTCAAACCGAACATTTGAAAGCACATTTACATTTTGTGCCTGTAGCTGAGTGCGTAAAGATGCTTGGTGCAATTAGTTGCAGCCAAGAGTGTCCAGGTTCAAATCTCAGAACATATAATTTTAAACATTTATTTTCGTTTTTTTTTTTTTTATTTATGAAAAAGTATCTGTGGAAGTGCACAACGAAAAAAAGTGGTTTTTGTACCTTGTCACCTTCTAGGACAACTCCATGTTAAATGCGACAGTAGAAAGCATGGGTGATAGATTTGCGAGGTACCGGTATTCGACTCCCGAAAACTTGTCAATTCACTAGTTCTGTACTAGTACTTTTCGCTGCAGGGTTGCGATTAGAGATGGGCGCGTGAGTGATTTTGGCTCACGTTCACGCACGCTCACTTTGATGGTTTTGTAAATCATGCATTCTCACGTTCTGTTATATTTGTTTCAATCACGTTCACGTACGCTCACGACGCCTAGGTTTTTAATCACGCACGCTTCTTCATGGACATTTTTTTTTCAAATTGGGACTTTATTTACATATACACTGCCGGAACAAAGTATTGGCACAGCAAATTTTTCACAATATATGCAACAATTTTTATTCTAATATTTTTCCGCCAATTTTCTATTAAAATATGGTTCATTCAACAACAAAAAACATAAAAATATAAATCTTAAACTTTGTGCAAAACTCGCGAAAAATGAAAATGAACATTTTCAACTTTTTAATCAGATTTTTTAGACTTCGTTTGAGTATGCATTTGTATTATAATAAAGTGCAAGTTATAAGTAGCTAGGAATAACCGTTGATTTTTGGCAATTTTTTTTTCACGCAGTCTTTTCATACAAAAATTTTTTTCGAAAATACTTTATATGGAAAAAATGCAAAACACCTTCAATAAAAAAAATCTCAAAAACCAACGCGTGTGCCACGTAGAAAATCACGTGTTTTGCCCGTCTCTACGTTCGATGCATCTTTTCGTTGAACCGTAGTTGTTGATCTTTTCTTGGTAGAAAAAGGAAATGCATTCCCTTTTTCCCACTGGGACATATTTATGTATGATATACTATATACATATGTATATATGTAGGTACAGATGAATAAGGTGCCAAATGGACCAATTGCATTTATAACCCACATACATATTTATATGTACCTACTTATAATACCAAATGCACAATATCGATATCACTACTATGTACATACATACATACATATGTTAAAGCTGCATATGTACATATGTAGACTAGGAGAAAAATGCAAAATAAAATTAATATATGTATATGTAAACACGCATGTAAAAAATAATATCCAAATTTAATAACACTTGAATTTTGAATAAAATATACCTACATACATACATATGTAACAAATGTAACTAAATTATGATAGCTAAAATCGATACCATTTGTACCAAATAATAAAAAATACATATTTGTTATGCCTATAGAGAAATAATTATAATGAAATGTGCGAAATTAAAGCATAATCTAAAATATTGGATTTTTTTCTTCCATTGGTTTTATTCGAGATGAAAACCTATGCATGTACTACATTTTTACATAGTGTCGATGATTTGACTGGCAGCGTTACATTCGTACGCATTTTTTTACAATATGAATCATTTGTCCATTAAAGAGGTTTTTTGGGTGATATGATTAGGCATGGTCAAAACTATGTTTCATCAAAAAAGGGATTTTTTTTAATCATATATGTAATACTTCTATATTGGCAATAAGCTAACTCCACAATGTGTAAGCATTCTCATTCTATTCTATCATTCTTGGTCAAGCATTGCCTATGTGTGATATTGGCTCGTGTCTTGCCCGCAAACGTTCAAATAAACACGTTAATTCGACAAACAATTTTTTTTCTTGTCCGCGCACTTGCTCACCACGACGATCAGAAGGCAAGTGCGCTTGTTTTTTGTCAAGCAAAACGCGAGACGATTGATAAAGATATTTGATCGTCTCCATGGCGCTTTACATTAAAAGAAAAATAGAAGTAGTTACAGGAAAAGTGGTTTTTCGCGTTCCAGGTGACTTTTATTTTTTTTCTCTTGCTCCTCTCTTTCAAGAGAGTAATTTTGTTATTTGACAGTTTTACAGGTTTTTACACGAAGTTATCTGGAACGCAACTATATAAGTCTTTTGTTCTCTTTCATTGCAAGTTGAATTATTTTAATATCTATTGCAAAATTTTGTACATAAAATAAAATAACACTTTTTAATATACAACGCTTTTATAAATGGACTAAAAATTAGAAAATAAAATAATGTAAAAAAAAATATTTTTTAAGAACAAGCTTTCACTAAATGGCTTTTAGTAACTTTAACGAGACCTTACCTTATTTTATTTTATTCATTTTAGTGCAGTATTGACAAAATTTACTTGCTAAAAAATCTTTTGTTACACTACTTTATGTTATTCCTTTGATTGTACATGTTAAATAAAATATTTTTTTTTTACATTATTTTATTCAGTATGTCATTTGCAATGAATGCAGGAGGACATCTGCATACTCAATTGTTCAAAATTTCAGGTTTTTGACAATCAGCGAGAGTCGTGCCGAATGCATGTCGTTTTTCGAGAGTCGAATCGTATCGAAAATTTAGCGTCATTGCCTAAAATTTCCACCCGACTAGTGTATTAAAACGGAAGAACTTGGCAGCACTGCATAGTTTTCGACAATTTTCGTCGTTTACTTATTTCAGCAGGACAGTAGACAATGCTAATGCTGTTGTCGAGTCGTACAATTCAGCCTAATTTACGACTTACGCAATGAGGCTGAATGTTTGCTCATAAAATTAGGGTAAATGCGATAAAATTAGCGATAAATGCTTAAAACTTGCTACCTGGGGGTTTTTGAGGTCGGTGATCACGAATCTAAGGTTATATTTTAAAAATTCAAAATTGCGAATCCTCTACGGCCAACATAGAAAATACGCCTGTAGTTAGCCTATATAAAATTTGGTTTCCGAAGCCCACTACGAGGTAGTTACAGTACGAGAGTTCACTTTTTATTTTTTTGTATTTTTTATATCTTGTTTTTGTTATGTTTTTAATAGTTTTCTTTCACTACATTAAGGTTGGACGCTTTTCATAGAAAAAAAGGAATTTCAAGTTTAAAATGAAATGAGGAGGTTTCAGTGCAAATCTACACTTCACTTTTTTATATTTATATTTTTTTTGCTTTGCAAGTTTAAAATGAAATGAGGAGGTTCCAGTGCAAATCTATACTCCACTTTTTTATTTTCTTGTATTTTTAAATTTGTTTGTTTTTGCCTTTTTTGTATGTTATAAGTATGTATGTATGTACATATATATAGATAGTGTTTTAAACAGAGATCGAAAATAACCGTCACCAAGTGTCTTGTATGGTGTTTACCACTGCCAAAAACACTCATCTCTCAAGCAAAGAGTGTTTCTCACCGTGGCATATCACTCTGTGCGATCTTTTTGTGTTTTCCGTTGTGGGTTATTTATCAACTGCTAAAATTTCCCTTAGGCAAACACACTTTGGCAGGGACTTTTATTTTTAAGTGTCTTAATTTGTGGGTTATAGTCTTCTTCTTTATTGGCGCTGTAACCGCCTAAGCGATTTTGGCCGAGTCCAAACCAGCACGCCAGTCATTTCTCTTCTGTGCTAACTGACGCCAATTGGAA
>NW_023458566.1:24248716-24262743 GCF_013731165.1 Rhagoletis pomonella | reverse complement strand
TATTTTGTAGCAAAATGACTAGAACGAGTCATAAGAAAAACCGTCCGTTTGATTTTAAATTAATATCGCTTGTGGAACCCCATCCGGTGCTTTATCAGCGGCACTGGAGTGGTCTTTCGACTTTCGACTGTATGAAGGAGAAAACTCGTATATGGAATGAGATTGCCAAAGATATGGAAGCCAGTGGTAAATGCATTAATCTATACATACATAAGCGAAACCTTTCTTATTTTTTTTGTAGCCGACTTTTGCATCAGTCGTTGGAACAATTTAAAAAATCATTTTTTTCGTGAACTGCGCCACTGTCACCAGCTATGCCCTAAGGAAGGCATTATTCGGGGGTCAACGTGGCCTTATTTGGAGAGAATGCATTTTCTCCAAAGAACGGCACCATTTAATAAGCCTAGTAAATGTGAACAGACCTATCGGTCTGTGGAACACTTGGAATCAGCGGAAGAAGAAATGTCCGAGACCCAATCAAATGATAACTTGCAGCCTAATGAGAGTTACATAGAGTTTGAAGAATTATCAAATGATATTTTAGATAACGAGAAAAGTGTCGTATTACCAGATCCCGACCAAATGATTAAAGAGCGTTTGGAGAATTTCAACCAAATGGCAGAGTTGTTGAAGAACATTCCCAGCGAGACCAAAATTCAAGCAGAACGTCGTATAATGGCTTATTTATGTAAATGTCAATTAAGAGCCTTAGTAAATAAGGGAATTGACGACTTGTCAATTTGAAAACGAAATCATGGTTGCATATTTCCTCTTGTGCGAAATTAACTGCTTATACATATGAGAAAGTGTTGTCCAAAAAGGTACACATGTCAAAACGAAACGATTTTGAATTATCTCGAAAAACTGCTTGAGCGAATGGACACGAGTCCTTTTGTTTCAGCAATGAACTGAAATTTGATGAATGTAGATAGATGGAAACAATATCCAACCGAAATCTAATTTTTGTTTACTTCTGCACATCACCTCCTCATATGTATGTTGTAGCAAAGCTAGAGTTGCATTGTCTTGTATATGTGTATATGTATATTTCATAGACCTGACAAAAAATAAACTTTAATCTCACGGTTACTTAAACAGTTATCTTTTCTAAATCTGCCCATGCTATTTTGGGTTTTTGTAGAAAATCTTCGCGTTGCAGTTGATCTAATAAAACTGTTTGCTCCCGTACGTACTTCACCAGACGTTCAATTTTTATAATGTCGTCACAATTCATAGCGAAGAAGCGGCGCCATAGCGCCCCAGCTAATACGCGGTCATCTGACATAATGCCTTCGTCATATGCAATTAGTGCCGCCTGAAACTGTTCCGAAAGAATTTCGATTTGTTCTCGGGTTTTAGATGGATTATGAGTCTACAAATAAAAATTTTCAATATATACTTTAACTATATTTTTTGAGGATTATTTTTACTCCTAGCTTTTTGGCTCGTGCATTCACGTCGCCCCACATAACTTCTACAATGCAGTTACGAAGAAAACGCCCATCTTCACCAGATTCAGATCCCTCAGCCATAGCTCGAACAAGTAACATCCACACATGCAATTCAGTCACGAGGAACCAGGAGTTAAATGTGTTGGGCATATCGAAAGCTTTAAAGAAGTTCAGGTAGTTGATTTTATCAGCCACGCTTTCGTACAACAAATGACTGGACACTCTCAAGCGCTAAAATGGCATTAGTTTAGTTATTACTAGATAAAAACATAATTTAATCTCGGAACTAACGGTTTTTGTGTTGGGCGAAAAGCCTACTCGTTTAAGAACTCGTTTTAATATGTTGTCATCTGAACTTTCGGGCTGATTGTTGACCACATCTGTTCGGGTTGTGGTGCTATATTCCTGGGCATTCTGTGTGCTCAGCCGACATGGTCGCACAGAAGCAGTAGTTGTAATCACCAAATTATTGCTCTTCCTCAAAATCTATTAAAATGTTTAACATATGTACATATGTATGTGAATACGCATGTTTTGCTAGAAGGCAGTTTACAGTTTACATAAGCTTTAATGTACAATGTACAATTTCACAACTCCGCCACAACACGATAATTTTTTGTAATTTACCTCGATGAAACTATTTTTGCTTCGATAAATTCGCGTCAAATGTCGAAGGTGCAGCATTTTCTAATTTCGACTTATTGAGATTATTAAAAAAAAAAAATGTAAACACAATTGCGAGCAATGTGAATTTAGCAAAGTACGTTCAGTGCAAGGCGAATTCGCCTTGAGGGAAACCAAGGCGCATCAATTCCATGTGATAGCGATTGAAGCTGTGCTTCTTCTTATAAGCACGCTGGTGTCAAATTATCGTCTGTTTTGCTTTGTTTACGTATCCGTGTGCACTTACACATATACGTAAATATATACCCTGCAAACAAATGCTCCCGAAACCTTTACGGAAATTTGTTACGATTCTTTTAGGAATCTTCAAAGAAAAACATATGAAGCGGTTGACATGAACTAGTAAAGAAATTTCTGTACGATTACTTAAAGAAATATCTTTAAAAAAAAGTAATTGTTCGAAGTTGTTGTTGTTTTAGATTGAAAATGAGCATGATTCAATTATTAAAGGTTTTGTAAGTAGCTTTTTTCTTGGGGAGATCATACCACTGTCAGAATATTAACCATTCGCCGGGTTTCACGAAAAAAAAATTTGAATGAGTAAAAATATCAAAATAAAAAAAAAATATCAAAATATTCGCCATAAAAAGGCGTTTGCATTGTTCTACTTTGCATTCTACTTTCAACTAATCGCTTTCAACAAAGTTGGTCGCCAGCCAACATTCGCCTCGTGCGTACACCTTTTAAGTGTGCAATTACATCGCGCCATTGACTAAACCGAGCTGTCGTGTGACCATTGGGCCTATGGATGCGGTTTGGCAATGTTATATTGCGTCAAAGTCTCATTCGGAGACACCAGGATTGTGGAGGACAATACCTAAATACCTTCGTTGGCTCATTTACCAAAACCATTGCACGCTTTGCTTTACAGCGAGTTGGCGGAATCAAGAGGTCTCCGCGAATATCGACAAATACATTTCGGCATTTAAGGGAATTTCGTCTCTTTAGCCTACATTGAATTTCTGTAGTCCAACGATTCTCACCCATTTTGATTTGTTGGCGCCTTTCATTATTGAATCATAGAAAATGTGAATGTGTGTGTGTTTGTGTGTAAAATTTTAAAATTAAATTGCTTGCAAACGTCAAGAATTTGAAAAATTCCTCTCAGCGGTTCTACCTTCCTATTTTTTTTTATCATGGTATGCAGGGTATACATATACATACGAATATGAAAAGATAAAGATGTTGATGACACAAGTTCATACCAACGGTAAATGTTGTTTTTGTATGATTGCAACAACCTGTAGTTATTGAATCATGGAGGGAAACTATTAAAAATGTTAATATTCGGGATTACAAAGCCCTTTAAAATAAATTCCGACGTCAGAGTAAAAATAAAAACGCCAATTTAAATAAAAATGTAGGTTTCAATCCCATTTATTTATTATTTATTTTATGGTAGCTTGTCAAACAATATAGAAGCAATTTTTTTCGATTTAAGTTGTTGGAAAGTAATGAATATCCAAATCCCGGAACTAATCCCGGCTCGCGCCATGACATCCCGAAAATCCCGGGGTTGTAAAAAGCGAAAAAATTAACATCCCTAGAAACTATGGAATGGAGAAAAACGCGTTGTCAAAATCAGCTGATTCTCAAGGAAGCGCGAATTTAAGTGATGTGAATCGTGATGCATTGTACATTACTAATATTTGTATACATATAAGTATTTTCTAGTAGAAAAATGCCTATTGTAATAAAAACGTAAGTAACTTAGCAGAGTAAAATTTTTGAATAGCTACATATAAACTCATGCTGTACTACCAATCTAAAGGGATTGTTTAATTTAGACAATTGGTCTTATGCATAAAATCTAAGCAAAGTTTTCTTTAAAATTTCAGAACTCGATTTGTTCAAATAAATTTAAGCGGTATGAAATTTCAAGAAAACGCAGTCTCAATTTTTATGCATACGGGCTTATATTCATACATACGTATGTATGTTCAATTGTAAGATAAAAAATATTGTCAACCGAGTAGATATATTGATAAAACAAATTAGACTATGTATATTGTTACCTTAATATAGAAAGGCCCTACCTCACATCGTCGCTGAAATGAAAAAAAACGTAACCAACTAAAATCGTTTATTCCCTAAAACGATGTGGGGACTTATAATTCGATGAAATGCATCATAATCAATCAAAAAGTAAATTTTGGATTTTTAGTTACGTTAGTTAAATATGGTTTTAGTACAATTCAAATTTACTAAAATACCAAATAGTAATTGCTGAAGTCTAGAAAAAGAAGTCTGATGAGGAGATGTGGTGATCTCCGAAATAGTGCTATAACTTCTACCGCTTAGACTTTGTTGCTTTTTCAATTTTTCCTAATAAACAATCGTGGTACAAAGCTCAATAAAAATATTAAAAATAAAATGTTAACAAGCCACAATAACATTGACAAATACGTAATTGTTTTATCCGTTCTTTAAAAAATTGTTAATTCAATGATTACTGTAGTATCCCCACAAAGTCTGCCATATTATGGAGTAGGATATTAAACAAGTATGTATATTTACATATACTTCATAGCAGATATAACCATGTACATAAGGATCAACACATGCATACATACATACGTCTATTAACTTTTAGATAACATTATCAATATAAATACATTATCCTCGCCCACTAGATCATTTTTTACTCAATATAAATACTAGTATTTTAAATGTCCTACAGACCCTCACCAACTGGCCTCGAAGAATATGCAATCGTAGAGCTTCAGGGTGATCTCGAAATACGATCCGGCGAGAATATACACGATCTCTTCATAGGCGATTTATATTACAATAAATACGGCCAGCCAGTAAGATTTCCTAGCCCTATAATTTTAATCCCATGCCTACCAATTTTCTTTGCATCATTTTAGATACTTATAATTGGTCATCATATACTACAAGGACGTGAGCAAAAGTTAGAAAAACCATTTGCAGTTCTCGAGAAAACAAAAAGCAATGAAGGACGGATGTTATTAGGCGAAACGAGTATAACATGTGATCCCGACGCTACTTTAAATAGGACGGTCGATCGCACTGTTCTAGATAACACAGTTGCTTTGGAAAATAAATCGCGCCAAAGCACTGAGTACAGAGTACGCGCTCTATGCACCAAGAAGCTCACCTTCAAATCACGACCAAAGCCAATCATTGCGAATATTGCAGCCACAGTATAAGGTTAAGAACTGAACTAAATTGTTGGACATGTACATATTTAATGACATTTCAAAACATGATTTTAAACATAAAGAAATATGTACATACATTTAAAAAAGGATTATTAATTACACAATTTCCATTTCTCGTTCTATGCCCACGAATTTTAGCTGTTCTGTAGGGCCATATCTGTAGTCGAAAAACAATTCTTCTCCCGGTTGAATTGCACGCTTAGCAAATATCCCAATTCTATGGTCACCAGTAACCATCATTACTTTAGCGTAACAATTTGGATTGATGGAATGATTAGCGAAACGTATTTTATTGCCCTTACGAGTAGCATCCACCACAAAATCGTTGTTTAGGTTGAATAAGAATGAGCACATGTACTTATCATAGACTTTGCCTCGGCGATCGGCTTCATCCTGTGAAATAATTTCGCCACAATACTCCGAGATAAACTCGTTTTTCTGGGCACCTTCTTTGAGAAATATGCCCCAACCGGCTATATCGGACGGTGCCATTAGTAAATGTTTATCTGGAATAATCAGATATTAGCAACAAACTATAAGGAATAAGTTCAATTTGTTTACGTAATCCACGCTGCACGCAAACATTCTTGCAAGTGATTTTCGTCAGCTTAAACTGGTCGGCGCCGCAGGCCTGACACAAATCTGGATCGCATTCTCGCACCGCCAAATAACATGGGCATTGCTTTGTGTTACATTGGGCCTTACAACGACAACCAGGAAAACGATTTTGACAATCACTGCTGCAGTTGCAGAACTTCTCGCAAAAGTTCTGTGTCTGAATGCAAGAACAATTCATGTCACATGGTCCGGCATGATCACATGGTGTATAATTGTAAACATGGTTTGATGTAGAATCCTTTTTCAACTGTATTTTGCGGCAATGGAGCGACCATAGGCGCTGCTTCTTCTTCTTCTTCCTTGGTGGAGTATAGTCTTGACGCAACTCCTCAATGCAAAATTCTGCCTCCTCCTTTTGAGCAAACTCATACACCTTTAATTAATAATAAATGATAAGGGGAGAAGCACGCCTAAGTATAAGTACATACTTGTTGACACGTTTTTGTTAGCATTGTTTGGGCAATAGCGCAATAATTTTTCAAAAATACTTTGTGCAATGTGCGAAATAGAGACTGGTCAGCTCCCGTCCAGTCACATTTTGTGTTAGTTGTATTCATCATTCCAGCTAAAATAAGAATTTTTACTTCAAGCAATTAAATTTACATAAAGCAAGTAAAGTCATACCCATTATAGAGTTTATTTCGGCGGAGGCAGCACTGTTCACAGCAATGCTATTTTCTTTGCCATTATCTGCATTGAAATCCTTGTTGCTAAATTGACTGTTGCTGTCATTGCTGTCTTCAGAGCTAGCTTCATTGCATGAATCAATAGGGGGCGTTTTACTATCAGCAGCTAATTTTTCTTTCATGCCGTCCTACCAAAAATAGCTCAACTATCAGACTGTATAAAATATTAACGGAAGTTTTTTACCAGCAACATATAGCAGGCATTACTACAGGGATCCGTGAACGATTTCAACTCAGGAAAACGACGTTTTTGTAAATTAGGCCCAGCATGGCCAACCTGAAGACCTATTCCAAACCAATAGTTTGTTAATTCAATAAAAAAATAAGGAATAATTCATATCAATGGCGAGCACATGTTAGCTTCTCCGTTTTTAATGTACTAACATTGAAGGTTAGACATCAGAAAATGCGGTGATGCGATGAGTGGATGCGTTATGTGGTTAAATGTTAAATGATGTTGGCGAGACTGATGTTTAAGTTAAGGTACAATAATAAAATGGTTCATATATCACTTCTAAACTTACATGGTATTTTTGACGTCAATATAAACATACATACTTATATACTTATTTGTACTCTTATTTATATATAGGTATGTACACATATTTTCATGAGGGTTAAAGGAATTAAATAGACATTTAATTATACTAGCCAAACCCAGCTAGTGCTGTTGATTTGCCAAGTTTAAATGTCCCGAGATATTACAATACATTTTATAAATACATATATACATATAGTGTTGATGCTGCAGCTTTCAGGTAGACAAACTCTAATCTATTATCAAAGCAAATAACATTGGCGCTTTGTAACGATTTTTTTTTGTTTTTAACTTGAAAAGGATTTGAAAGAAGTACATGAATTGAGGTTTTTGAGCCTGTAAACTACTGCAGTGGTGATGATGTTGGTAAGTTATGTGAAAAATGGTTGACGATTCCGTTAATTTAAAATGAGTCTTATAAATATATATGCTTTCTTAACTACAACTCACCGTTCGTTTGGTGACCTAAGTTGCAGTTCATTTGCAGTTTCAATATGAAGTATCATAAGCATTTTTAAGGGGTTCATTTGGGTAATAATAGGCAAACGTTTTTTGCACGAAAAAGAAAAAGGAAAAGAGATTCTTTAAACTACAATTATTTTGTTCTGTTGCTGTATACACATTATTCTTAGTGTGGCTAATAACAATTAGAATTAACATTAATTTCTTTATATTCACAATAAATGCGCCCTTCAAATAACAACTTAAAGAAAAATACTTACGATGTAAAAAACAGTCGTATTTAAAACACCGCCGGCAAAACAGTGTGTGAAATGAATGCATGGTTCGTTCTCGAGACACACTTTCGGCTTTTTCCCCATCAATATTAGGAGTGCATTCTTGTGGCCTTTCAGGATCCTGGTGCTCTGTGAGCTCAATGTATCTAATAATACAAAATAAAACCACAATCATGTTGTTACATTCGTAAGATTTAACATAGCTTCGATTTACAAAATTCTTTTCAGGTATTTGTGAACAAAGTAGAAATAATTTTGCAATAAACCGATGTAAGCCATAAAGCTGACGGCTCTTCCCAGAAGATAATTTAGGTAGGCCTTCTTAATTAAAGCCATTCTAAGAGGCCTAAGATGCCTTCGAGAAGGGCTTATCCATTTACATTTTACGCGAATACGTAAATTTATATTATTTAGCATTACAAATTAATTTCAATAAGCATTTTAAGTTGCAATAACACATATTTGATATAAACCTTATGCAAATACTTCAAAGATGGATGATTTTTATAAATTAAAGCAGCTCTAAAATAACTCCTAAAAGCCCTTCTGGCAAGCCTTCCATGGGTAGCGAAAGAAGCCCTCCATACAAAAAAGAAAATAATGTAGAGTGGAAGGCCTTTCGGAAGGGCTTTTAACTCCTTAAATTATCTACTGGGTTTAGCAGTTTCCATTAAAAATCTTCATTATTCATCTATATATATTGAAAACCTATTTGCAAACCACACCGATTTCAAATCGTATGGTTTTCAGAACAGGCGCAATAAATAAGTGTACTTTCGAAAAAGATAAACATACTTTTCTTTTAACTCCTGTGGAGTTCCTTTGTCTGGGAAGTTAGAGCTTATTGCTTGAAAAATTATAGGAGCAGGAAACGGAAGTTTTTCCTTTGTCTCCTCATCCTCCTTCTTTAAGATATTCGTTTCTTCTTCCGATTTTGTACTCTTCAAATTGGTAGTTGAGTCTTTAACTTTTTCTTTCTCCTTATCGTCCTTAATTCCCGTTTCACTTTTTACAGTTTCTGACCTGATCTGCCCACCTACAGCGCCACTAGAAGATGTTTCTTCCTCTTTTGTATAATTACGCATCAAAGCGTGCACTAATTCAACAAAAATTGCATCATCCATAAAAGAAGGGTCCTTGTCTCCATGGACTTTTCCATCGTAGTTCTTTATTAGTTCCTCAATGAATTTCCCATCCTTATCTAGTACTTCATCCCCCATATACGGAATATTATGCAACACCGTTTCATCCTCGACCATAAAGTTTTGTTGTGTAGGTGCCCAAGTATACATTGTTGGGATTGGCGTAACCGCATTTATTACACAAATTGGGACTCGTTGGGGACCGCTACCGTTATAGCCAGAAACCTCGGCTCGTTTTATGCAGTCTAAATGAGGAGGATCATAAGGCTGAGCGTGCCATACTTTTGGCTCGCAATATAGATCTTGTACATTGTAGTTATGCTCCTCCCTAGAAAACATTCAAGAAATTATTTACAGAAAAACAAGGTTTTAGAACTAACCAGTTTTTTATCCAAGCTTCTTTGATTTCGTCAGCTCGTTTATAGCGTTTCTGTTGTCTAATTTTCATGTACTCCGTTTTAACACGGCGTTTCCATTCTAATGGAACTTTATTTGCACACATTTTCCATAAAATGCGAAAGCTACATGAAATCCCTTCACCTGGACAGAGAAAAATATATTGGTGAATAAGTGGCGGTAAAAGCATTCAACATCTGCTGATTAGCAATGTCAGAAAAACATCGATGGATCGAAAATATCGATGTTTAGCTTCGATGATCGAAAATTTTCCACTCGATGTATCGATATTTTTTGAAAATTGGCCCCCTAGTACATTGAACCAAGAATGAGGCTGCTTCAGCAAACGTTTTAGTAAACTTCATGGGGAGATTACGATAACCGGGGCAACGAATTTTGACCTTGCCTTTGGAAAACTGGGCGTCTCCGCTTTTCAAATATACCCACTTTTAGGGGTCGGGTCGGGGCCTTCTAGTTTTCAAGATATTTAGTCTTGAAAGTTATTTTTTATTTTTTTTTTTTAATACTAATATCTTATAAAATACATAACCGATTAAAAAACGCAATATTTCAAAATAAAGATAGATAGATAGAAAGAGAGAAATTGAATTTATGTTTCACAAATTTGATTTTAAGAATATAAAGATTGAAAATACATTCACTATTCCTTAAAAGCACCAAGTAAATGCAGGCAACATGTAAACACAAAACAGCTGATATGCACTTTGACGCTTTATCCATTTTTACCCGGAGCAAACATCTGAGCAGTTGCCGACAGGAAGAAGAAGAAGACACTTACGATGCAATACGTTCCAATTTTCGCTGTCTATTACCCATTTTGTTGCGTAGGGGAATGATTTCTGTGCTATTTTGTGCACTCGCTGGATCCTGCGTTGCGTACGGGAAAGAACCTATTGTGAAGTTTCGCTAACCGGCCGTCTTCACGTGCTGGAAAATCTCGCTTGTTTTCAACTGTCATTTTTGTTGTTTAACAGCTATGTTCTCATTTCGCAGAATTCTTCAGAGTAGCAACATCGTTTACTTTGGAGGCAAATTCAAATTTAGAGGCAGCCATTTTTTATTTGAAAACAGATTTTCTTATTTTCTCAAACTTTTAAGAGCCTGCAAGGCTTGAACCTTCTTGTTTGGCGACATTTTCAAATGCCCAGTCAACAAAACTCTATCTCGCTTGCGAGAGAGAAAAGCAGAACCAGAGATAAATCGATACCATCAAGGTATTACTCAAATCAGTACTTGTACTTGTATCAAACAAGGTATCGATACCTACTCAGTATCGGAAAGGTATCGAGTACTTGTACATAGAATTATTGATTTCAAAACCATTAGAATACATATTTACAAGATAAATAGAGAAATTTTTTTCATATAAAATAAGTTTAAGGAAAGAACTATTTTTTTTGTTATATTTCCCAAAAACATCAACTTTTCCAAGAGCTTTCCTGGAAAGCGGTTTCGAGATTTGGATAAAGTTGTACCTGTTTTTGAGAAAAGCCGGGAACAGATGACCCAACAACCGTTATATACACACAGGTTTCCTTATATAGCTGCCAAAATGTAGTGCGCATATCTTCCCATTCCTCTAATGGTTTGCTTTTCAAAGAAGATGCTGAATCATAATAAGTTTTGCGCTTCCGATACAAGTACTTTTTTTTTCGATACCTACTTGGATCGCAGTAAAAAGTATAGAGTACAAAAATTCTTGGTAAATCGAAAAAAGTATCGAGTATGTACTTGGATTTACTTGTATCGATTTATCCCTACGCAGAACGCAAGCCAGATTTCCAAGCATGTGAAGACGGCCGGTAAAACTGACATCGATAGTTTTCAAAAACTATCAATAGTGGCGACAGTTTTCAGATCGATACTATCGATATAGCTATATAATATCGATAGTATCCGAGCTCTAGAACGGTCAAAGGGGGACGAGTGCAAGAATCATATTTACTGAAAGAATTGTGAATTTGCAGCCACTAAATTCTATCTACACAAAAAATAAAATGAAATCTTCTTAGTAAGATATTAGGTTACTTTCTGTAATCACTGAAACAACTTTATACAATTGGTACCGGAAGTAGAGGATTAAAGCCTCAGTCAACTATAAAATTGCCATTATGGAGCCATCGGCCTGTGAAGGTATTTATGGTACAAGTGTATTTTCATTTGCATATATAATTATAGTATATGAATGATTATAATGTTATATTGGGCATTTAGCTTACTCTGATGTGCGCATATGTACATACATATATATGTATCTTATTTTTAACTTTCAGATTTAAAAGCCTTTGAGCGAAGACTAACGGAAGTAGTATCTTCTTATGGACCATCTACAATGCGATGGCGAAGTAAGTAATTTGCTGCGATATGCTTACATGTGCACATACATATGTATGAATGACAAAATGTTGATGCAAATCTTACTATTTTTCCTAATTTTTGCAGTAGTTCTTGCCACCATTTCCATATGCACAGCAATTGGTGCCTTTTATTGGCTCCGGGATCCGCGAACATCTATAGTGCCTTTAATGGAGTCTCTGCTCTTGCATCCCATATTCACCTTTGCTACATTGGCGCTCGGTAAATTTTTAAAATCAAAGCTTTTAATTTGTTTATGTAACCATACTTGCATGTCATTGCAGCCATTCTCTTTATTATGGGCATTCACAAATTGGTGTTTGCACCAAAAATTATAACAACACGAATGCGCACCGTACTTAGTGATTTTAATATGAGTTGCGACGATACAGGAAAGCTTATTTTGAAACCTCGACCCAACAATATTTTGGACGGTTGTGGACGTTAACCAAAGCACAAAATGATGCGAGACGAGCATACGGGCGCCGGTTCAGCTCAGACTACATTTAATATCGCCACAACGCTGTGCATTGATTTCATAAAGTGGCCGTTTTCAAAATATGTATGTGCATATATAAAGGGCATGGATGCTTACAATCTACTCGATGGGGGGAAAAAAACGTATCTAATTAGTAACTGAATCCGTATGCTGTAGCCTAGTTAATTTTAGATTTAAAAAAGTACCATTACCTGCTAATTATAAGCAATATTCACTGATGTACTACCATCTATTTTGATATTTTTAAGAATCAACATCTTCTGCCTATACGATGTGCAGCTTATGTATGTATGAATGTATTGAAGTAAGCAATTTACAAGTATATCCAAAATTACGCTAAATAAGCAGAATTGTGTCTGAAAAATCTAATCGTAGAGAGCTCGCTTAGCTACATATCGTCGTTTAAAGTAAAAATTATTTTCTAGAGAGTAAAGACACTCATATTTCAAAATTGTTCTCTTTTTTATAAATCAATCGCATTTCTGGCTAGTATATTTAAGGACGAATGGATTAGGATTGAGCCAAGAGCTTGTGTGAGCATATCCAATTTCTGGCGATACGCGGTTTTTTACTTTAAACGACGATATGTATACATATATACATGCGTAATACGTATTACGTATGTTTTGTATTCCAACTGCTATATTCTATGTATGTACATATGTATATAAAAGTATGTTACGACCCAACTGTAGAAATAGTTATCCAAAACATCGATTCTTGCGAGAAGGGAGTTGTATTTTGTAAATACTTATGAATAAATTCAAGGAATGCCAAAACCCCAATTGCAGCTACGTTCAAAGACTTTTATTTACACAGAAGAAAAATTATTATTAATACATACGTATTTCTGTATAATGCAATTCTGTGTTTATAACAAAAAATGTATGCCGTATTGAAGCTTAATATTAATAAATTCTATAAAATCGGATCACTGGTATTTGAGAGCAGCATTTCCTTAAATACCTGAAAGTCTTGCATCACGCCATACCTTAATGAATAAATTTGTGACCTTTTTTTCTTGAGGCTAAAAGTCTAAAGCGGCAATTTGTACCCTCTTATCAAATGACTATAACTGTTATTGTAGGGTATTAACGTTGATCATAGAGCTTTTACCTTATGGTCGCCTTTATAAAAGGTGCATTCCAAAACGTCAAAATACAAAGCATCAGTCTCTTTTACTTCTAAACTTCAGTAGAATGTAGCATGATACAAATATTTTTTTATAAATATTTCTATCATGGATTGTAGTACAGTAAAAAGAGAAGTTATAAGGCAGAACCATGATTCAATAATAGAAAGGTTTTGTAATAAAACAGTCTCTCGCTCCCACATACAAAATCGGCTCCTTTACTTGAGCACAATGTTGCTCACTCTACAGTTTCTAGTTATGAGTAGTAAACCAAAAATTCTTCTACTAAATATTCGTTGGCATCACCATCGTTTGCGCAATTTTCTGTAACAAGTCTAGAATATCGACCGTTTGGCTATAAATAACCATAACCGCCGATTTATAGAACTGTTTACGCTGATTTCAACGATACCAAATTTATTTAGCGCAGTTAAAAAATAAGATGTGAGAGGTTTATTTGCTTTGTTTGTTTATATTTTTTATTATCACTAAATTCTTCAGCCTTGAAATCCAACGGAGAATCACTCTTGCCAACAAGTGCTACTTTGGGCTGAGTAGGCAATTGAGAAGTAAAGTCCTCTCT
>NW_023458566.1:24237126-24248616 GCF_013731165.1 Rhagoletis pomonella | reverse complement strand
CAAAGTTATTGTTTATCTTGTTTGTTTACTAGTGTTAAACGTATTGCATGCAGCATGGCGGTAGTGTCTGTAGTTGAGAAGAGATTTAGCAGTGTTGATGACAATTTGCTCCTGAGCTGTCAGGCGCCACTGCCTTAGTTATTATGCTGCTAATAAATTGCGAATATTTTTCGGTGTGTTATCCTCATTGAGGTGCTTTGTCGTGTAACGCAGCGCATTTAATAAAGGCTCCGCTTTGATGGCCGGTTGCGCCTGAAGCAAGCGGACACAACCTTTAACGTCTACGTGCGAGCCACGTGCGAAGGCGCCCACTGGATGTACGTGATCATATAATATCACAAGGCCAACCATTACTCGCAGCACCAGCAGATGTGTTTCCTCTCGTTCAATTTGTTGCAGCAATTTACTATAAAAAAAAAAAACAAACAGGTGAAATGTCCATGTGTTGTTTATAAATACTTACGGATTCTCAAGCATTCGCAAGCACACTTTGGCCATTGTACCAAGAGTTTCGGTCGTATTCTCCACATCATCGGCATTGTCGTTGACGAATTTGGATGTCGCCTCGCTGAGCACCTTAAGCATCGGAGTAGCGTGTGCGTAGAATAGGGACATACGATTAGCCAGTTCCGTGCTCACCAACATGTTGTTGGTCTGGTCGATACGTTGCCGACTGACAATGCGACGGTAGTAGCTGAAATCATTCTGTATCGCCGGTGTCTTCATCTGAAAATTACGAATAAGAAATTTACATACAAATATATATATACATACATATGTATTTATGATAAGAATTGTTACTACATAGATACTTATGTATGTATGTACATACATACATACGCTCATTTACTTCAATAGAGTCATAATTGGCTATTAAGAAGATAAAAAACAGGGACCGAGAACGCGTTCCAGTTTTGGTTTAGTTCTGCATGAGAACAAAATGTAATATCAAGAACGCTCCCACAAAAGAATCAAACGGGAACACAAGTATTGAGAGCAGTTTGAACAGAAGGTTTAGCAACGTTTCCGCAAAGAACAAAATGCGAAAAAAAAATCAGGGGAAATCAAGAAATCAAGAAGACATTTCAGTAACGTTTCCAATGGGAATAAAATGAGAACGAAAGTATCGTGAACGGTTCCAAGGAGGATCAAATAAGAACAAAAGTCTGGGGAACGTTCTGCTAGAGAATAAAACGAGATCAAAACTTTGGAGAAATCAACGTTAAGAATGAAAGGGGCGTCTGCGTGTTGCGATGAAAAATCGTTTCAGTGAGAACTATGGTTTTTAATACTAAGCCAGAGGAAAGCTGGATCATTTCAACTTCCAGATCGTTTATCATTAGGGTGAACTGTCCATTTATGGAATAATATTCTGTCATGAAATGCATCCGAAACAAACATTTTTATTTTATTTAAAAACAACCGTTATGTTCGTACTTGATGCACTTATCTATTAGCAGCTTGACTATTTGCATCCGATTTTAAAAACTAAACATGTTTTGAAAAGAAGATTTATAGACCTTTAAATGATGGGTAACACACGTCCATAACCTAGCTGACCCAAGTCGCCAAAAATCAATAAAAATTAGCTAGGAATTAGGTGTCTTTTAGGTGTTAACTGAGGCCTCCAAAATTAATTTAGGTGTTCCATTGGTTTCCGAGAAATTCGCAAAAATGTGTGGGTCAGCTAGGATTACGTAAACCTACTAAATTAGCTTTAGTGGCGTTGAAGAACACCTAAAAGACACCTAGTTTAACAGCTGAAAAACACATTTTTGCGAATTTCTAGGAAACCAGTGGAGCTACTAAACCTAGCTGACCCACACATAATAAAAATAAGCGATGGCTTTCCTCACATCTTTTACTCAATTTATTCAAATAAAATTTAAGTAAAAGGTATACAATTTTAAGAAAAAGCAATTGCTTAGTTTTTATTCATACGGCCCATTATAACTTTTCGGTATCAGTGTAGCCATAAATAACATAACATAAAATGATGAATTAGTACAAGTAGATACTCGAAAGTTTTATGTTGAAGGCTAAAAAATAGCATCATCCTGATGAAAAATTTTTTTGAGTGTACGTACAAAGAATCTGAAGAACCCTTTAAGCAGATCGACATCCTTTGAATAGTCGCATGGCAATGGCAAGCCATTAAACTCATGTGCCCATACTTAACATCTTCATTAGCACGTACTCAGTGCTCATTGCACATTCGACAACCGATACAAAAGATTGTCACTTCAAATAATGCAATTGCTAGCTTTTAAACTCTTTCCTTCTTTGGCATTAAGGTACTTAACGAGTAGAATATATATGTACATATGTATAACCACAACATTATATGTACATATGTACTACATATCGTCGCCTGGGTAAAAGATTGTCGTATGTTACTTTCGGCAGGTTTTCGGCAATCGATGTTAAAGATTCAGGCACAATTTCTCAATTTTTACGTTAAACGCTAGCCAGCTGTATGACATACATATTACAAATCACACACACAGCAAGTAAACAAAAAGCAGAAATTATTGAATTATTTTTTGCTCGTATGCAAAAAAATTGATTCTAATACACCTGTGATATAAATTATTGAATAAAAATCAGCAAATTATTAAACAATTTGTCAATAAGAGTTGTCGTAACACATACGACTATGCATTGTATAGGATTGGTGTGATTTTGTCGTATGTACCATACAATTTGTCACATAAGACAATATTTTAACAAGTAATCAATTTCATCAAACTGTATGAAAATTTTGTCGTATGTAAAATTTTTCGTTACATAGGGCGTGTGTGAATTAGTAACAAAGTTCCATGGGGAAAGTTGTTGAATAATATTTTGACTATGGCGAGACAGTTTTGCCAATCTGCTGTGTGAAATTAAATATTTTTTGACAGCAGTAAATTTTTGATAACCCAGATTTATGTGGAATATAATATTACAAATTGAAGTGAAATTAATATTTTAAGAAAGCATCTACGATCGTTGATTGCAATTCATCAATTTAAGCTTTTATTTATCGAAAAATTACACACATCAACAATCTTTGCGATTGTCAAAATTTTCTATGCATTTGTCAAAAATTTCACTAGCCTCATGACTACTCAAGTCATGTCATGTCATATCAGCTAGTGAAATTTTATTCACCTCATAGTTGTCAAAAATTTATTTGTCGCGAACTTTGTTACCGATTCACACACGCCCATACAACAAAATGTTGACCGAGTCGCTTGCGAACTTGCAAATACGACAAAATTTTACCCAATATCTCGGTAACTAAAGGAGTTATCCAAAACCTGATAGCACCAATAGAAAGATCTTATTTAAAAAAAATAAAACTGCATCTTTAACTGAAAACCATCAAAATGACGGTTATGACAATCTTTTACCCAGGCGGTATTATGTACATATATGTATGCATATATGTCCAACTTATGTAATAGGTAATGTATTTATTACCAATTTTTGCACAAAAGGATTTGCGATTTCGATTGCACGAATCTGAAAAAAGAGTGATTTAAAATAGAAAAATTCCATTTATGTCTAGAGTGGCAATAAGCGAGTGGATTTTCATTCAACTGAATGGTACTTTGGGTTTTGCCTTCGATCCATGAAAAACGAAAGAGAAGTTTCTATTTACGTAAAAACGAACTTTTGGATAAAACTTATTTCTAAGCTTATTTTAAAGCCTTAACTACATCTAATATAATACACTGCGAAGAAATCTATATGTATGCTCAGTGGCGTAGCCAGGATTTCGGGAAGGGGGTCTAGGAAGTCTTCGGGAAGTCTAGAAGCGCAGCCTGTGTGGATACAGGTGGCAACCCTATTCTACTCAAAATATTTCAAAACCAAAACCTTGTTAAACCTTTTTCGACCGACACACATATTGCGATACATATTTAAATTCTGTACTTAATTCCCTTAATTCAAGTCGAATTTAATTTCTAAAACATATGACAACCCTCTTAAATAAAGTGCAGAAAAAAATTTTTACTCAATTTATACCCACACTTTAATAATTCATTTGACATTTAAAAAATTTTAGTTTAACGTTTTACACAGGTGGAAACGCTCTTTAATGGTATAAATGCTCAAACTGAATATTTCTTAATACTCCATTGTTTGACGCCAATATTTCAATATTTTATATAATTTAATTTAATTCGACTTTTCAAACAGATGGCCATCCTGTTCAAATTATTTTTAAACCAAAACGTCGTTAAACCTTTTTCGTTTGACACTTGTATTGTGATACATATTTAAATTATCTAATACTCTTAATTCAAATTGAATTTAATTATAAAATCAGCTGGCAACCCTCCTACATGCAGTTTGGAAATAAGGTTTCATAAAAGTAATTTTGATTTTTATTCATATTGAAGGAATTTATTAACCTATTGCTTATATTGAATCTAAATTTTTAACACGTTGGAAACCCTCTGCAAAATATTTTCAAACCACAACCCCTTTCGTCTGACATCAATATCAGGATATACATCACAATTTTCTTTATTTAAGTCGAACTTTCTTTTCGAAACAGGTGGCAACCCTCCTACATATAATTAACAATTAAAGCCTTCTCAAAACCATTTCGATCGTAACTCATAGTGTAATAACTGAATTAACTTAAAAATAATTTGAATTCAATTTTTTTATCAGGTGGCAACTCTTGAAAAAATAAGTTATTGCGCATCCACAGACCAACCTTTTTAATTTGATACCCCATTTTGTAAAATCGAACGAATGCTACAAATTTTATATGACGAAAAAGTTTTCGCGTATTATATAGCTCAGTTTTTACGTAGAAATCAAAAACCAACAGACTTACATATGTAATGCTGTGCGTTGGGTAACCGCTTACTTCCGTCCATAAATTGGCGCATCAAACGCCAAACAACTGTCAAAAAATCCTCATGCCCGTACAATTTCTTTGGAGCATTCCACAATAACGCGGCGCTAGCGCCGAGCAAATGGAATTTTCATTTTTGACTGGGACGTGTTGAATTTTGGTAATCATCAAATTATTTCGTCAAAAGGGGTATCATATAGACCCCAGTACTACGAATCCGTGAAGGGAAATTAACTTTTATTTTTTATTTATTTTTTTTTCAAAAGTTATCTGTAGTAGAAAACACATTCCGAACAATATTTACGAGATGTTAACTCCTGGCGGCAACTTTAAATGAAAAAACTAAAAACCTTTTTTAAAAATTATTTTGAGTACCAATAATTAAATAATTACGATTTCAGTTTTCAAAATTCGGGCATGTTATATGCAATATTTTTACGCGCACAACTCCTTTTTGAGTAGGCTCTAGCCGTACCAATATCTCGGCTATGTTATTGTACCCACAGTGTGTTCTGTGCGCGCCGAAATTAAGTTTAGTGGTTCTTTGTTCCGTTATCGAATAAGCTTCTTTGTTTGATTTTGTTAAAACATATACATACGTATGTATGTATGTTTGTGATACTATGATAGTGAATTATTTAAATTAAATTAAATTAAATTGATACAAATTATTACTAATAAAATCAAATAAATAACTATTTGATATTTCCGGATTTATCGAATATTGGAAAATAAAAATATGTACTCATGTAGGTTTTAATTTTGCGAGTGCATAACTTGGCGGGTGCACATTTGCTCCCTCCCCTGCACCGCGCCGCGCCGCCCTCCAAGTCTTCTCCGCAAAAACTGGTTTTATGTTTTCCAAACAAAAATTTTAAAAAGCGCAAAAAACCATAATGGCTTTATTTCCATTTCCAGTTGGAAATAAGGCCGTATCGAAATTATGGTTTTATTTCCAATCGCAAAGCGAAATGAAGCCATTATGGTCTTATTGCGTATGGTGTTATTGCACCCCTCCAAAATGATGACGAAGTGATTCCGTATGGAAAATCATTTATGCCCATATATTTGAACAAAATAAACATACTTAGGAGATATCAACCAATACTTCCCATATACCAAACGAAAGGATAACACTTGAATTTTTGGTTAAAGAAAACATAAAGAAAATCAATCGAGCGGTTTTCGTGCATTTTGGTAATAAAAAAAATTGTTTAAACAATTTTTTGCCTTAAAATGCTCAATATTTGTTGAATTTATGTAAAATTTGTAGAAAATAATATTTCTATTGCTCCGAAGAACCTATATCTGCAAATCATAAGTTGCTAGAGCACTTTAAAGGCTCAAAATTGACCCCAAAATAAGCCAATGTTTACCGTTGTTCGTACGACAGAAGCCGAATTGGTAATTTATAAAAATGAATCTGTCGATAGGTTTGTAATTTTATCTTTGAAAGGCCACACTTTTCTTTGAAATCGCTTCATTAGTTCTCGTGCAATAAGCGTGTTTTCGTGAAACTCTAAAAATTACAACTACAACATTTGAGCATAGCCTCCATATCGAGACGTAAGACGTATTCTACGTCAAAACTACCCCAAAAGGATCAACGCCTGGGAGAATTCCCGTGGCGGTTGCTCAAATGATGTAATGTTTCACACTACACTGTACTTAGACATTGGCCAGCCTTTTTAAAGAAAAAAAATTAGATGTGTTTTATGAAATTACACCATTAACTGAAGGTAAGACAAATTAGAAGAATTAACAGTGAGCAACTTATAAACAGTGAGCAACTACCTTGTATTCGTCGAACTTTAAGACAAACTCCAAAATTTCTGCTAGTTGTTTGACTAGTGCTTGTTGAGTCTCCAGATGCTGTGTAGGATTCAGTTTGCCTCCAACTAGTTGGCCCAACAATTTCGGGACGATCTTTTCTAGTTCCAGTGAGTGCTCATAGCACCTCTTCAGCTTCTTTACCAAAGGCAAAACTGCATCCCACGCTTTTTCCTGACATTTCGGTGAAGGATCAGCAATGGCCTCCCGAATCTCCTTGCCAGCACCCTGAAAAAAAAAACATTTTCGTTTAATCCAAAAGTCTCTGCTCATCCAATCTTCTTCAAATTCCTATTATGTCATCATAATTAAGTGATATAAGCAAAAAAATAAAATATACATATTATGAAAGGATTCAAAAGATATCTCGATTATCTTAATTATTAATAAAATATCTTTTCTAACTAATTGTACATACAAACATACATATAGAAAGACCCTATCATCTCATATCGTGGATGAAATGCAAACAAGCCGTAACTAACTAAAATTGTTTATTGCATTAAACGATTTGGAAACTTATATTTCAATCAAATGCATCATAATCAATCAAAAAGTGAATTTTGCATTTCTTGGGTGGTTAAGGCTTTTTGCATTTCAGCCACGATGTGAGATAGGGCCTTTCTATATTAAGGTAACGATATGTAAATACAAAAATTTCTCGTGGCAAAAATTTTGGACGCAAAATCTTTGTTTACTCATCTCAAACAATATTCATTAAACTTTACTGGAAAAAGCATTTAATTTTGAGAAACGGCGAAAGCTCCTATTTTTGTTCAAAATGATATTGTTTGCCACTTACGTTTATTTATTTATTTTTAAAAAATTTCATTTAAAATATAATTCAGTCTAAAACGAAAATCACATAAATAAAAGTTTCAAAGCTTGTACAAATTTCAAAAAACTTAATCTTAAACTTAAACAAATTGTCATAAAAATTTCCAAATTATTAATCAGAATATTAAAAAAAAAAAATCGGGTATGCAGTTTTGTATCCCATTGAGTTTTAGTCTAATAAAGTGTAAGTTTCGAGTCGCTAAAAATTACCGTTGATTTTTTTAGAATTTCATTGGTGGGGGGTTTGCTCATTTTTTTCCATATAACGTGTGATCCACAAAAAAAAATTCTAAACAAATTAACGACAATTTTTAGCGACTCTATTTGGCTTAGATCTGATCATTGGATCATAAAGAAAATTATATGAGAATTGAAGTCGGTTTTGGTTTTTTGCTTAAAAATTACTTGTTTTATATACACTAGTGTTCGGCCAGCGTTTGAAATTCAACATCTAAAATTGAGATGAGTTGAGGTGGCCTAAGCTGAGCCGAGTTGAGTTTAGTTGAGTTACTTGGAAGTAAAATGAGGTAAAATGCGTTGAGCAACATAACAGGATATATACACAACACAACATAACATGTCACTCTTCAATTTTATCCTTTTATTTTTCTTTTTCTTTGTCTCCACCTTTATCTTTATTATTTTCTCTATATTTCTGATATTTTCATTTTTATATTTATCATTTCCTTGACTTTTAACCAGTATGCGATTCACTCCGCGATTTTAACAACTCTTGTTATTGTTAAGTCAGCTAAATGACAATTTTAACTATTTAGCTATTCAGTAAACGTTTCCTTAAGGGCCTTGCCACACGGTCAGTATTTATTGACGTGATCCAAGTATTGATGGATCGTGATCCATATCGCAAAATTTCTAAAAATTTTGAAATCTGGATCGCGTATCGCAATACTGTCAATAAATATTGAACGTGTAGCACTTTCAAAACGCGATCCATACATTTCGTCAGTACATCTTGTACTCTCATAATGCCAACATCGAAAACGTATTCGCTATGCCTTCGCTCCCGTTGCTTAACACCTTTTAAAACAAATTGAAACAATTTGAATTAACATTGGAAATTTTAATATATTTGTGGAATGCATTATCTGTAGATTATTTGTACAAAATAAAAATATTTTCTTGCGTCATAATAAGCGTTCAGCACAAAAATTATGCAAATACTGACGCGATAAATATTGAACATTTACTTAGCATTCGTGCGCGATCCATCAATCCATCAATATGGATCGCGATCCAAATATCGTGATAATTACTGACCGTGTGACAGGGCCCTAAGAACATTCGTTATCGCCAAATCAGCTGTTGTCGTTAACGATAACAAAGGCCGCTAATTTGACGACGTCTAGATTGGTGTTGTTAATAAAACATAAAAGGTACGTTCGACAATTTTTTCGTATGAAAAAAATGCACAGCACCGCTAGCAAAAAAAAATATCAAAAATCAAAGGATCTTTCAGCAACATCAAACTTTAACTTCATTGTACTAAAATTGGATGAGCTTCAAAACCGCATACATCTTTTTTTTATAATTTTCCAATAGGGCGTAAAACAAATATAGAAAACTGGAAGTTAAAACGTGATAATTATATTTTTTTAATCTTACAGGAACTGAATATGCCTTGAATTTAAAAGAATTTAATAATTCAAGTTTTCAATTTAATACATGTACATTGTTTATTAAAAAAAATATAAATATCATATACATATGTATGTGCATATTTAAATATTTCTTTATTAATCATCCTGACATTAGCATAATAAAATCAGTCTTGAAAATAAATATGTACAAAATGTGCATACAGTGATTTTTTTAATAACGGCTTTTTTGCATTTCATCGACGATATGAGATAGGGCCTTTCTATATTAAGGTAACGATATGTACTATGTATGCACATTTACAAAAATTCTTAATTGTCATACAGGATATTGGCCATAAAGCTAAATCTATGAATGAGAACTCTATAAGAAACATATGATTCGACGTGATTCTTGCATATTTTCATTTGAATTTACATTGTATTGTGTGGCAACTCTGTCTATAAAAACTAGCAGGCCCCCTTCTCAAACGCAATAGACTTTTAACGGTAACGCATTTTTACTAGTAGTTAGGGTAGGCTAAGTATTTATTATCTGCGCATACATATACATAAGTATACAAATGTTTTGTACATACCCAGCAAAAACTTTTCTTTTCTTGGTAAGCGCTTACACTTTGTATCGATAAAGTAACGCATTACAATACGCCTCAAAACCAAATTTTTCACTTTCTCGCTTCCCTTCAATGACATGCCCAGGTTTAAGTAATGTGTTCTGTAAACTAGAAGGTATGTGGTGAATTTCGAAAAGTGCTTATCGAGATTCACCACACACTGCTTTCCCACTGCATTACCAGTAATCTTATCTTGAGGCGTATTGTAATGCGTTACTCCATCGATACAAAAAGTAAGCGCTTGCCAAAGAATCAAAGTTTTTGCTGGGTTCTTCATATGTACTAAAGGTCTGCATCGGAATTCAGTTTGTTTCACTGTGAAGTTTTTTTCAAATATGTAAAGTACTCATACTCTAACAAAGAGGGCATGGAAGGAAGAGAAGTGAAGATATTGAGCGCTGTATACATAAAACAAAGTACTCAAACAAATTATGTTCCAAAAAAAAGAGGAACATAAATCAGCAATACCATTCACATTCTTCCATTTGAAGGTAGAAAATATAAAACAAAATGTATATTCATAAGTTACAAAATTCCAAACGCTGAGTGTTTTGTATGTGATGTAAGATATTCAAATCTACTGCACTCTGTTTGGCTAGAAGTTTGAATGAATTCATGCAGCCCTCTAGTATGTATGTATGTCTTCACGTAGACAATAAACAAATTTCAAAATTATGATTGACTGTATGTATCTAATTCTGTAGATATGTGTGTATACATATCTGCAATGTGTAAAACGATGACCGCCGGAAGTGGTCAAGCATATTAGGGAAATCCACTCGAGTGAAACAAGGGTCAGTTGTAAATGGTACTCATGGTCAATGGAATTGGAATTCATTTCATCAAATTTTCCGCATCAAATAAAGCTTAAACACACTCGAGAATAACGAAACCAAAAGACGAATAGAGCGCTCAAAATTCTTAAATGCTGACCAAATTTAGAAAAGAAATTACTCATTACTTGTGGCGCAAAGAGGTTTCTTTATTATTTCGAGCAATATTTATTTGGCGTGAAAGTCAGTTTACTTCATTGTAGGCACTCTTTATTTACATATGTATGTACATATGTGTATATACACTAGGCGACAAATGAAAGTATACACTTTATTCTAATATAATATTCACAATTATTTTCATGAAAAATTGTTTGCCTTATTTATTTATGGGAATATAGTTCATTCTATAATATAAACCATATAAATCAAAGTTTCACACTTAATATAATCTTCACAAAAATTCACAATAATTTTATTAAAATTTTCAACTTTTTATTCAGAATTTCTGCAAAGCAGTTTTATAGCACATTCGATTTTAGTCAAATGAAGCGCAAGTTTCAGCCGCCTAGAAAATCGCGTTGATTCTTGAGATTTTTTTTCTTAGACGTATTTTGCACTTGGCTTAGTGTGCAAACGTGCTAAGTACACTTTTTATGAAAATTGAGATTTTAATGCAGCAAGATAGAACAACTCAAAATACATCATTACAAAAAAAAAGTTACCGTAATGTTGTTCTTACTTGTTGCTATGCAGTTTTATGTAAATGTGCTAAGTCCAAAAAAAATCAAGACAAAATTAAACACGTCCGTGTACACGATAACTCTAGCAAAAACGAAGGTAGGTTGGTATTGAAAATGGGCGAAATCGGACTGTAACCATGCCCACTTCCCACATAAAGGTATTTTCAAAAAATGCAAGAACTGCGATATTTCAGCAAATATTGGATCCAAATTGTTGAA
>NW_023458566.1:24226657-24237026 GCF_013731165.1 Rhagoletis pomonella | reverse complement strand
AAAAAACGATGCGTCGTCGACACAGGGTACGCCACAGACGATCACAGCTTTTCATACATACATACATAATATGTATGTATGTATGTATGTATGCTGATATAGGTATGTATCCCAGGCCAATTGGTGCACAGCGACATGCTGCATAAATGTGGAGTAGTTTGTTACCAAAACAAACAGAACATGATTAATTGATTTTGACTTGTTGCGAGGCTTGCGTTACGAGAGAATTAATGATGCTGCAAAGAGGCCAATATTGGGCTAGCTCATGGCAATCGCACAACCAGAGCAACTGAGGCGGCTGTTGGTCCACTGGTTATTAGACTGTAGTTAGTCGTCAGTACCGATACCCAATTTGCCACTGAGCCAGGATAAGTTCGAATCGATATCGGTCTGGTGAAGGCGTTTGGGCGAACTCGAAACGACGTCGTTTTTTCCATACAAACAGCAACTTCGTTCCGACGTCGTTTTTTCCCATCAAAGTCGTTACGACGTCGGTTTGGTGAAGTCGTCTAGGTAAACTCGAAACGACGTCAAATCGAATTCATTTTTTCACAAAAAATGTGTAATCTAACAGCCAATTTCACGAAAGCAATTTAAGTGAAAAATGATTTTGATTTTTTGAATTTTATATGGATATATTGACAGAAAATAAAAAATCAGTTTCCATTTAAATTGATTTTGAGATCGGTTTTAAGGATCACTAAAATTTAGTGAGTGAAATAAAACTGCTTTATATTTTAATTTTTAGGAATGCTTGTTGAGTTGTTTTTTTAAATATTGCACACAATTTTAAATTGGATTTGTACGGTTTTTGTTAAAGATTCTGAGCATCGTTTTGCAGTTCGCCAGCGAGTTCGTCGGCGAACAAATTGTTCACCAGAACGAGCCGTTTCGCAAATTGGGTATATGTATGTAAATAAATACGTACATATATACATACATACATATAGTGTATAAACATTTATGTATTTAGGAATATTTGTTTACTTCGCATATATGTTTGTACATACATTTGTATCTATGTAAATAAAAACGTACATACATACATACTACACAGCGTAGATATTTATGTAGATATGTACATATGTATTTATCTACAGTATGTATGTATGTATATGCAAATTTTGTAATGCGACTTCTGAGAAATCAACGGCTACCTTTAATCCCTACCGAGATTTCTAGGGAGCTCACCCGACATCGAAGCGAGAACGTCTACGAGTATGCCGACTGCTTGGCGCATGCTTACTTACTTCAGTCGGCCACAAATGGGCAAGTGTACTCGTGCGACGTATGTACATACAATTTCCACATAAAAAATGTGTAATCGAAATATGAACATACTTAATTACGTTAATATAATGAGGCACCCTATGTAGACATGATTGTCACGGCAGCTACACATAATTTTCGAAAGACATTGTTCACCATTGTCTATTGTCGGAAAGTGTGAAATCTCAGGTAGGTGGGTATGTGCGTTTGTCAAAGGCCATTGGGATACATACATACCTACAACCTAGAACAAGTGTAAATCAAACGAACAAAGAGAGTGAAGAAAACGAAGGAAAGGTTTAAGGAGTACGCCACTTCTGTGGTTTTTGGTGCTTTTGTCGGCGACAAAAGTGACGGCTGTGTGTACTTTTATGATCGTGCTGGCGCCAACGCTTCGAAAAACGTTTGTGAAATCTTTGTGCCGTTTTGGTAACTACGTATGTATGTATGTATGTATGTATATATATACAAATATGCCCAGATTTAAGTACTCTTAAATTCCCTTTCTTACAGGCTTACGAGATCACCCCCCGCTGCGACCATTACGCGCTTCGATCATCTGAGACGTAAATTCGTTAATGCAACGAGAGCCAGGACACTTGAACAATCGAGCATTTGCCGCCGGAGCATTTATGAATGTATGTATGTATGTACGTGTGTATGCGTGAGGCTGAAATTTGTTTGAACATTTGAGATTTAGTTCGAAAACTGCAAAACAGTTTATAAGCTTCAATGATGTATACATATACATACATACATATGTATATGTAGGTACGTACATATGTATGCACATACGTTTTTAGTATGTATAAAAAACTTGGCAGTGTCAAAATTTTTAACCGTGAATCTACGGTAATTCGTTACCGTGGATATGCGGTAAGTTGTTACCGTGGCGCGTGTAAATAGACACTTTCATAAAACCTTTGGGTAATGGACCAATCACATAATCAACTTCACTTTTTGGAAACGTTCCACCTGCATTTGCAGTGATACATTTAAGACTTCGGCGAATCTATTAGTCGTACTTTATAAGCAGTTTTAGAGGAATATATACTAGTGGTCAGCTGATTAGTCAAGGGACATTACGACTAGTTTTGGCTATTTTACAACGCTTTTATCATCCTGCAATGTTGTGTGTCCAGACACCATTCATTGCTATAAAACCTTTGCTTTGCAAAGATCCTATAAAAAAGTCTAGCGCATACGGCGACATCTATCTCTCAACCGACGAGGCTACGTACGCTACAGCGGAAATGGACGAAACGCCATTTCTTTAAATGAAATTAATTGGTGCTCGTATGTATGTTTGTACATTCATACATATGTATATGCATGTGTGTACACCAATCTATTAATATCGTTGAATTATTTTAATATCTATTGCAAAATTTTATACAGACAAGACTAAAAAGTAGAAGATAAATAATATAAAAAAAAACTTTTTAATATACAATGCTTTTATAAATGGACTAAAAAGTAAAAAATAATATTTCTCAGGGAAAGTACAAATTTGAGATCGATTTTAAGCGGTCGTTATGTTATCTACATATATATTACCCTTCATATCAATTCAGGTCTATTACAGGCGCCCCCCGCTTTTCATTTTCATCTCATAAATGGTTTATAATAACTTTTGCTAAAATTTCAAAATCAAAAGTAATCAAAAGAAATTCTATAGGACTGGGAAATATTATTTTTTACTTTTTAGTCCATTTATAAAAGCGTTGTATATCAAAAAGTTTTTTTTTTTTATATTATTTATTTCTTTTGTTTATTTAATGTTTATATTTTTTTTTTATAAAAGTTTAGCACTTTATTTAACCAGCGCCAAATAAATCCACATTTCAAACTTCGTACAAAAGTTACGAAAACTCAACAAACTTTAACATTTGCACCCAAAAATTTTAAACTTTAGAGTTTTTAAAAAAATTTTACGTATGCAGTTATATTAGCTCATTAAATTTTAGTAGGTTGTAGCTCTGCTTGTGCGTGGAACAACTCAGACGAACTGAGTTTTTCTTTGAATTATTCAAAACTTTACTTGCTTTCCCAGGCAATTAATCATTTGGTATATTAATCGAGAAAAAATTTGTTTACGATACTCCTCATATAAGTAGATACGTACGTACATACATACTTTATGTTTATGTTTCTAAACCAAACGAATCCTTAAAAAACGAAAATAAAATTACTTACCTTCCAGTTTTTGTTATAATCATTTCGGTGCCAATTTTGTGGAACTGTTGCCAAAGTTCGTTGTTTTCCAATTTCGCCTCAACGCCCGGCAATGTGGGTCGCTGTGGCACAATTATGGGATGTTGCAAATGGAATGGCATCATGGCTGGGAACGGATCTGCAAAGGCATTACAAATCCATAGTTAGATATCTGCGACTCCGCAGCGATACATGCCGACGGTAAATATTGGCCGTCAAAAAGACTTACCAGGTATGCGCTGCATAATCTGCTGCCGATAAAATTCATGTGCGATCTGCTGCTGCATTCGCAGATCGACCAGTTCATTCATGGTTAGCATTTTTATGGTTGTATTTTTTGTATATACCTATATTGGTAAAAACACAATGTTTTAAATAAGCAAATTGCTTTTGCTTTTTTTTTTATTGATTGTCTTTAAACACACACAGGTTTTGTGCAAAAGTTTTCTAAGTAATGCAATAACTGTACGCGCACCTCGTTCTTACTACGTCCGCGCTCACTTCTTAACTGACTTCACTTTATAGTTAGTGCACCTTTATCCACTCTAATTTTCTCATTTGATGTTTGATTATTTGTATATGCACACTACACTTACAAAATCCACTTGCCTACTGAACCTCAACCGAAGCTTGAAACCTGTTTTTGTAGGCACTGTAAATCTCACTTTACTGATTTGTACTTCTTGTCTCTCTTTATTTTTGGCTTTCTCTCTCGCATTATCGTGCTCTCTGCAATATCTGATTGGTCTACGACTGCGAGCGGAATATCACTAGTTGAATTTTTTCTTTTTCCTCTTCCGCGATCTCCATTTTGGAAAATACGACACGTAACTAATTGCCTCATTATTTGCTCTATTGACTTACAACACCAAAAATGTGTGGTGGTAAGATATCGCAATGCGCTCTCGTGCTTGTTGACTCCTCCTCCACTATTGCACGCAACGGTGGCAAGTGTTGCCTTCACAAGTTGTTGTTGGAGACGTCTTTACATTTGTAAAATATTGGAATACAAGAATGATAGAGTTAGATCCAATCAAAGTGAGATTTTCATTAAAGCATTGACTGCGCAATTAGGGAATTCCTGGGTGCCGTTTTCCATTTGTAGACTTATTGCTACATCTACATCTACAGCTGCATTTTCCGCCGAAGTCTTCTAAAGGCAATGACGCTACTTACAGAACCATGAAAAAAAAGAAAATATAAATGGGGCAGCTGCCCACCCCTTGACTCAAGAATCTCAACATTTTCTTCTTTTTATTTATTGGCGCTGTAACCGCCTAAGCGAGTTTGGCCGAGCCAAAACAGCACGCCAGTCGTTTCTCTTCTGTGTCAACTGACGCCAATTGGAAACGCCAAGTGAAGCCAAGTCCTTCTCCACCTGGACTTTCCAACGCAGTGGGTCCTTCCTCTTCCTCTGCTACCACCAGCGGGTTCCATGTTGAATACTTTCAGAGCTGGGGCGTCTGTGTCCATTCGAACGAAATGACCAAGCCAGCGTATCCATTGGGAAGCTCATACAGCTCTTCGTTCCTTCGTCGTCTGTATTCGCCACCGGCAACGCAAAAAGGCCCGTAAATCTTTCGCAGAATCTTTCTCCCGAAAACTAAGCCGCCTCATCAGATGATTTCATTGCCCGTACGTTCACGACTGGTACTTAACGCGCGGCCTACTATAGTAGACCGGGTAACTTTTTACAAGAATAGTCCCTCGATTTATTGAAATCGGCTTTGAATCGCCGTACATCAATTGAAACACTTCTCTAGCAACTATACTTTTGGAATAGGAGTACTCTTAGGTACATCTAAAGAAGTACAGATCGCACATGAAACTCGGGCCAAAATCACTTAGGCGGTTACAGTGCCAAAGAGGGGTATGGTGAAAAAAGAGTGCGATTACTTTTCCAGGATAGTGTTTGCTAGTTTATCAAACACAAATTAAATGTACATACTTCAAATTTCACAACTGGTACCTAAAACGGCTTTTTTTGGAACCACATTCTGCGTGGTTGGACTGGGTATTTGTTTGTGTGTACGCATCGGCGTAGCCAGAATGAAATTTAGGGGGGGGGAGGGGGCTCGACCCTATTAAGCTGGCATTTCAGGGTACTATTTTATATATATATAAGGAAAATTTGAAAGCTAATGGGGGGAAGGGGGTCGAGCACCCCCCTGCCCTACCTGGCTACGCCCATGTGTGTACGAGTATGTGTATGTATCTGTATGTTTTATAAGAGTAAACATTTACCCGTGAATGATGCTTTTCCAGCAGCTACACGAATTATTTTGTAATCGCGCGTAAATAGACAGAACTCTTACGAATATTTTATCAGCAGCGTGTTAACGTCTACAGTTTGTAATTATATGTTTGTACACATACACACATACCAACACAACAATCGAAGTCAATTTTCCGCATACCTACTTGCAGATGCATAAATGTTTCAAGGTGTTTAGAATGGCGGCTTGGCTGGTTGGATTTCGCCGTCTGGAATGCTGCATAGTTATCGCTGTTTATGAAGACAGGTGAGCATAATTTTCCGCAATTTATGTGTGTACCCCCATGCCAGTGATGGATAAGTAGGTACAATTGTACTTTTTTCCGCTCTTTTGTAATTGAAAAGTATATTCGGTATATTTATGTACAATGTATCCAAATGAATATTTTCCTCCTATTCCAAGTTCTGTCAGTTATACCTAATGTGACCAACTAGTTCGAGCCAAAATGCTTCCATCTTAACCTGGCGAAGGTTGGACAGTCTAAAAGAAAGTGTGGAGATGATTCCACCCCATCTTCCTCTTGAGTGCAGATACAAAAGGGATCAGTTGAAATTCGTAGTCTTACTGCGAGAAAACTTCAGAAAGCCCATCACTAGCCCTTGAGAGGTAACGTGGTTCTCGACACCTTTTCGGCCACTCGCTACAAAGGGGGGGTTTTAAAGTGCCCTATAAAAAAATTTGCTGCAGCAGAGAAACCTTTTCTTTTTCTTTTTAATGTCACAAAAGGACCATCGCTTTCATTTGCCCATTTTATTAGGTATTTAGTAGAGTATGCAGTGGCGGATTTAAATATTTGCCGCCCCTAGGCAATTCATAACTTGCCGCCCTTTTTTCACGAAAAAAAAAAATAATAAAATCGCTCATCCGGAAGATTTTTTGACCTCGCGCAAGACAAACAGAAGACCATACACAGATACACTGCCTAATTTGACATACGACGGAAGCTGACCTTCAGATTATTCACGTTATGATACACTTATGAAAAACTGGTGGGCTTGGAATCAAGAATTTTCTCGAAAATGCACGCTCGTTTTTCGGCAGTGTTGTCAAGTGTGGTAACCTTTTAGATGATTCTCGTTCTCGGGGCAGCGTGTCGGCTGTTTCTTTGCGTCACGCGCAGGCGCGCCGTCAGGTTTCTAAGCCGCGTGAATGAAAGTTAAATGGAAATTTCAACGACTGCTATACTAAGGAAAAATTCGCAGCGTAATTCTAATTTTGAATTGTATTGAATGAGATGAATCATTAATAATATTTTACAGACACAAACACAATTTCAAGTGCAGCTGAATCCAAATAAATTTTTTTCTTTTAATTTAGCTGTCTTAAATTTTGCCGCCCCTTAATTCTGCCGCCCTAGGCTTCAGCCTATGTTGCCTGTACGATAAATCCGCCACTGAGAGTATGGATTTTAATTATCGCGAGTACGAAGTATGCGTGTTAGTCTAGCGCTCGCCGAGCTAACACTAGGCCCGACCATCCAATAGTGTACCGAAGGAGGACAGCGGCTTCCCTAGTTGCTCCCTATTTGGGCATAATGTTTTAAGGAAGCCTTTCCAACGCCAGGTCATCAGTCACGCAATTTACGGCGATGTCACTGTGACCCGGCGCCTTAACTTATTAAGAAGTACTCCGACGCGATTGATAGAGAGGTCAGAGATTCCTTTACCGATTTCGAGTGCACCATCACACCGCTGAGCAGTGCGGCTACCGCTTCCTTGATGGCAGCTATTTCCACTTGAAAGGCACTGCAGTGTCCCTAATGCTCCACTAATTCCGATTAGGGCGATCCGCTGTAAGCGCCGCAGTTGTGTCACAAGTGTAGCCTTCTCTAGTGAGTTCCACTAGACCCTTTCCTCAATGTTAGGCTTCCCTGACAACTTCCTATTCGGAATCAAGCCTAAGTACTTGACCCTATCTGAGAGCCGCAGACGAACACCCCCACTCGAGGGAAGGGCCACCACGGGTATATTGTACGTCCTGGTAAACAAGATCAGTTCCGACTTGCTGCGATTTACTGCAAGGCCATCGTGGATCGCCCAGTTAGTTATCTGGTTCAGGTAACCTTGAGCCAGATCAAAAAGGGTGTTTAGAAATCGTCCCTTAACCAAAAGTTCCACATCATCTAGATATGCGATCACCCGACGGCCAACCTTTTCCAGTTCCTCTTGAAGGTCGCTGCCACTGGTTAGACATATTAGTTATACCAAGAAAGCGGAACTTTGCCAGGTTTTCTCTAAAACAGGCTTCGTCCATATTACTGTGGAAATGTTGATTTTGGTTTTCTTTGAAGAGCCCGAAGCCTCTGCTTTCCAATAAGCTTAAAAAAGGCCTATTGGGAAGAGCTATGCTTCGGTTGATCTCGAAGTGATAGGAGTAGTGGTGCTTAGGGATGCGAATTTTGAGGAGTAACATCGGTATATCGATGTCTCGATACATTGGCAGAAAATCATTGATACATCGATGGTTTCCGATGTTTACAATTTGTTAGGCCCTACTGGGATTAATATATAATTAATCTTTTTCAATCCCAAACAATACAGTAGTAGTAGTAGTATTCGTGACTAATATTTTAATTTTTTTTTTTCATAAATTGATGTGGGGAGTTGTAATTCGATGAAATCCATCATATAAATTAAATTGTGAATTTTGAATTTTTTATTAGTTATGACTTTTTGCATTTCAACGATGATGTTTGTTACGTCTTTTTGTATTTCAATATATGTATATGTAGGTACGTATATCTGACATTTGTAAAAAAAATAATACTGCGTTCATCCCAGGCAAGGCGTTTGGCCAAGCTTTTGTTACGATATTTATATGAAATTCTATTTATATACATAATATGTAAATAAAGTTTCAATTTGCAACAAAAAAACGTCCGTGAAAAAGCGTGCGTAATTAAAAAACTAGGCATCGTGGGCGTGCGTGAACGTGATTGAACAAAATGTAACAGAACGTGAGTGTTCGTGATTTACAAAGCCATCAACGCGAGCGTGCGTGAACGTAAGCCAAAATCACTCACGCGCCCGTCTCTAGTGACAACATCAAGGCGCACGCCACAAATTGGAGGAGAAGCTCGGCCAAACACTAACATACATACATATGTATGTGCAAGCACCAATCTATTATTAGTATTATTAATTCACTCTGCACGGAAATTAGATCGTTAAAGAGAGAAAAAATATCGAAAAAATATCACCGCAAGAACTCTCAATCGCCTGTTGTTTACAATGGAATCGGTGAGAAATTCCTTGTTGCTCCAATCGATCGGTGCATAATGTATATTAAAATATTATTTGTCAATGTTGTTGTGGCTTATTAACATTTTATTTTTAATATTGTTATTGAGCTTTGTACCACGGTCATGTTTATTAGGAAAAATGGAAAAAGCAACAAAGTTTAAGCGGTAGAAGTTATAGCAACTATTTCGGAGATCACCAAATCTCCTCATTAAAGAGTTAAAGAAACAATTGGATATTATTATTGGAAATCTCCTAAGGAGAAACGGAGTTTTCCGATCGAAAAACATTGATTTTCAAGAGTTCTATACCATTTCTGCGAAAAGTTTGAGCGCTTTGAGCCCTCCCTAAATATTTTTTGATAAATAAAGAAATAAGCGAGCCCTAACCGCCAAAATAACGTAAGCGACATTTTTTCAAAATTTTCTTTTTGATGCAGAAACGCATCTAGATGTTCTAGGAATATTTCTGCATCAAAAAGAAATGCATTTTTGGGCCACATGCATTTTTGGGCCACCCTAATGTGTGTGGGTATTTTCCAAACAAAGTGTACATGGCAGGTATTTTTTATATTTTTTAAGGTTGATAAATTTATCCTCTGAAATCGTTCAATTCTTATTTAATCCTTCAGCTTACTTTAAAACAAAAGTCATTCTGGAAAATATTCTACAAAAATATTCTGCACAAATTTTCCAGTTTTAGAAACTGTTAGAAAAAAGTATACTAACCGATAAGCATTGTACTGATTTTTAACTTCAATGCATGCTTTTTAAACATTTGCATACCGCTTTGAAACTCATTTATCAGATAAGCTAATGTTGAAGTTTTTTCCACCTTCTTCATGGCATTAACGCTTGGTGATTTTTCTTGGGAGGCAGGCTTTTTGTTTAATCTTTCTTCGGCCACAATTTCCCATTTATGCCATTTTAACACTTTTGAAGAAATGAGCCATTTAAACATAATACAAAAACTTGAAGGTAAAACCGCTGAGAGGCAGCCTGAATATTTTTGAAGTTTGCTAACATAAAAAAAATGTTTTCAAATTTTCAATCTCACAAATACGTTCTCACTTTCAGTTTCAAATAAATGCGTTGTTCTCAAAATCTCAATTTTATAAAGTAGGCAAACTTCAAAAAATAAATGATGGCCGACGAATTGAGCGAGCGGTTTTACCTTTAAATATTTGTATTTAAATAAAAAATCCTTTTTCATCTAAAATTGACATTCTAGAAATATTTCACAATTTTTTTTTTTTTTTTTCTAAGAGTGTTATCGCACAAAAATATAAAAAACAAGGAAATCATTGAAACTCCTTAAACAATAAATCTTCTTCTTCTTAATTGGCGCTGTAACCGCCTAAGCGATTTTGGC
>NW_023458566.1:24223419-24226557 GCF_013731165.1 Rhagoletis pomonella | reverse complement strand
TTTTCATCCATATACAAATAATTTGAGTTTATTCATTATATGGAAGCCAATGCGACAAAAAAAATTCTAAAAAATTAACGGTAATTCGTAGCCACTTGAAATTTGCACGTTATCAGACTAACATTGCAGTGGCTAAAAAACTGTGTACTCGAAAAAATTCTAACACTTCCGAGAAAAAAGTTTGAAACTTAGGTGATCCAAGAGGTGGTCCCATACCAATCTGGTTAAGATCCGATCAGTGGATCATGAGATATATACAGTGCCGGACAAAAGTATTGGCACAGAGAATTTTTCGCAATATCTGAAAAGTGTTTCATTCTAACTTATTTTCGATAATTTTTTATAAATATATAGTTCGTCCTACACCAAAAAAACATAAAAACTAAATCTCTAAATTTTGTGCAAAACTCAGGAAAATTCAATAAATTTGCATACTTATTTGCAACTTTCTGTTCAGATTTTTTAGAAAAATCCTATGTATGCAGTTTAATAGCTCAACTAATTTTAGTATAACAAAGTGGAAGCTTGAAGGTGCTAAAAAATCGCATTGATTTTTGGCAATTTTTTTCAGTCAGGTTCTTCCGTACAAAGTATGTTCGACAATTATTTTTTGTATGGAGAAAATGAGCAACACCTTCTACTAAAAAAATGTCCAAAAATGAACGCAATTTTTTAGATACTTCAAACTTCTACTTTGTTACACTAAAATTAGTTGGGCTATAAAACTACATACTTAGAATTTCTCTAAAAAATCTGAATAAGAAGTTGCAAATTAGTATGCAAATTTATTGAATTGTCCTGAGTTTTGCACAAAGTTTAGAGATTTTGTTTTTATGTTTTTTGGTGAAGTACGAACTATATTTTTATTAAAAAATATTGAAAATAAATTAGAATAAAAAACTTTGCATATATTGCGAAAAATTCTCTGTGCCAATACTTTTGTCCGGCACTGTATATATATTTTTTTTTATATGAGAGTTGAAGTAGGTTTTTTTTTTGCTAAAAATTACTTGTTTGTTTAAAAATTACTTGTTCTTATTCAATGTTAAAAAAAATAGTTCATTCGAAATCAAATTTTTTTAATAAAGAGTAACCGTAGATTTTTAATGATAAAAGTATTTTTGTAACGCAAACAATTTAACAATCCAGTGAAAAGAACCCGAAGGATTTAGGAATTCCGTCGTTAAATCAAGGATTTGCGTAACAATACTTAAAGCAACGACATTTTAGCATTCTTTGGATATTTCCCTTTTCCCCTTTCGTTTATTTAATGTTTCATATTTTTTATGAAAGTGTAGCTTGTTATCAAGCAAAAACCATGTTAGTAAAAATTTCAAACTTTTTCTTTAAACATTCTGGGTATGTAGGTAGTTTTGTAGCCCATTCAATTTTATTTTAATGAAGTGCAAATTTTAAGTATCTAGGACTTACTATTGATTTTTGGAAATTTTTTTGTGGATTGTGTTGCGGATTTTCTCCATACAAAGAAATTCTCGAACACACTTTGTTCGGAAGAAAATGCGTGAACAAAAAATTATTAAAAATCAACATTTACCTACTTGCACTTTATTATACTAATGTTTAAAAAAAACTGCGTACTCAAAAAAATTCTAAAAATCTGATTAACAGTTTCTAATTTTGATGAACATTTGCGGAAAACGTAAAAAGAATCGACCAAAAATGGCCGATGCCGATGCCGATGCCGATTAATCGGTCGGACTCTAATTCCTTCGTTGCCTCCCTCTATCCTCAAGAAATAGTGGAACGGGCATATATTTCTGTTGTAAGCATGGGTTGCCTTGTGCTGTGTTTTTTTTCACAAAAAAACTTTAGAAAACCGTAGTAGAAAGTATGAGTACAAAAAATAAAAAAAAATATAAATACCATGGGAAATTTTCAAATGGAAATGCTTATTCTAAAACCAGGCCTGTGATTTCAGAGCTAACCAGGATCTGATCGCACAAGTGATTGCAACAGGTATACCAATTGTCAACAGCTGGGATTTGGCGAGGTATCCTAACATACATATGTACGTACATACATACATACATACATACTTGCATTTGATAAAATGTCTTTTTTAACGATGAAGTGATGAATTTGTGTACATTACGTAACAAAACAAGTTAATCAATTAAAATTGAATTATTGTAGTTTGAGAAAAAGTAAAATACATAGAATAAAACCAAGTGAGAAAAAGCAAAAAACCAAACAAAACATACCTACTACAGAAACAAAGTCAAATAAAACATGGGCAAGTTACTGAGTTTATTGGCACGCGATGATTCAAACTGCTGCGCAGCGAAATCGTACGACGTGTTCTTAGATTTTGAGAATGCCGCCCCAACTGAGACCGAGCGTGAAGTCTACGAGGAAGTGGAACGAGTTCTCAAGGAATCAGAGATTGTATTAGAAGAAATTCAAGTATATAAGGTGAGTCTGCAAAGATAGATACTATAAGTACCTGTTAGAGTTGACATTTGTAAAATACATACATAAATATTTATTTTAAGTACATACCACATACACTGGTGGCCCGATAAATAGAAACGATTTGCTTTTTCAAGTTTTGCCCATTTATTTTTATTTGTTAGTATTAATTTATTTTCTTAGCAAAAGCACTATGCAAGCTACTAACGAAAATCATATAATTAATGGCATAGTAACATATTGGATATCTCAATTCTATCGACTAGGTGTATGGTGTCAAGTTAGCACTACATACCATTTTTTCTTAAAAAACGAGAGCTAAAAATTTTTTCTTTCTACAACAAAAACACTACAATTAATGCCGTAGTTAACTTTTCCAATTTCGAAAAGTGTAGTGCTAACTTGACACACGTGGTGCGAAAGCCTATTTTTTCGAACCATGAAATAGCAACTTTAGATCTACATAGGTGTGCGATGTGTATATTACCCGGGTACCCGGTTACATCGGTTACCGAGTTACACATTTGTTACCGAGTTTGGTAAGGATTGGTGAATGGGCTACTGAGATACAGCATTTTATCATAAGTGAGCGTGGTCAGGCCCAGTTTCCAAGAATTTCATAATAATATTTTTTACCGAAATTCTACTTCACATACTAATTTTCAACAATTTGGATCCAATATTTGCTGAAATATCGCAGTTCTTGCA
>NW_023458566.1:24198846-24223319 GCF_013731165.1 Rhagoletis pomonella | reverse complement strand
TGCAAGAACTGCGATATTTCAGCAAATATTGGATCCAAATTGTTGAATATTAGTATGTGAAGTAGAATTTCGGTAAAAAATATTATTATGAAATTCTTGGAAACTGGGCCTGACCACGCTCACTTATGATAAAATGCTGTATCTCAGTAGCCCATTCACCAATCCTTACCAAACTCGGTAACAAATGTGTAACACGGTAACCGATGTAACCGGGTACCCGGGTAATATACACATCGCACACCTATGTAGATCTAAAGTTGCTATTTCATGGTTCGAAAAAATAGGCTTTCGCACCCGACACCTTCTGAAAGTTAACAAAGCACGCTCAGCCACTGATAATGTCAGTGAAACGTGTAACAGCAAATTTTCTATCACGCTATGAAATTCGTGTTTAACATAAAACAAGGTAGACTCCCAGATTATCTGAGTGATATCCTACGATTCGTATTTACTTAGGGGAAATAATAGTTTCAGGCGGCACCCTGAAATTGTGCATATGGAAACTGTGCATACGAAATAATGCATATGAAAAAAACCGAAATAATGCATTTTATGCACAGTTTCGGTTGAAAACCGCAATAATGCATACGAAAAAAACCGAAATAATGCATACATGCACAGTTTCGACTCAAAACCGAAGTAATGCATATGACAAAAACCGAAATAGTGCATACATGAAAACGAACTTCTCTCTGAGTAGGCGGCCTTCGGCCGCGCTTAGGGATTATAACCCTTACTAAGTAGAATTCTCCTTTCTGTGTTGCCGGAAAAGGGGGCCGGAAGTACTTTTGCGCAGAACTTCTTTCTGCGTAGGCGGCCTTCGGCCGCGCTTAGGGATTATAACCCTTACTAAGTAGAATTCTCCTTTCTGTATTGCCGGAAAAGAAGGGCGGACGTATTTTTGCGCAGAACTTTTCTCTGCGTAGGCGGCTTTCAGCCGCGCTTAGGGATTAAAACCCTTACTAAGTAGAAGTAAATAATTCATATTAGAAAAAACGAAATTATCCATATGCACACTTTCGTTAGAAAACCGAAATAATGCATGCATGCACAGTTTCGGTTGAAACCGAAATAATGTCTAAATGCACAGTTTCCATATGCGCAATTTCGGTGCCCCGTTTCAGGCTGCCGCTGTATAAAACGGAAATAGATAAGAGGAATGTCTTTTATAAGGGATTAAAATGTTATAATGAACTTCCAGCTCAAATACAAAATTGCGAAAACGTTGGTACCTTCAAAAGGCTGCTACTTGATCACTGTAGAACATTGGATATCAGATAGAAAGGTCCGGCATGGAAACTAGTCCTTTCCATCCGATAAAATGGCGCGACTCTGGATTTCGTCCATTCAGATCGCCTGCCGGTAGAGAAGTTTATAAGAAGCGGCTTGGAAACTAGTCCTTTCCAACCGCTCAGTTGTGGCGGTTCTGGAAATTACACTCTTAGACCGCATATCGTACGTCATATATTTACGGTACTGCTTGGAATCCCGTCCATTCCAACAGCATCGAGAATATGCTATCTTAGTTAAATATACATACTATTATATAGCTTAGAAGGAAAAATGTAAAAGGTTAACGTATTTTAAGCAGTAAATTTAACTTTACTTTTAATGTATATTGCAATACATAATTCAAATGTATATACGTGAATGTATATAGGTCAAATGACTGTAATAAATAAATAAATAAATAAATGTTGCCATACACTGGTGGCACGATAATTAGAAACGATTTGCCTTTACGAGTTTTGTCCGTTTTTTTACTAGTTTATTAGCATGCATGAAAATCATATAACTCAAAGTTTTAAACTTTGTACAAGATAATTCCACATATTTCGGCAATTCGACAAAGTTCAGAAAATTGTAATCAAAATTTCAAACATTTTAATCTATATATAATATTTCTAGAAATAATTCGGGTATGCAGGTTTGTAGCCCATTGAATTTTAGTATAATATTGTGCAAGTTTGAATTTGCTCTAAAATCTGGTTGATTTTTTAAAATTTCTTTTGTTGGCAGTGTTGCTCATTTTCGGCCATATAAAAAAACTTCAAACGCACATTGTATGTAAAAGACATTAATACGACTTTCACAAGCACCAATTACCCTTCGAATTACATAATTCGCCATACATACAGAAACTACATTTTGCATCAATTTTGCAGCGAAGAAAAACAAAAATATAACACGGAGATAGAGAACTGTCAAATCGAATTAATCGGGTAATTCGCGTAATTCGCGTAACTGGGGGAGCGAACAAACTAATTCAGGATGCCGTGGGAAAATGGTATAAGACATTCGCATTCAAACTTCCACCATATTATACTAAACTTGAATAACTATAAAACTAGTTGTCTGAAACTATGGATGGCACTATCGATACTATCGATGGTTTTTGACTATCGTACCACCATCGATAGTTTTTGTTTTTCTTACATTAGGAGTGTTCGCTATGCAACTACCAGTAAGAATTAGCCAGTAAAAAAATTCAGAGAACAAGACACCTTACTCTCTCAAAGAGAGAAACTTACTAAGTTTTGCGCGAACAGGAATTAGCAAACATTAGCAAGCTTCACTGCCAGCTGGCGTCCACGGTTGCATTTCGAGCATAATAATTTTTTTAAATTAATTCAGGTGGAACCAAAACAGGACCTATACGTATATTTCTTCTTATTCTGACTTTCTTCAACGTACGCTTCAATTTCATTGTGGAAGTCACTGTCGGGTTTCCTATATCGACAGTGGTGTTGAGTGCGTTCCAATTACGAATACAGCTTTTTCATCCGAGTACCTTTCAATTGTTTGGAATTAATTAAATTAATTGAATAAACGAATATTAACATACTTCTTTCATTAGTAAATCGCAACAAGATTGTTCATTTTTAAATTTAACGAACTCGTTGATTCTAATTAATGTTGACAAAAATGCAACCGTGTGCCACAATCCTGCTTGCAAATTCTTACTGGCGAAAATTGGTACCAACTTGTAAAAAATTTTTGCATAGCGAACACTCCTATTATTGTTTTATTGCTGATTGTCAATTTGCATGTGCATTTGACACAACCTGGCAGCACCTTTTAATAAAAGATAGTTCGGCAGCGTATATTTACCAGCATTTTCAGCGGGTGCTTTGATAAGTGAAAAAAGTATAGAGTCGTGACAAGAACTAAAGAAGGCTAATATCAGATATTGAATGATAAAATATCTGAAATTGAATGATAAAATATCTGATATTGAATGATAAAATATCTGGAAATCACCTGAAAGCTCATGTTCCACTCATTCCGATTGGTGTCTGCAATAGTTTTTTTCTCGATTATTTATCGAAGTGGAAGTCATATTTTATCATATTTAGGGCCAATGAATATTTAAACGGCACCCAAGCCTTTTATTTTATTTTATCTTGTATATAAATCACTTTGATCCAACTTTTATTAACTTGTAAGTTACATTACATTGCACCCATATTTACAATAACACATGATTGCAAAATGACATAAGATCTGTTGCCATACTGTACAAAACGATACAATAGAAAGAATTCTACGTAGTGAGGGTTATAATCCCTAAGTGCGGCCGAAGGCCGACTACGCAGAAATGTGTTCTCTGCAACAGGTGTTCAGCCCCACTTCTTCGGCAACACAGAAAGGAGAATTCTACTAAGTGAAAATTCCGAATTAAAATTCTGCTTTTATTATTCAAAATTCCAGTCTGGTAGCACCAAGTTTGATGTTATTTTGTTATCTTATTCATCGTTTATACGAAAACTAACAACAAATTATATAAAAAATATAGGGTTGCTAGAAAAAAGGGGGAGATTTTTGAAATCAGGGAGTCCTATTCTAAGAAATGTAAACGAAAACACTAACAGCCGGTGTGAACAGCTTTCAGCCCACAATCCCAAAACTCGTTTACAAAGTGTTTTCGTTGTCGGTCTAAAGCCAAATTGCAAGTTTAGAAGATTATCGATAGTTTCAGACCACTATATAAAATTGCATACCCGAACTTTTTCTAAAAACTCCGATTAAAAAGTTTGAACTTTTGATGGTAATTTTTTGAACTTTGTCTAATTCTTATCTATCTTGTACAAAGTTTAATACTTTGAGTTATTTGATTTCCGTTGGTAGCTTGCATAGTGCTTTTGCTAAGAAAATAAATTAATACTAATAAATAAAAATAAATGGGCAAAACTTGAAAAAGCAAATGGTTTCTATTTATCGGGCCACCAGTGTATGGTATGTACTTATAATAAATATTTATGTATGTATTTTACAAATGTCAACTCTAACAGGTATAAATAGTATCTATCTTTGCAGACTCACCTTATATACTTGAATTTCTTCTAATACAATCTCTGATTCCTTGAGAACTCGTTCCACTTCCTCGTAGACTTCACGCTCGGTCTCAGTTGGGGCGGCATTCTCAAAATCTAAGAACACGTCGTACGATTTCGCTGCGCAGCAGTTTGAATCATCGCGTGCCAATAAACTCAGTAACTTGCCCATGTTTTATTTGACTTTGTTTCTGTAGTAGGTATGTATGTTTTGTTTGGTTTCGCTTTTTCTCACTTGGTTTTATTCTATGTATTTTGCTTTTTTTCAAACTACAATAATTCAATTTTAATTGATTAACTTGTTTTGTTACGTAATGTACACAAATTCATCACTTCATCGTTAAAAAAAAAGACATTTTATCAAATGCAGGTATGTATGTATGTATGTATGTACATATGTATGTATGTTAGGATACCTCGCCAAATCCCAGCGGTTGACAATTGGTATACCTGTTGCAATCACTTGTGTGATCAGATCTGGTTAGCTCTGAAATCACAGGCAAGAGTTTTTACGTGGTTTTAGAATAAGCATTTCCATTTGAAAACTTCCCATGGTATTTATATTTTTTTATTTTTTGTACTCACACTTTCTACTACGGTTTTCTAAAGTTTCTTTGTGAAAAAAACAGCACAAGGCAACCCATGCTTACAACAGAAATATATGCCCGTTCCACTATTTCTTGAGGATAGCGGGAGGCAACGAGGAGAGTCCGACCGATTAATCGGCATTGGCATCGGCCATTTTTGGTCGATTCTTTTTACGTTTTCCGCAAATGTTCATCAAAATTAGAAAGTGTTAATCAGATTTTTAGAATTTTTTTGAGTACGCAGTTTTTTTCAACATTAGTATAATAAAGTGCAAGTAGGTAAATGTTGATTTTTAATAATTTTTTGTTCACGCATTTTCTTCCGAACAAAGTGTGTGCGAGAATTTTTTTGTATGGAGAAAATCCGCAAAACAATACTACAAAAAAATTTCCAAAAATCAATAGTAAGTCCTAGTTACTTAAAATTTGCACTTCATTAAAATAAAATTGAATGGGCTACAAAACTGCATACCCAGAATGTTTAAAGAAAAAGTTTGAAATTTTTACTAACATGGTTTTTGTTTGATAACAAGCTACACTTTCATAAAAAATATGAAACATTAAATAAACGAAAGGAAAAAAGGAAATATCCAAAGAATGCTAAAATGTCGTTACTGTAAGTATTATTACGTAAATCCTTGAATTAACCACGGAATTCCTAAATCCTTCGGGTTCTTTTCACTGGATTGTTAAATTGTTTACGTTACAAAAATACTTTTATCATTAAAAATCTACGGTTACTCTTTATAAAAGAAATTTGATACGAATGAACTATTTTTTTTTTAACATTGAATAAGAACAAGTAATTTTTAAGAAAAAAAAAACAAAACCGACTTCAATTCTCATATACAAATTTAAGATTATCCTTAATCTCTTCATGATCCAATGATCGGATTTAAACCGAATTAAAATGGGACCACCAGTGAGGTAACAGCTCTCCTTTGAAACAAAGAATTTTAGAAATCGGTTAACGTGGTCCAAAGTAATATTCCGACTAATTCATAACCTTCCCCCTTTTTGCGAAGTCGGTTAAAAAGACGGCGATATATCACTTTTAATACATATTTATGTATGCACATACTAGGAATGTTTCGAATGTCATATTTTTCATATAAGCGATGCGAATTTTCGGAATGCGAATGTGCGAATGCGAATACGAATGTTAGGAATAACATTAAAATATCTATAAGTAATCATTTTAGGTCATCGTTTTTATTTACTTACAAATTTTGTAAATTATTAGAACATTGAACGAGTGCTTAACCTATACAGTGTTTATTTAGTCAAAGTTCCAAAGGGGCGTATTATACTATTTCAAAAAAAGTAATTTTGCTGCCTTATGGGTTAGACTTTTAAGTATATAAAATCAATAAAAAATTCATCAATGAAAAGAATAGGCGAAAGTGGTCAAAATGTCTCACTGCCATTATTTCGCATATAGGTACATATATGTATGTATGTATGTGTAAAAGTGTCAGTATAGCTATATTTCGGTGTATTTCCCCTCGGTAACAGGAATAAATACTTTGTTATTTTACTATGAATTTATATATATATATACATATATACTTATGTCTAAGGAATCTCTCATCAAAGTGATTTACTGTAATAATTTAATTAATTAATAATTATTGTATTAAGTACTTCAGTGTATTTTAGAAGTACTATTTCTAAAAATATATTGTTCTTAAAAGTCCTTAAAAGAAAGCAATTTTTATTTTGTGGCACTTTCATCTTCTTTCCGGCACTATTTTCGAATACCATTAGGCACATTTGGATGTTTTGAAATTCCCTCCCTGGTCTGAACCTAGTCGTGTGAGAGTTTGCAATGCAGCCGGGCGCCCAATTAGATATCTATACATACTTACATACATATGTACATAAGTACATATCGTCGATGTTTTTGCAAAACCGCCTATCTAACGGCACTCAAATTTTACAAGAGAGCGAAAAAACGGTTTATTCTTTGAAGGCAGTGCCTTGATAGGCGGTACTTTCTCTAGCTATTATTTTACAAGTGTGTTGTTTTAATAACGATTTAACGATTTTTATGCATAAATCTCGATGACTGGAGTTCAGGGTTACCAAATCTCATTTTTGCCACAACGGCGATTTAGGCGGTTTGGCAACTGGTAGATAGGCGGTTTTGCAAAAACATCGACGATACTTATGTATTTCTGTTTTCTACGACTATACTAACCGTTAAATGTGCGATACGCTGTGATTGTGTGCTTCGTGCTCTGCCCAAGTACACATTCGCATTCGCAAAACATTCGTATCATTTGATGCGAATATCGAATGTCGAATGTCGATAGCGAATGTGTAAAATGATGCTTATCAAAAACATTTGTTCTTGAATGAATTTATATTCAGGTAGTTTTCTGACAAAAATCGGGAATCGGTCGGACTCTAGAAGGAATACTCTTTGGGATATTCGGGCGTGGATATTAGCTATCGTCAGGTGTTCAGTAAGAATGACATTTCAATGTGAAAAAGCAATCATGAGGTGTGTTAAAAACTCAGGACTCAGTTTCAACCGCTGGGTAATTTTTGTACATAAGTATGTATTGTATTTTGAAGTGAATTGGTTTCATTATTTTTAAAATACACGTGTTAATTTTTCTCAACCAGCAATAAAATACTAGTAAAATAATTTTAATTGCATATTCTACTTGTTTATAGCGCATATTTTCGATTTTTCCGAGCCCTAGATTTTTTGTCCAGGTCATCAGATCTGCACCGTTCGTTCGATTTTCAAAAATGAGGTGTCAGATTAAAGGGCTTGATATCGTCGCTTCGGAGAACGGAAACCGTATATTACAAAACACGGTTTTGAGAAAATTGATTTTGAAGTTTAAGGTCGAATTAATCCGAAACCATACGGTAGATTTTTGTAATTTTTGAAGGAGACGTAGCTAGTCTTATTAGTTTTGATTTTCCATATTTTTATTATCTTTAAACGTTAATGAGAAAATTTAATTTTCAAGTTAAACTTAAATAAAAAGTATTACTTCTACCACTTAGACTTTGTTGCTTTTTTAATTTTTCCTAATAAACAATCGTTGTACGTAGCTCAATAAAAATATTAAAAATAAAATGTTAATAAGCCACAATAACATTGACTAAAAAAAAAGTAGTTACTTAGTTTACTTTCCAATTTTAATTGTTTCCATCGAATTGTCGTAAGTTCAAACTTTTGCGATAAATACGACAAATGTCATGTGATTAAAAAAGACTACATTTGTATGGGAATTTGTCGTATGTGACGTATTTTCAACGCGCATATACCACAAAAGGCATACCCAACCGTTAATATTATGCATGTGACATACGACAAAATGCACACCAAATATAAAAAATGGATTCCAAAAATCAAACAATTTAGTAAATCTGCATCAAAATCCCAAAATCGTTATTTTGCACATTCGACATCCGTTTTCTGAGGCGACGACCTGTTTAAGAAATCAAATTCAATTTTAGGTAAGGGTTTTACAAGGGTAATAGAAATATGTTCTTCATAGGGGTCCAGAAGAAAGGGGTCTAAGAAGGTAGTAATTTGAAAATGTTTTGAAGAGGGTTGCCACCTGTTTTAAAATTAGAATTAAGTTAAAAACAAGTATAATGCAGCATGATAAAAACATAGCAAGGTATAACCGTTCTCTCAATTTGTCGGCCATGATTTTTTTTTGAAGTTTGCCAACATTTTAAAATCATATAAAAGTGAAAATAAAAAAATGAAATTGTTCGAAATTGTTGTTGCTTGAGATTGAAAATGAAAATGTGTGTGTGAGTTTGTGAGTAAATTTAAAAATTAAATTGTTTGGAAACGTCAAGAATTTTAAAAGTGACTCTCAGCGGTTCTACCTTACTATATTTTTATCATGATATGCAGTATTAAAATATGGGTGAGAACGAAAGAGAGCTACGAAAACTTTAGTATGAACATTAAAATTTTGTATTTGACAATGTTATTGTGGCTTATTAATATTTAATTTTTAACAAGAGATGGGCACGGGACTAAATATTTAATCCTAATCTCGCCCGAAATTCGATTTTTAAGAACCAAACCCGCCCATCCCGACGTTTTTCAGAATTGTACCGCGGGTCCCGTGGGTCCCGATATCTATCTCTAAAACAGGCTACAAACGGACAACAAATTGAAACGCTCGGTTGAGATTTCAACGTGTGGCGTGGTTTGCTAACCGATCGAAGGTTGACAAAAATGTTTATGTTCTTCAAATTAATATTAAATAATAAAAATAATAATGAAAAATCTGGCATCTTCCGATTATTTTGTTTTGGTTTGCTGTTCGTTTTCGTCTCAATAAAACAATAAAAGTGCATATTTAAAACATCCGTTTTTAAGGAAGATTTTGTGAATTTGCGGGGGTTTGCGGATTTATCGGGAGTGTCGGCAAAGGATTTTGGTCCCGTCCCGCCCGCCATATTTTTACAGATCTTCCCGATACCGCCCATCCCGGCCAATTTTAAATCAGTACCGAGGGACCCGCGGGTCCCGCTATCTCGTTTATTTTCTCTATTTTCAACTAATCCAATGAAGTTTGGGTGCAGCCAACTTTTGATTCAACTAATCGCCTCTAATATAGGGTTGCCAACCGTACTATAATACATAGTATTGTACTATATTTTGGGTCTGCGTACTATATACAGTTGGAATGCAAAAATACTATAATTTTCAATTATAAATATAAATATATTTCAGTCATTTGTAAGAAAGAAATGTTTTAAAATGGATGACATGTATACTGAAATATCAATACTTAAATAAATATACTTTAAAACAAAGGGTCCAGAGATCAAAAATGGCAACATTATCAAAAAAATACTTAGAACGATTTACCAAATTTACTTAAAATTATTTCGCTAATGCTCTCTATTCCTGCTACTTTGGCATTCACAGAGAGTTTTTTCTAATAAGATTTTGAAATGGTGAGATGAGAGAAATAAAGCGAATATCACACTAATAAAAAATTAACTTTTAATTTATAATTATTTAAATATTACTTTCAAAGAAATATATTTTTTTATAGAGAAAAGCATAAGAAAGAAAAAAGATGTACACTTAAAATCATTTTTACATTTTCTTCAAAAAAATACTATATATATTTTAAGTGTACTATATTTTTTTATTTTTTTTTTTTGCAAAAGTATTATAAATCTCTGAGAAAATGTTGGCAACCCTACTCTATGGGCCAGTTTTTCAGTGCGAGTTTAACTCTGTTTGTCGTTTGAACTAAGTTTAAACTCAGTGAGCAGTTTTTCAGTAAAATTAAAACTTATTTAAACTACATATAAGCGCCCATTTTGGCAGGGTTAAACCGAGTTTAAACTATCAGCTGTTAAGTTGTATATTTGTAGTTCAGCTGCCAAAATTTAGGTGAAATGAAATTATAGTTTAAAAAACTAAATCCTCGCTTTTATAATTTCCATTCGTACTGTCATCAGGTATGTAACTCATGATTCAATAATACAAGGTTCTATAAACCTACAGTGTACTTGTGTACTTTTCTACTATTATTTTAGCAACAAGGGGTTGCATTCTTCTTCCCCTTTCTCTGTCCTTCGTAAATGCAACCTTTTGTAAGGGAGTGTCAAAACGCGCCTGTCAATAATTATCTAAAAGTATGTCCACATATAAATATTATCTCAATCAAAGCTCGTTTTTTAATCACCCCGATTACACAGGCAAATCTCAGATTTTTAGCCGTCAAATTTGTTGTGCTAGTTATTCTCACATCTCAAGGAAAAGTTATGTTTCTTCTCTGTGTTACCGTGCTCACTTTTTTGTCCTATATTAAGCAATTTAAATATATTTCCACTTAGTATTTTATTAAAAATACATTTACAACACTCTTTTCCTTGCTAGTGTCCATTTTTGTTTACTTTTATATTTGGCATTTCTCCTCTTCTTCGCAAAAACTATCGTAAAACTAGGTTGGACACGAAAAGTTATCGGTTAAATCTGAGATTATTTTATAATTACAGATTAACAAGGGAAGAATTTTCTATGGCTAATCTCCTTTTCTTACTACAGATTAGGAGTTAAGCTCGGAAATGAGGATAATCTACTTATATGTGAACATAGTATAACCTTGTATTATTGAATCATATATGTAACTTGAAAATAGAAATCGCTGCATCTTTTAGGCGCATCAAAATTACATAGTTACATACCGAGCTAATAAAAGGGAGGGAATAATAAAAATAATTGTTTGCGAAATACACGCAAACAGACTCAATTGTATAGCGGCACATAAATAAATAAGCGAAATGATCATACATACATACGTATACGTATCTATCTAATTTGCCTGTAAAATCGCCTAATGCGAAAACCGTATTAGATGAAATAAAAATTGAACATCACACTACCTATAGCCTAAGATTTCCAGACTTACGGGATTATTAAAAACAGGCACAGTATAACAGTGGCGTACCTATATACATACATACATTCATATCTGCGTTCGTATGGAAAAGTAGCTTATGTCGAAAGGCTGGCTTTAGTATAAATCGGCATACGCAGCATACAATTGCGAATAACTCACTGGTGATGACCCGTTGAACAACTTTTGTCAAATAAACGTGCAATAAAGAGTTCCGATACTAGCAAGTCAAAATTCTTATCAAGTCTCATCCAAAAATTCCTTGTCGTTTAAAGAATAAAGGGAATGCCGCGTTATACTAAAGCTAGCATTTCGACATAAGCTACTTTTCCTTACGAACACAGACATGTATGTACATAGATAAATGTGCATGTGCGTATATAAATTGAGTTGCATATAGTACCTATGTACATACATGTTTGTACATACTACATGTCCATAGGGAAAGCACAAAATATTGTGCATGAAACCTTATCACAAATAATACAAAACGTGGGGGGCGGGGGCAGGCTTTTTAGGTATAATTATGTGGAATTTTTACAAACTCTGCTGTTATCATTTTTATGCATACATTGTATATGTATATATAAATATATAATATACATACACATTGATAACCCTGAATAAATAATTTGCGAATAATTGTTACAACCAGGATAACACATTTTATACAGTAAAGACATGTCTTCCTTCAGATGCTTATTAGCGGATGTGAGCAATATTAATCAATTATCTAGATACACAGTATATACATACATACATGTCTCACATTGCACTTTTTATCAGAATATTATGTACTAGACTTTCTCTTAATTCTTTAAATATTCGTGGACTCGTATCCAATATTTCACTTGTAAATTCCACTTTTTTGCACGCTTATCGCTTTGATTTTTCTCTAATTCGTTATTTTGCATTACTTTTACTCGCTGTTACCTCCGTAAGGAAATTCTGGTGATTAATTTTTGTTTCATTACACTCTCTGACTTCACTTTAGATTGCTGGAATTGTGCAATTTACAGTCATATGTCATATCGTAAACAATTTTACTCCCTCCACCTCCGGATCCTCAACCACACCAATACCCTTTACCACGAAATTTTATTCATTCCGTTGTAGATTGATTTACACTCGCTATCGTTGGCAATAGCCCATATTTAAATCATATACCCATAAATCCACAATAACATTTACTTTATTCACTTTTCTTTGCACAAAATTAATTTGTAAACGCTCGCAAATTACACCAATAAAACCAACTCATCCACTTTGCTGCAAAAAATTAACTAACAAAATAGCGGCGAACTCGAAGGTAGAACGAATAGAGATGGGTTACTCTGCACTGAGTTACATAGTGAGCTTCGCCCAGAAAAACAATCACGTTCGACTCATCAAAGACTCATACAAAAAATTGAGACTCAATAGCGCTATTATATCATATAACTTATTTGCAAGGTGAATTCATACAAGATGTTACTATTGTTACCAGATAATAAGATTCATCTTCAAAATGAAGACTTATTTTCCAAATATGTCAAAATAATCTTAACCGAGAGATATTAAATTTAATCCAAAATTCCATATAAAATATCGTCACTAAGAAGACATCTGTCAGCACTTGAAGATTTTCAATGTGGTGTCAACAGCAAATGTGGAAGGGGTACTCTGTTAGATTAATTTGAGGAGAGATGGTTGGTTATGTAAGGCATGATAATTGATAGTCAAATAAAAAAAAGGAGAAAATATATATTGTAAGTTTTCGTTTGTGCGCTCTTCACGTTTGCTGTGACTTCAATATCAGTTGTGCAACCCCACACATTGACAGTGCTACCCAAGGCGCATTTAACAAAATGGTGTTGGCCGTATATAAGTAAAAAGTTACACTAACAAATTATACGCTGAGGTCCATACTTTCATTGGTATGAGTTACAACAAACACATCATTTTGACGTAATGGCCTCCACGGCGAAAAACTCAGCTGTCGCCCCAACACCACCTTGTTTAATACACCTTGGTGCTGCCGTAGTTCCACAACGCGATGTACTTACAAAGTGAGTCATAATTCTATTGGGTTAACTCATTGATTTGCTAGAGTAATTGAGCAAAGAAAATTTGCTAATTACTAAGGGGGGGTTAACTCAGCAAATTTATAGGAGTTGACTCAATGACCCCAATTCACTTTAAGCAGTCAGCTCATTCAACTAACTCATTTGACTCTTTGTATGTTACTCTCATTGGTATCGTAGACTCGTTTTGAGGCATAAATGCGGCCGTTGAGGTAAAACAAAACATTAGATGGGGCGTGGTCAGCTCCTTTCTACTGATTTGAAAGCTGTAAATGCTAGGAGGAGGGTAAAGGTGGAAAATCCTATGCAAATCGATGCATTGATGTATGCCCTTCGATGCATCGAAAAATATCGATGTACATTTCGATGCATCGAATCAAAGAAAAACATCGATGTATTTTTGCCACTGACATTCCTAATGTGAGCCCTAGGGCATCAACTGAGTTACTGAGTTACATTTTTTTTGGATAGGGAGTCTGAGATTCCGATTCACTTATGGGAATCAACTCAATAACTCATCTCTGAGTTGAGTTACCCATTTCTACTAATAACCCCCGCTGCGAATGAACAATGTTGCCTGCCAACGAGTAATTTTTGTACCCTTTTTGCCACGGCGAAAAGAAGAAGAAGCAATTTGTTTTCGCCGTGTTTATCACCCTATACTTAAGGTAGTGCATTCCAGTGGCGTCCGGTAGTGCATTCCAGTGGAAGTTTTGTGATCTATCCCTGTTCTGACATTCATTCTTGTTTTTTAACTTTCCATTATTATTATTCTGTTTCTACTGATTCTTTGGTGCTATTTTCGCATTTTAATATTTGTTGGAAGTCCTTGCCATTTTCTATACATAATTGAACCCGTGGTATATTCTGGATATATTGAAACGATTTCGGATTGATATTTCATTTAGGCCCAACGATGGAACAAGAAAGTAAAAACCAGTTAGACGATGTGCAGCGGCAGATATTCGAGAGAATCGCCAAAAACGACGTGGATGGTTTTAAGCAGCAGATAACCCAACTAAAAGGTTGTGTGGATTTTGTAGACGAGGATGGGATGACTCCGCTTCAGCATGCTTGTTGCAAGGGTAACAGAGAAGCTGTGCAGATACTGTTAGACATGGTGAGCGCAACATTCCATAGTGCACGTGCTGTGTTAATATTTTATGTTTTCAGGGTGCTGATATAAACTTTAATAAACACGGTGCGGACTATACACCACTGCATTTTGCTGCTCTATCAGGCAACACAGAGGTGTGCCGTTTGATTCTGGATGCTGGCATAAATCCCAGCAGATTAAACAGCGTTTCACGAACAGCGTCACAAATGGCAGCTTTTGTTGGTAATCATTCCTGCGTGGAAACGATCAACAACTATGTACCGCGAAAAACATTAGAGTACTATACAAGACCACAAGGCCAACTTAAAGAGCCATTGATACCCGCGGGACTGTTGGATGCATTTCATCATTTTATCATAGAAATTAATTTACATCCAGTGCGCATTGCCCTTAATTTACAATCATTAGGCCTACTTAAAAACTTGCCGGGATTGAAAAAAGCTCTGGAGTATATGTGTGAAAAGGAAATGAAGAAAGCGAATGATGTAAATGAATTAATGGCTTTTAAATTTCACTATCTTCGGTGGATTGTGTCCGAGTTAATGCGATGTGAAGAGCAGTGTAAAGCTCAACGGAAAGAAAAACCCACTGAAGGAGATGCCGGAAAGCATGATTTTGTGGAGTTATTCATAAAACGTGTTCTAAAAGAGAATAAAGTTGGTCAACTAGACTACCTAGAGTTTACTCTACGCGATTGTGTGCGAGAGTTCCCTTTCAGGGAATGTACAGTCTTTCGACAAGTGGTTTCGCAATTGGCAGCAAAGGATCCGCAACCAGCATTATTGGTCTTTCGCAATGCTGTTAACGGTCATCGAGGTTTTGCGGTAATAATTCTTTAAAATTTTACAATGTATAAGTAAATTCGTGTCTATTAAAGTGGTATTTATTCTATTTTATGTATAGGATGAGACATCTTATTGTAGTTCGTGTGGAAATGAGAAACCTGACAAGAAATGCTCGAAATGCAAACAGGTAAAATATTGCGATCGTGAGTGTCAACGTTTGCACTGGTTTATGCACAAAAAGACATGCGCTCGACCTATTTCCAATGCATCTACTTCGGCCAGTACTTCAGCTGTGAAGGAGTCAATCGACACACTTGAATTACAGGAGGAATTATCTAAAATTACCACCAGCTAAACAGATTTTTAGGAACCCAACATATGAAGTTTTTGGTACCTTTATCCATTCGTATTCAACCCATAAAATAGAACACATTGCTGTAAAAATTTGACATACCAGACTATAAACGAAATAAGTCTTCAGTCATCTTCAGTTCATAGAGTCAAATAAAAAATTTAGATACATATAAAACTATAGAGAAATGCATTTACTAAACTCACATATGAGGCCATAAGGCCAAAGGAGCATATATACAAAAAAAAAAATTTAGTGTGCGAAAGAAGGATCTGTAAAAAATAAATGAGGTCTTTTGCTAAAAGGTTCATTGCACCTACATACATATGTATGTGATGCAACATATTATAGTAAACTAAAGGGGCGTGCCTCAGGCTATTCGGTACATTAGAGTGGTACGATACGCGATGTGATAACCGAATCCAATTGAGCTGGATATACATATGTACATACATATACCAGTTTAGTAAGTGCGACCCAACAAACGTTAAACTTAAAACTTTCCATATAGTTGATTGCCACTCTGATGAACAAACAAATCGCTTGAAGAAAGTCATTTTTTAGTTTGGGTTTCCGTGCAGGTAGTGGCATTAGAGCAAAAACAACATTTACGTATATTTTGTCGTTCCTTCAGGTATCTTAAGTGTAAAAAAATAGTCTACACACAGTGGGCGTGTGAAATACAAAAAAAAAATTAAAATAAAAAAAGAATGACATACAAAAATCTAAAATTGGCTTTCTTTTTTTGTTTTTGTACATTATCCCTGGCCATAATTTCTTTGTTTGGGAACCGATTGTAATTGTTGTTGTTGTTGTCGTAGCGGCAACAAAGCCCCGCCCAGATCGGCTAGTATCTCAGTCGTTGTCGTCCCAAGAAGCGTGCAGCCTCTATAGGGTCTGTCCACAGGGACAGAGGCGTTAGCTTTGTGGGGTTTTCCCGGTGCATCTCCATCTAATCTGCTGAGGTATGATTTCAATCTGCTGTAGTAGCCAGAGCGGGGTTGGGCTATTGTGGTCCTAGTCTCCCGAGGCAGACGAAGCTCCGTCTCGTCTATGTAAGGTGGTTGTTTACCCAGAACGGCATTCACAGGTCTGCAGCCTACGTAACTTGAGATTGACTCCCTATGAATGCCGCTCAGGGCCTGTCAATATTGCGACGGGTCCAGAAGTTGCTTTATGAACCTGTGAACTTCGTCCGTCAGTTCGTATAGATGCTTCTGGCATGCCTTGGCGGGGGCTCCTCTGTAAGCAAGTGTCCAGTTCTGTGGCTTCCCACTACAGCCGGTTCTACGTACCGGAATGACTCGGGTTTTACCCGACCAAGGGCTGTTGTTTCGGCGATCTAACCCCGTTTAGGTCGGCGAAGTATCCCAGAAGTGGTTCGCCCATAGGACTACATTTGCTACGTATTCTTCTGCTCAGGGCTGGCATCGAGTCAAACCCAGAGCCAGAAACTTACACCTGCTGTGTATGCCAAAGACGACTACACCACAACTCCACCTCAGTCAAGTGCATTGCTTGCGCCGGGTGGAGTCACCTCGCTCAACAGCTCAACACAAACACCACAACACAACAACACAATAGACTACACCACAACCACGACAGACCACACAAACGCACCACCATCCACACGCCGCCACCAACAACTCCTGGTTCCTCCCACAATCTGCACGGTATGTCAGACCAGGATATTCCGGAATGTGACATCAGTCAAGTGCAACATCTGCCTTTGCTGGTGCCACTTTAGGGCATGTTCAGGTCTGCGCACCACGCGAGATTGGACGAGGAACTTCGAAGGCCCGTGTTGCTCTGCACCACCACAGGGCGGCATCCTCCACAGCAGCGCACACAGCCAATGGTGGCAGGGCAACACACATCCCTCACACCCCGCACAACAACACGTCTCCCGAACCACATGAAGCTCCTTCAATTAACTGTAATGGACTTCAGAGCAAAATCCAGGAGATAACCATCATGGGAAGGCGTGGTATATTGATAGCTGCGGTCCAAGAGACGAAGTTGCACAGCAATTAAACGTTTTTCGAACCAGCTGACCCCAGCGAAGCATCAGCCGGGTTTCCCTAAAGTGCACAGCACAACAACAGCACTTAACGCCATAAACACTCATATAACACGTAGCCTAAATCGCAACCGCCCCAGTGAGAGAACTTTTTTAGTAGCGTTGGACCTGCCAAAGGGGTTCCCCGGGGTGGTGTCCTTTCCGCATTCCTATTTAACTATTATATTTCCAAGCTCCCTCAACCACCAGAGGGAGTCTCGATTGTCTGTTACGCTGAAAATTGTTCGATAATGGCGTCTAAGAATGCAATTGATGAGTTGTATACGAAAGTAAACGGATATCTCTCCAAGCTTTCTTGCTTCTTCACTGCTAGGAGCCTAACCCTCTCCCCTACAAAATCCTCTGCGACCTTGTCCACCACCTGGACGAAGGAGGTCAGACTACCGCTGGGAATTCACGTCGATGATACACCAATCCCAACGGTGAAAACCCCCAAAATACTGGGAGTAACCTTCGACAGTCTGCTCTCCTTCTCTGCGCACGCAACCGCTATTGTCAACAAAGTACAGAGCCGCAACAAGGGCCTCAAGTCGCTAGCCGGAAGTACTTGGGGAAACGTTGCAATTGGCCGGCCGGTTTTAAATTACGCAGCACCAGTGTGGTCGCTGGGGACTGGGGGAAAACACTGCACTTCGGACAGCGACTGGATGCCTTCTGATGTCGCCAGAACACCACCTGCACGACGAGGCGAAAATGCTCCCCATAAAGGAGCACAACACAATGCTCTACAAGCAGTTTTTAGTTGGGAGCCACAGACGTGGTCACCCAAATAGACAACTGCTTGTAGAAGAGCCATCGAAGAGCACATCAGGAGGCATCTCTATGAACTGACGGACGAAGTCCAAAGGTTAAGTAAACAACCTCTGGACCCGTCAGCTTATCGACAGGCCCTGAGCGACACTCACAGCGAGTCAGTCTCGAGTTATGTAGACTCCAAACCTGTGAATGCCGTTCTAGGCGCACAACCACCGGACATCGCCGAGACGGAGCTTCATCTGCCTGGGGAGGCTAGAACCACAATAGCCCAACTTCGCTCTGGCTACTGCAGCAGGTTAAACTCATACCTGAGCAGATTAGGCGCAAATGTGCCAAATGAGCGTCGAGCATGCGGAGAGACACCCCACGACTCGAAACATCTCTTCGCATGCCCGGAAAACACGACAATGCTACCGCGTCTGTCCCTGTGGACCGACCCGATTGTGTCTGCACGTTTGTTAGGGCTTCCGTTAGTTGAGCTGAGATTGAGATATTAACCGGTCTGGGCGGGGTTGTTGTAGGCGCTACAACAACAACCACAGGGTGGTATCCTTTGATGACTTGTGCTCGAAAGCAAACGGTTACCCCTCCGAACTTCTTCACCCGCTTCTTCAATGCAAGGAGCCTAACCTTCTCCCCATGAAATACTCGGCAACCCTTTTTACCACCTGGACGAAGGAGATCAGACTACAGCTGGGAACTCACGTCTATGGCTATGACAAAGAAGTGTTGTTGACAACATACGAGGCAATGGCCTGTTTCAAACTATGCAGCGCCCATGTGGTCGCCGAGGACTAGCAGGACGTATTGGACGAAGCTACAGACATGCCAGAACACGGCACTCCAGACAGCAAATGGATGCCTTCTGATGTCGCCACAGCACCACCTTCACGACGAGGCTCAAATGCTCCCAGTGAGGGAGCCAATGAGTGCCCGGAACTCGGAGAGAGAGGAGACAATAATTGAGGGACAAACCGATATAGGCAGGGGGGAGTAGCCACTACAACAACAACAATAACATAATTGATTATGTTGTGAAACATGGTAAGAAAGACGAGAAATTAGTAGCATGCTACAAATTGGTGAAAAAGGATGCCAATATGGATTCACTAATGTACGGAAACTTCAAGCTTGGTGTTTGTGGTGATGATTACAAGAAAGTGATGAAGACTGAGTTATGACCAGCTAAGGTGAAAAATGGTGCCATGAACCCGTGAGTGGCCAGAAGTGATTCTTGTGCGTACGGTTCAAATCGCAGCTCACAACGTCCGGATATTTATATCCACGCAGCGGCGTAGTCAGAATGAAATTTAGGGGGGGCTCGACCCTATTAAGCTGGCACTTCAGGTTACTATGATATATATATATATATATATATATAGGGAAAATTTTAAAGTTAGGGGGGAGCCTCGAGCACCCCCCTGCCCCTACCTGACTACGCCCATGTATCCACGTCTCCTCTGGGTAGCGACCAGGCACCACTTTGGGAGCGAGCTAAAGTGAGAAAGCGTAAAACTTCGCGTGCGCTGGGTTTGGGTCACGCCAAGTTAAAACCACGCCCAATGAAAAATTCAAACATGCCCCGGATGAGACCCCCTTGTTTTGATGACGACCACGGCAAACGTCAGTGCATTCCGTTTTTTTTTTCAAAAGGGCGGGAGACAACCGCAGCAAAATAAGTTGGCCCATTGTATATGCTCCCATCCTCAGCTTATAAAAGTTTTTATAAGTTTATCGAGTTATCACTGCTTATCGAATTTTATCGTGTTAACATAGTGTAACGATATTCGAAATTTTTCGATAGCTTTCGAAAAATGTGGAGCTGTCAAAATTAAAAATTTATAAAGATATACACATTCTTGAATTATCGAAATTTATCGAGCCCTCGAATTCCACAGTTATCGAAATTAGTCGAGTTATCGAATTTTGTTTAGTTGTCTGTTTTTTTTTTTGTTCATGTTAAAATCGATATAGTTAAGTTATCTTTACGAATCACGAAATTTCTTTTAATATGGCATTCAATCGTCAATGCATATTATTGCATATTTCGCAGTAAATGCATTATGTTGCAAAAAATAACTGTTTTTGCATATTTACTGCACCTAATTTAGTATATTTTACAACAAATGCATGTGGCTTTTGCATATTTTTTATCTACAATCATTTAAATTTGGTGCGAAATCTATTGCAAAAAAATCCATATAATTTTTTCTTAAGTATTCATCACATAACAAAACAAAAAACAAAATTAAACGAAATTCGCTCAGACTTACTGCAAGAAGATAAAGACGCCCCATCAGTATACACTATCCGTAATAGGCTTAGAGCAAGCGGTAAGCATGGGCGGGTAGCACTCAAAATCCCTTATGTTAGCCATGTTAATATGAAAAAGAGGATGAATTTTTACGTGGAGCATGTCCTGAAGCCCAAAGAGTTTTGGTATAATGTCTTATGGACCGATGAGTCGATGATACGACTCAAGTATTCACGACGCATTGTCCTATAAGTGTACGGTTCCTACCGTTAAGGCAGTAGACAAAGGTTTATTGGTGTGAGGATGTCTCTGTGCTCAAGGTACGGGCGATATAATCGTTTTGGAAGGAAAAGTTAATGCAGATGTATATATAAAGATCCTAGAGGAGACGGCTATCCCCGAAGGGAAACGACTAATTGGTGACCATTTTGTATTCCAGCAAGACAATGCACCAATTCACACCGCAAAACAGGTTGTGGAATATCTCTCCAAGGAAAATATTACTATTTTAAAATGGCCACCGCAAAGTCCTGACCTCTCTCCAATAGAGAACGCTTGGGCAATACTTAAAATTCGTATTGCTGAAGCAGCGCCACAAAACTTGCGACAGTTGAGAGAATGCATAATTTCAAATAGGAAAAATATTAATCCAGAGGAATGTTGTAAGCTTGTAGACACCATGCCCAGATCGACTTGCAAAAATGTGGATATTAACTAAGTTGGAAACTTCATTTTTCAAGACTTTTCGTCTTGCGTTTTGTCACGCATTTTTTCAATGTACCTACGGAGCATTGTCCAACAATATTCCTAGACCGCGTCGTGCAGATAGGCGCAACACTTTCGGTGACACTTGCTTCCAGTGAACGGTCGGTCCTTCTTAAGCATAAATCGAAGTTACGAAGTAAAACTGGGTAAAAAAGATTAAATGGTTTAGCTTTACTTAATATCCACAGAGATATAGAAGTTACTAACAAGGAAATATTGAATACAATTTTTTCTTTTAAAATAAAAAATAAATTTTTTAAAACCTGCGTTCGCCCCTAATGTACACACATACAATGTACATACATATATATGTAAATTCATATTTATTCAGGTTAGAGACTTTACATATTTACAATTAATTGTATGTATACATACATATGTAGCTATGTACATATGTACATAAATGCGTTGTTAACTAGTTATAAAATCTACATCAAGAAACTTATTTCCTAATTATGTATAATAAGTACATATGTACATACATAATACATATTATGCATGCATGTATGTATGTATGTATGTATGAAAGAGCATTCAACACTTTTGGAAAAATTCACAAGCGTGCTCCGTTTACTGGGAAGGGGCGGGCGATTCTCTTCAGAAAGCCAATATTGCCGAAATGCTAAAGTTATTACGCTTCGCCTTTTGTGATTCCGTTCCAACTTCGTTGCGAGGTCTGGTTGCTTCGGACAATATCACAGCAGAATCGGCAACATTTTGCTCCTCATTTAATGGTGGTGCCTCTGTGGTGGACGCCTCCGTTGCATGCGTTGTAGGGGGGAAAGTTGTTGCGACCTGAGGTAAATGCGCTAAGAAATGTGAGGATGGCAAAAGCGTTTCTGGATAAGGCTGATGTGGCAGCGGAATCAGCAAAGATTGCATTCCATTTACTGTCCCGACAACGGCAGGATTGACGTGAGCCGTGGCGGCGAAACAAGTGGCTGCCGCAATATCAAGTGGCGAAGGACTTAAAAGCTGCGGCTGCATATACTCGCGCTGGTACATTGCCATCGCCGAGTAGATAGTAGCTTCGTCATGGTAAGGTGAGCGAGTTCCACAGCTATGCCAGTTGGAATAACTTTCGTCATCGCTCGATTCAATTGAGCGACAACGTTTTGTTGTTGGCGAATCCATTTGGCCACTTGTCAAGCTGATGCGATCATCTTCGAGGCTGGCTAGTGAGCTCTTACTGGGACTAGGCGGACTGTCGCCCACTTCCTGTTCATCACCACTCAACGCACTTAGCTTACGTTTGCAGCGCGATTGACCTGTTTCGCGAAATCCTTTAGCGAATGGGTTGTTGTCAATCTTCAATTTTGTAATACGATCATTCTGAAGAGAAAAAACAAAAACAAAAACAAATAACACCAGTTAGCCGAAATGTGACATTGTTTATGAACATACATATGTACATATGTATGGATATACGCATGTATGAATGTACATTAGGGTGGCTGTTATTTTGCAAAATAAAGTTTATAAAGTAAAACTCAACATCCTGTAAAAAAATAACGATGGAAACTGTATTGAAAATAAAAAGGTATTTTTCGCTTAGGTATGTTTTATTGAGTTATTTTCACTATGTACGTTATATTTAGTTCGCGGTAAGAAATAAACTGGGATTTTGGTAAAGCTAATTTTCTACAGTTTACGAGAATTTTTTTAACATTTATTTTCTATTGGAAAATATTATTGAAAAGGTTATATTGGATAACGTGAGGGCATGTCTTGAGTCAATCATTCTGTCAAATCTACTTGAGTTTCTAGGATATGTTATTAAAATTAAAATTTAACGAAGTCAAATTTTATAGTTAAAGCCCTTTTGAGTATTTGAAAAAATATATATGTATGTATTTGGTCCAAAACGATGCATATATTCCCACTGTGCGGTTTGGCGACACTGAGAGGCAGCAAAATCTTTTCGCCCGTCTAATAATTGTCCTGACGGAAGCGTGTACATGTACAAACATACATATGCGCACATGGACTCACCTTTCGAGACTCAAACCAAACCAATGGCGTCAAGTTTGTCGCCTCGATTCGCTGCTAGGGGTCTGTTTCAATGCCAAGTGCTTGTCGGACTCAAGTGGATCACAGCCAGTGGCAATATAGTGCAGCACGTACGTATACGTACGTACATATGTACTTATGTATGTATGTATTGCAAGTAGTATGACCACGAATTTTAAGAGATCATTGGCGTACTGTCTGCGTCAAATATATGTAGACAAAAACAAATACATATGTATGTAAATATGTATGTATATATAGACAATCTACGCACTTAGGCACTGTGGGCCCCTGCTGCGGCATTGTCTCCAATATATGTACATACATATGTATGCATTTTCATTTGTATATATGTTTGTACATGTGTATGCACGTACATATGTATGTAACTATGTATGAATGGAATAATAATCCAAAATCTCTCAGGATAAGGGATTACAATTTAAATTGATATGGAAGACAAACAAACCTGATAGGCAGTTACTGCTACGAACTCCGTCTCTGGAAAAACGAAAGCCTTCTGCGGGGCCCAAGGTAGCTGCGTGAGGTCCGAGGTGCGAATGATATGCAGACGAGGTTGATATTTGTGCATACTGGCGAGCACAATCTGCGTAAGCAAATGAAGGAGTTTTTTCATAAGGAGAATCGGTACATTTAAGTATGTATGTGTGTACATTAGGATGCCCCTTAGTTGTATGGAGAAAAATAAGTGTTTGGAATCTCGGTCTCACCCCCTAGAAATGTGTGAAAGACTAAACTATACAAAGTTTTAGGTCAATCAGACAAGATTTAGAGGTGGCTCAAAGCGCTAAAAGTTTCCAATGTATTTCATATGGCGAAAAAACTATTTTTCGTAGAAATTGTATAGAATCCTTGAAAAGCAATGTTTTTCAATCGGCGAACTCTGTTCCTCTTCAGGAGACTTCAAAAAATACTACCCAATTGGTTATTTAAAATTTGTTT
>NW_023458566.1:24177394-24193846 GCF_013731165.1 Rhagoletis pomonella | reverse complement strand
GGCATTTCAGGGTACTATTTTATATATATATAAGGAAAATTTGAAAGTTAAAGGGGGGGCCATGGGGTCGAGCACCCCCTCCTGCCCTACCTGTCTACGCCCATGTGTGTACGAGTATGTGTATGGATCTGTATGTTTTATAAGAGTAAACATGTACCCGTGAATGATGCTTTTCCAGCAGCTACAAGAATTATTTTGTAATCGCGCGTAAATAGACAGAACTCTTACGAATATTTTATCAGCAGCGTGTTAACGTCTACAGTTTGTAATTATTTGTACACATACACACATACCAACACAACAATCGAAGTCAATTTTCCGCATACCTACTTACAGATGCATAAATGTTTCAAGGTGTTTAGAATGGCGGCTTGGCTGGTTGGATTTCGCCGTCTGGAATGCTGCATAGTTATCGCTGTTTATGAAGACAGGTGAGCATAATTTTCCGCAATTTATGTGTGTACCCCCATGCCAGTGATGGATAAGTAGGTACAATTGTACTTTTTTCCGCTCTTTTGTAATTGAAAAGTACATTCGGTAAAAATATTCCACTTTCGGTACATTTATGTAAAATGTATCCAAATGAATTTTTCCTCCTATTCTAAGTTCTGTCAGTTATACCTAATGTGACCAACTAGTTCGAGCCAAAATGCTTCCATCTTAACCTGGCGAAGGTTGGACAGTCTAAAAGAAAGTGTGGAGATGATTCCACCCCATCTTCCTCTTGAGTGCAGATACAAAAGGGATCAGTTGAAATTCGTAGTCTTACCCATCACTAGCCCTTGAGAGGTAACGTGGTTTTCGACACCTTTAAGGAGTTATGATGGGTCGGTCACTCGCTACAAAGGGGGGGTTTTAAAGTGCCGTATAAAAACATTTGCTGCAGCAGAGAAGCCTCTTCTTTTTCTTTTTAATGTCACAAAAGGACCATCGCTTTCATTTGCCCATTTTATTAGGTTTTTAGTAGAGTATGGATTTTAATTATCGCGAGTACGAAGTATGCGTGTTAGTCTAGCGCTCGCCGAGCTAACACTAGGCCCGACCATCCAATAGTCTACCGAAGGAGGACAGCGGCTTCCCTAGTTGCTCCCTATTTGGGCGTAATGTTTTAAGGAAGCCTTTCCAACGCCAGGTCATCAGTCACGCAATTTACGGCGATGTCACTGTGACCCGGCACCTAAACTTATTAAGAAGTACTCCGACGCGATTGATAGAGAGGTCAGAGATTCCTTTACCGATTTCGAGTGCACCATCACACCACTGAGCAGTGCGGCTACCGCTTCCTTGATGGCAGCTATTTCCACTTGAAAGGCACTGCAGTGTCCCTAATGCTCCACTAATTCCGATTAGGGCGATCCGCTGTAAGCGCCGCAGTTGTGTTACAAGTGTAGCCTTCTCTAGTGAGTTCCACTAGACAATGGCTCCGAGAAAAAAGATAGGCTTAAATCTGGTTTCACAGAAATAATGAATTACTTGGGGCGAGAGACCTCACCTTTTACCGATAGCTTCACTACAGCAGTACAAGGTAACCGTTGCCATTCTTACCCTTTCCTCAATGTTAGGCTTCCCTGACAACTTCCTATTCGGGATCAAGCCTAAGTACTTGACCCTGTCTGAGAGCCGCAGACGAACACCCCTACTCGAGGGAAGGGCCACCACGTGTATATTGTACGTCCTGGTAAACAAGATCAGTTCCGACTTGCTGGTTTTCTTTGAAGAGCCCGAAGCCTCTGCTTTCCAATAAGCTTAAAAAAGGCCTATTGGAAAGAATTATGCTTCGGTTGATCTCGAAGTGATAGGAGTAGTGGTGCTTAGGGATGCGAATTTTGAGGAGTAACATCGGTACATCGATGTCTCGATACATTGGCAGAAAATCATTGATACATCGATGGTTTCCGATGTTTACAATTTGTTAGGCCCTAGTGGGATTAAGATACGTTTAATCTTTTTCAATCCCAAACAAGTACACAGTAAACAGTATTAGTAGTAGTATTCGTGACTAATATTTTAATTTTTTTTCATAAATTGATGTGGGGAGTTGTAATTCGATTAAATCCATCATATAAATTAAATTGTGAATTTTGAATTTTTTATTAGTTATGACTTTTTGCATTTCAACGATGATGTTTGTTACGTCTTTTTGTATTTCAAGTGACGATATGTAGGCATGGGCGTCGCTACGTAGGGGCAGGGGGAGCTCGAGCTGTTGTTTGCTGTTGTGTTTCTGCAGCATATTTTTAATACAGTTCAATCCTACCTTGTATGAAAATGTATATACATAGTAGGGGGCTGGGCAAGGCCGATGTCGAAAAGAGCCACATCTAAGTTCTAAATGCTACAAAGAGCCACAAAAAAAGAAGAAGAAAAACAAAAATTTTATTTTTAAATAAAATTATTAGAAATGAAAAACATTAATTTTATATTATTCTATTGTACGTAAGATAGATATAATTCAATAAGATAATATGAGGTACACTGGCGATCAAAAGTGAGTGCCTACCCTATTAAGCTGGCATTTCAGGGTACTATTTTATATATATATATAAGGAAAATTTGAAAGTTAGGGGGGGGAGGCTCAAGCACCCCCCTGCCCCTACCTGGCTACGCCCATGTCCACCGCATTTAAGTCTGAATTTTTAGAAAAAGTATAGGTATGCAGGTACAACGGTTATGAAATTCTAGTAAAACAGCTCCAAGTTTTAAGCGGTTAAAAATCGTGGTGGCCCTTCCCTCGAGTGGGGGTGTTCGTCTGCGGCTCTCAGACAGGGTCAAGTACTTAGGCGCAGTGGTGTGATGGTGCACTCGAAATCGGTAAAGGAATCTCTGATTTTTTTTGGCAGCAACCCTCAAAATTTGGCCCTTAAAACACACAAATTGTGACAAGTGTATTTGTAATTCGAGTCAATCTTTATTTGCAGCACAAAACCGCTCTCTTTTTCGGAAAACTCCAAAGGTCCAATTTCTGAATTACGTTTCGAGCATATGATTCCAATTTATGAAAGTTAATTCTGTCATTAGATCTTAAACTGATATTACCAGAAACAGGATCTATTACTCCCTCAAGTCTTTCATTTGTAGGAGTCGACAGTCAAAATATAAAAATTTCCCGTCTTGAAATTTTGCAGCTAGCCGCTGAATTTTTTTGTGGATTCTATTAGTGTATAGATCAGTTGAGAGAATGAGTATAGTAAGTGCTCTGTATTTCGCGATATAAGAAAGATTTCATCTACAAACAAAATTTTAATTTGGTACTCACCAAAAACGGTTAAAACTGTATGAGCTCCAAAACCAATACGCACGTCCACCTCAGTGATCATTTTTTACATTTCCCGAATTTTCTTACTTAAAACAATGACTGAGAAAGAAATGAAGTTAAAACAAAGCCTTTTGCTTGCTATGACTTTTTGGATACTGTTATGTTTACATATGTATGTATATGTAACAAGATTTTTTAAAAAATGTTGCATTTACTCTTAAGTAGACAATATTCTTGCGTAGTTGATAAAAATTGTATTAAAAAAAAAAAGTCAATTAAATAACCCTAGCTTTGCACATTGGACCACTGTGCCTCTATATACATAGGTGGGTAAGTAGAGAACATGGGGAAGTGGACTTCCACCTGGCCCAAATATGGACAGGGCATGGTTGCTTTAAATCATATTTATACCGATTTAAGCGTGAGGATGATCCCTTCTGCACTTTCTGTGCAAAGTATATTATTTAAGATGCTGAACACTATTTTTTTCGTCTATCCGCGGTTTGCAATCGAAAGGGATGACGCGTGCATGAAGGTGGGTAGGTAAGATAACTGATCCGTTGTTTGCAATTTGGCAAGCACAAATTTATATAAATTGCGTCGAGCCGAACAACTCCACAGAATTTCGTAGAATGGCAATAGGCCGCTCCCACTCCGCGAAGTAATATTTTATGGTCTGATTGTGCATACTTCGCATAACTTCGCATAAATTTCCAACTGTAGTTTTAAATGTATTTTGAATGTATTTTGTATGTACTCCATTATCCAGCAATTAGCAGAACTTGCCAAAACTTAGAGATCGGTTGAGTTTAGATTTTGCTTCACATTTTCTTAAATTATATTTCAATTGCAGTGGTGCAAATGGTTGTGCGAAGTATGTAGGCATAATCAGACCTTTACCGAAAGGCAAGTTCCACATTTTCCGGCTTTCAATGCTTTGTGCCACATCAAAAAAAAATAATAATAATAATAATAATATAATAATATGTATTTAGTAACGATGTGATTTTTATTAAAATGCGAAGGCATTTTTTGGCAATGTGTGGATAAATAAAGTTACATGTGTATGTATACATAAACGTTAGATAGTTATACTATTATAATATAAACCAAACATTCAGTTACTTTGAAAGCAAACTTAAAATAAAATGAAGAAAGCTACTCAGATTTCAATAATTGGGAGTATTTTGAGGTACGAAGTTTTGCCAAAGTGCCTTGGGAATGTGTGTACATATGTATGTATACAGGTATTACAACCCTACAAGACATTGCTGAGCACTTTAGGCAAAAATTCTAACACATTTACAGTTTTGTTTTTGTAGTACGGCATAAATGAGTAGTTTGACTATTAGCACTGAGGACTTTCTGATGACAACATTGAGGGGAAAGTACTCAATTTTTTCCCATGGCCTGAACGAAAATGAGGACTTTGATAAGCACTTTTGTGATTAGGAGTAATGATAATATGAGTACTCATATGATACTCAGCTGTCTTGTAGGGAAGTATGGACATACATACATGGATATGATGTACTTATGTATGTACATATATGTACCAACGTGTGTATGTAGGCATGTATGCACATACATATATATGAACGAATAAACAAATCTGGCAAAAAAAACGGAAGCTGCTTAACAAATTACTTTGCATTAAACCTAAATTTATTCTTATCGCAATGGAACACATGTCACAGCTACTGTGCGAAGGTCCTCAGGCGGCAATTGTGGCTCTGCCACATGAAAGAAAGATCCGAAGCCAGAGATAAGAAACAGAGAAGCTATGGATTCGACACATGCATTGGAACGAGTATTTTACGAGTCCTGTGGGCAGCACTGACTGCGCAATGTGCGGCACACAAGTGTGGCGCCACCGCTGAACGAAATGTCGGCCGGGCAGACGACGACAACAATGGCAAACTAACTGTGGGCAGATCCACGGCCAGCATTCATGCCACTTGAGGACACATTTTGCTGGCGAACAACTTGCTGTAAATCCACATTGTATGTATGTATGTACATACATATGTATGTAAGTGCTTGTGGACATGTACCGGCTGCTGCTTGTGCGGCGCTTGATCTTCTCTTAATTTTATTGCTGGCCTACAAAATTATTACCTCACTTGGCGACACACATTCGGTCACTCACCAGCCTGTGAAATACTTATGGGCGATTCCACCGTCACGGGTGGGACATTTGTACAGAAAAAAATTATCTCTCTTGTTTAAATTTAAATATAAAGTAGATACTCAATAATTCTACATTTTGATGAAGCTCTACCTAATTGACTCTTAAATGAGTTACTACAAAATACGAAAAAAATTCCAGCTTACTTTTATATGGAAAAAATCTGAGTTACTCCTTCTGTTACGGGTGGGACAAAAAAAAACAAAAACCTCCTTTTTGGAGCAGATATATTTTACGGAAACTGCGAATTTATTTCACTTTTTTCCTGTGTGAACTTGATGTCTTTTAATAAAACAAAGATCCACGAATACAAACAAAGCAAAAACTACAACCAAAATTATTGCTTTATTATAAACAAATCTGAAATTCTTTTGTCACAGGTGGGACACGTACGAATTTTTATATGAAAAGGAGCTTTTAGTGTGGTCTATATTAAAGATTAGTTATTTTAAAGTAGGGGTTCAATTCACTCACTTTTTAACTTAGGATAATGCCTCTTATATAGAGGAAAATGCCAAGCACCGTCAGGCAACAAAAAAAAATATTAAAAATCAACGCGATTTCGTACCGTCTTTAAATTTTCACTTTTACCTACTTAAATTTTACCTACCTAAAATTTTTCTGAAAATTATGATTAAAAAGTTGAAAATTCGCTGAATTTTCGCGAGTTTTGCACAAAGTTTAGGAATTATATTTTTATGTTTTTCGTTGTAGAATGAACCATATTTCTATACAAAATTGGCGGAAAATATGAGAACAAAAATTGTTGCATATTGTGAAAAATTTCCTGTGCCATTACTTTGTTCCGGCAGTGTATTTTTCTTACCAAACACTTGAATTATGAATCGCAAATTATTTGACAGTACTTTCAACACAACCTGCTTAAACTCATTCACAAACTTTACTTAGAACTTGATTTTAAAACGTAAAAGAATTTTATTGAAGTGCATTTAAAGTTTTAATTTGTTATTTTTTGGTTGATTAAAGATTTTTACAAATGTCTTATCCACATGTTTGTTAGTTTTATAAAGAAAATAATTTTTGCACTGATGTTCAGTTTGGCCAAATCTAAAAAAACAGGCACACTTCCAAAAAAAAGTATAATTTTTTAATTGGTTGGCACACTGAAATAGAAAACAAAACAATAAGTTGAGTTCAAATCATGCTGTGCAAGTTGTAAATTTGAGCGCAAAGCCTTTAAAAGGTGGGCTCACTTAATTGGACCGTTCTAAATTCAATGGCATCCCTCGTTTTACCGGATTGGCTCCCCAGAAATCACTCCCTCAGTTTTGAAGTTCTAAATTGTTCGTTATTGTTTGTAGAATACAATATATATTTACTTACCTACTATCTACCTACATATGAAGTGTATACACAAGTATCTACTAATTGCGCATAAAATTTCAAATCAGTACATGGTGTGCTTCAAAAGTTGTGACATAATTAATTTTTCGCCTCTTAACAATTACATACAAAATTCACATATTTTTAATATGTTTTGAATTAAAACATCTATTTATAACTCAAAAGTTATGCAACAAATGGATTCTAAATTTTTTTGCGGCTTCAAGTATAAGTCTATGAATTATATCCAAAAGCATCCAGCTTGATATAGTTTACAACAATGAAAACAAAAAGCAAAGGTTACCTGCTTTTTAGATTTGCCCACATACATATGTACATACATATGTATATTTTAAGCTAGCGTATTTGAACATACATATGTATGCGTGAGCGTTACAGGTAGGACGCTGCTAATGCGATGCCTTAAGTAGATTTTAAAAGACACCGCCTTCCCAAAATTCACACTCCACGACATTACCGCAATGGACACTACACAATATCTACACAAGACACTTATCTTTGTAACATATCTACGGGAGTAAAACAAGAAAATTAGATACTAGCAAGTCAAGGGATCACATATTGTCGCATGTCGTGTGTTCTTTATCCTTTGTGACGATGAAGCATCATCAAAGGCCAAAATGTTATATCAGAAGTTAGTACGACAAGCAGCAAATAACGCAAATGATTCGTTTTGTTTAGCTAAGACATGTGTAATTTGTAGATACTTTTGTGTGTAATGCATATCTACTGTGTTCACCCACATCCATCCATACGTACATAAATATGTACATACAGTCAGTCAATAAAGTTTAGGTACAGCGAATTTTTTACAATAAGGGCAACTATTTTTTTAATATTTTATTTTTCGATAATTTTTTATAAAAATGTGGTTAATTCTACAACAAAAAACCAAAAAATTAGAGTTCCAAACCTTGTGCAAAATTAAAGAAAATTTTGCAAAATTTCATTCAAATATTGCACTTTTTATTTACGCTCTCAAGAAAAAAGTTGAGTATGCAGTTTTTTAGCCCATTCAATTTTAGTATAACAAAGCAAGTTTGAGGAAGCTGGGACTTATCATTGATTTATAGCAATTTTTTTTGTTGAAGGTGTCGCTCATTTTCTCCGTATAAAATAATGTTTGATAAATTTTTTATATGGAAAAAATGTGCGACACCTTCAACAAAAAAATTCCCCAAAAATCAATGGTAAGTCCTAGCTTCCTCATATTTGCACTTTATTGTACTAAAATTGAATGGGCTAAAAAACTGCATACTCAACTTTTTTATAGAGAGCGTAAATAAAAAGTGCAATATTTGAATGAAATTTTGCAGAATTTTCTTTAATTTTGCACAAGGTTTGGAACTTTGCATTTTGGGGTTTTTGTTGTAGAATTAACCATATTTTTATAAAAAATTCGCGAAAAATAAAATATTTAAAAAATAGTTCCCCATATTGTAAAAAATTCGCTGTACCTAAACTTTATTGACTGACTGTATGTATCTATAATAATAAAATATGTATTTTCAAGTGCTGGCCAGTAGAATGCACCCTAGTCATGCGAAGGTCACTGCTGATCAGACGACCGACGACCGACGACACAAATGCTATAAATTTTTTGGTTTTCATAGATTGCGTCCGCCCATGTCTTGGTCGATTTGCGAAAGGAATGGCATGAAGCGTTACAATTTGCTCGCTGAGGTTTGAATAAGTATTTACTCTCACTTGATGCTCGAGAAAACACGGTGTTTGCTAAAAGAGCAAGTGTGTGTGGCGCAGTGTCTTGCTTTGTGCGTTTCGGGGCGGAAATTTCAACGCCACGTTTGAAACATTGGCGCCACCGGACGCACGTCGTGTAGCGGACATGTCAACGAGACAAGGCCAATTCAAATACATACATACATACATACATATGTAATCGAAATAAGTCGAGAATTGAGACTTGACGGGCCATTGAAAGTCATCTCAAGCCTGAAATTAAAATAAATACATACATATGTACATACATATGTCTGTAACCAAACTGGACCAATTTCCTTTTTGCGGAACTTTCGGATTAAAAAAACATACAATAGCTTTGTTTCTTTGTGATCGCGCGAACTTTACTATGATCGCAGTAAATTTATTACGATTTTCGAGAAAATTTTGAAACTTACTACGCTACTCCACTTTACCTGGAATCTACTTCGATTTTATTTCATGGTCTGGTCTCATGATCAGATATTCTGTGTCGATCAAGCCTCTTAGGTACAACGTGTTTATCATTCGAGAACAGGAGGTCAATCTTTGTCTCCGATATCTCAGCTTTTCGAGTATTAAGTCGATTCTTTGTTCATATTAATATTTAAAGTCGCCAACAATCACATATTTCAGTAACTATTGTTTCTAGACATTTAAAAAATTCAAAGTCACTACTACTTGGAGAGTGATAATAGGTCCAGCCCCGTATTCCCCGGACTAAAACTAGTAAAACTGTAAAAAAATCGCTCAGAGCGAGGGAGTAACATTGAAAAGTACGGGATCGCTTTCTAGTAAAAAATGGTAACTTCTGTCAACTTCAACATAACCTCCAAATTTTGGTTGTAAATTTTTGCTTATTTTGTATGTAAACACGCTCAGCTCACGCATGTAAATAACCAAAAATACTTTCAAATTCATTAGAATCCACTTAAACAAGTGCACTTTTCCTTTTGTTTACAATTTGGTTGCCAAACACCCTACAGCTGATCGTTTGACACATTTACCAGAATTTACTAGCAAAAAATTCTCGGACTAAAACTGGTAACTTCCGACAGAGAGAGAACCGTATTTACTCTCTTCTTTTTTGTCTTCTCAATAGTCAGAGAACCGTGTACGGGATCGATTTCCAGTAAAATCTGACCGATTCTGACTATTTCTGACTAATCCGGACTCGTACGGGATCGCAGCTACTATTTGCAGTAGTTTGCATTTGACAGTAGGTATAAAGGATCTGAGGAAATGAAGTGAAGTATAGTGAAATTAGAAAATGTTTTGATTATATATACATACATACGTATTTACATATGTATGTATTCAGAAATTTGTTTCAATGATGCAGGAAATTCTTCCTGGGTGCATAACTTCATACTCGTACATACATACATACATATATGTATGGATATGTAAGTATGAATGTATGGATATCTATAGGCGTGTATGTACGCATGCACATATGACTTTAGGCATAAAGATTTCTCCCGATAAGTTAGGACACAGGCGCCTCTAACTAAATGGTAAACGAGTTAAATTTATCGATAAAGATCTGGAGGCGGTCAGAGGGATGCAACATCAGATGTGCATATACATACATAATCAAGTATACATGCACATATATATGTACATATGTATGTACATATGTGTTGATTTGACTAGAAGGTAAGGTGCGCTTAGGATCATTAAATACCCGAAAAACCGTCATAAACCAAAATGAGCAGATGACGGACGGGCCGATCTCATGATCAGATTCACACTGGGGCATTGCTGGCGATGATAGTGACGCGCAGTGTTGTTATTGCTGTTGTTTGGCTGGCAATGTCTGCTGAGCTGCAACTCTCAAGAGTGGCGACGACATACATATTTATGTATCTATGTATGTATGTATGTTGCATATGAATTGGACGATGATTTAATTTTCTTTAGTGCTTTTGGACGTTGCTCTGCTGTGCTTGCTTTGCTATTGTTGTTGCTGCTGCTGCATATTTATAAATTTTTTTCCTTGGTCCATGGCTAAAAGGTCAAAATGATCGATGAATAACTGTCGTAAATGTGACTGCTTTCCGTGCACCCAGTATTTCTACACCAAAAAGAAGGTAGACAGTATGCACATTTGGGCAGTTGGATCATTATAAAGATTTTGACGAAGCGAACGCAGGTTTTCAGATTCGGAAGCTTAAATATCCACATTACTACTTAAAGTGTGTAGCATCGTTTTTCATGTCTCTGTTTAAGGTTGTTCTTGTGTGCAGGTGCCTACTGCTGGTATGCCAAGGTGTGTAGTTAACAATCGTATGTACATACATCTCGTGGGCTGGCGAGTGTTGATTTCTTGATTAAGTTCATAAAAAATGTTTAACTTAAAGAAATGAAGTACATAATGCAATGAAAATTAAAACAAAAAGCGGACATGAAGTCGCCAGGCCTGTCATGGCGATTATCTGAGTTCTCACAAGTATTACTTCCTGCTGAGATTTGAATTTAATAAGCGTTCTCTTTCTGCATCTAGTAGTAATCAGTGATCGGACTTCTGCCACATTGTGGTAGATCTGCCACTTTTTTGAGCATCTACCACATCTACCACACAAGGTCTGCAATCTACCACATATTAGAGTCATTTTTTTTGAAATCTACCACATTTTTCTGCAGATTCTACTACACAAAATTTTTTTTAAGTCCGATCACTGATACATACATATATATGTAAAATACATATCTAAAGTCTTTTGCATTGGTGATGGCGATATATACCTACTTAAATATTAGATATAGGACTATTCGATTACCTACAGAACTTCCAATTTATTTGGTTGCAAATGGCATCGTTTGAACAAATGGAGCATTTTTCCTTCACTTATATTAAATAGATACTTGTACATAACGTCTGATAATGGCACGGACAGTGGCGTAACTATACCATCTGGGGCCCGTGGTAAATTCCTTGGATAGGGCCCTCCCAGTAAAAATCGCCATGTTGTAAATTAATTTTAACCCTAGATTAGATACTAACCATATTTTAAATACATATTTTATACATTTTGTTGATACTTTGATCTTTGAACTTAATATATATATATATATATATATCTCATGATCCACTGATCGGATCTTAACCAGATTAGTATGGGACCACCTCTGAGACACTACATTTCCGATGCAAAAAGAATTACCGAAATCGGTTGACGTTTCAAACAATTCAAATCATAAAATTGTATCTTTATGACATCCACCAAAATATTTCGGCTCAACTCGCGGTTAATCGTGAGCTGGAACGAGTTGAAAATGTATCTGAAAATCGATTTTTTTTTACTGAAGAATAAGTTTTCCGTCCAGTAAATGACCTTACATTGTAGAAAAAGTTTAAATGTAAGAAATATACACAAAAACTACAGGCATATTTAAAATAATGATATTTTTATTGGAATTTTACGAAACTATCGTAATCCAGTTGCCATGAAAATTGGAATAACTCAGCTCATTCCCAACACATATTTCTTTCCGAGGTATCATTGAAAAGGTAAACACTCCTTTGATTTTTTGATAAATTAATCCATTCTCACGAGATAAGATCGCTATTATTTTGAATTTTGACAGACAGGGGTTAATACCTAGTTTTATTGAAATCAGTGTTAACCCTTGCCTGATGTTTCGTTCACTTATTGGTTGGTAAGGTAAAATTTCCTAAATTGCAATAGTTCTGATCCAGTACTCCATGAACTTACTGGTTCTTACACGAACTTGCAGGAAGTTGCAGGGAAAATGATCCCGTACTCCAAATTCCTCTAAAATCCTGTAAATGAGAGAAATTTTTGGAGAGTTGTGTAGAGAATGAAGTTGCAAGATTTTACTCGAACGTCGGCATTTCCATATGCAAAAAGTGGCATGTAAACATGCAAATACATATCGTGTAAGAACACCTTTATGCTAGACTTTATTTCAGGTATGACTATGGCCCAATGTTTTGAATAATTTGTCAATGGAGATCATCATTTTCTGTCAAAGATAGTTTTTTTTTCACTTAGGGCCGGTTGCTCAAAGCCTGGTTGGCACTAATCATCGGCTGACATCGTTATCGACGTTTTCGACTCCATACATATAACACGGTGTCGGTAACGTCAATAACGACGTTTAACCGGGGATTAGTGTTAACCGGACATTGAGTAACCGGCCCTTAAAATACTAACTTATTGATGAGGGATATATTAAAAAGACGCAATATGCATATTTTGCATTTATTATGAAAACAAACAGTTAAAAAAAAGTACTTACATCATTAAATAAATAATAAATTTAACACAAATAAATTGGGGGAAATGCTAAGCTACAAAAACGGGGCATTAATTCATGCTACTTCTGGACATTTATTCGGAAAATGTTTGACTTAATAACAAAGGCTGAAATCAGTCAAAATCGTACCAGAGATGTAATTTTTAAGTGCCTTTGAAAAGTGAATACTAAAAGCATTTTTAAACGCGTGAGAAAAATATAATTTATGAAGGAATTATCAAAATGTGTAAATATATAGAATTTTAAATCAAAGAAAGCGGACAAAAGTCGCACGATTTTTGGGAAATTTTTCAAAATAAGCCTATTTTTAAAAAGTCGGTGTCAGGGGGCATCGATCTCCAAAGTCAAGTGTCAATTTGACATTTTAGTCGCACAACGGTAAGACTGTACTTACATACATACATATGTATGTATGTACATAGGATAAACTTGCCTAACCATTTTTGAGCGCATTCTTGTATTTTGGAATTTTTCGTGGCATTTAATATGTATTTAATTAATACTCGAATAATATGTATTTAATTAATAATCGAATGCGCCTTATACTCATCGGCCATTAAGTGTAATTATATTTCTTCGCTATGTAGATATTGGCGAGGCTTTGCCATATTAATTCAATAAAGCAAAAATATTGGTCCCAACCAAGAGTAGAAAATTCCGTCTGCAAACTGCATAAAAAAAACACACACAGACACACACAAACGCACACGAACGCCAGCAAATGCGCATTTTAAGAAATTTGTCAAAGCTGTGTTTTTTGGTCAGCTTTTTATTTAAGTATGCCACACAAGCATACTGATAAGCAGACAGACATACAAAAATACGCACAAATGCAACCAACGTCCGCCGTCATCGAAGCTGAGCCGATTTTCGAACCCGCACATTGTGTCGTCGCCTCATCGCGCTTTTTGCCTTGGCGTTGAAGAACGCGACGAGACGTGAACGAATTGGCCAGCTCATTATTTATTATGAATTCTATAAATATTAATGGATCTTTAAATGCAATTATAACAGCTAATTAATAATGTGCATTTTTAATCGCAACAACAGCAGAGGCTGGGCTCCTTTTTGCTTGGGTTTCGTTGGTTATTTAACCGAAGCGGGAGTGTTTTAGCTGCGCTGGGATTTTCTTATTCTTCTTGATACAGGGCGGTCGGAGGTCTGACGTCCACGCTGACGCACTTGAATACATTTTTTTTATTCGGTCATGTTTTTATGAAATGCGTGTTTTTGGCAGCTCCAAAAACTGCAGACAAATCGGGATATGTGCTTCTCCATATACATAGATACAACAAATCTAAGGCTCAACAAACTTTTGTTATGTATGTATGTATGAATGCACATACATATGTATGTACATATACATACATTAGGGTGCCCATCGGAAATTTCAAGACCCTACCCCCAAATTTTATTCGCTTAAGGGTCATGGAGTACTTCAAAATTAACTAAAATTCATATAAAAAGTATGGTCCAATTAACATTGTGATGTCCTAAGGCAGGACCATATACTCTATCTCTGCATTACGTCAGAGTACCAAAAAACTACTCCAACATATTAACAATGGAATTGTTGTTATATTTTTTTGTTTGTACACGCTTTTGTTCTTCACTTCTCAGATGCTTTTTCGAAATTAATAAAAACCAAAAACAAAAATTAAAAATTACATGTGGTGCCTCTGACGGCATTCGAACCCGAATATGCTGGGAGCTAACAAATAACAGCGAGCATCTCTACACGTTCAGCTACGGCCAGACATGCAAATGTGCTTTCAAATGATCAAATTCAATCACATTTCGTTAAAACACGAACAGTGATCGTGTAACAATAAGCTGGTCCAGATACACGAATTGTTTGTTCCGCTACACTTTTGTAAGTACTCCAATATATTTATCACAAATAGACTACATGGTCCAACGATTTTTGCAGGGATAGATCAATTTGGGCGCCCTAAAATGTGATTGCACTTTATCATCTTTTTGTGAGGACCTGCAAAATATGAATAGCTCTGATATTAGTTACATATTTTAGTTAATTTTTGCACATACTTTGTTCGTCGAAAGTGAGCAATAAGCCTCTAAGAAATCGCCTCATGCCAGAAAGGGCAGCAAACAAGGCGAATTTATACAAGGTGGTGTTATCGGATCCGCTGATTTCATGGCGAATTTGTACCTTTTGTCAACATGGTGTGTTTGTTGTAATTTTGCTTTGTACTGATTGTCAATGTGCGTATAATTTGTTGTTGTAATTTTTGTTTTTGTTCTGTCAACACTACCTTCTATAAATTCGCCTTGGCAGCAAAGCTACTTCTTCTGAAATGTAATATGTATGCCCCTTTTGACTACTAGATTAAATCACTGTATAGATTAAGTACTGGTTCAATGTTCTAATAGTTTATAAAACGATGACTTAAATTGATTATAGCTTTTTTCCTAACATTCGCATTCGCATTTCGAAAATTCGCATTCAAAAATATGACATTCGAAACCTCCCTAGCCTACTTATATATGTAGTATGTATGTAATCAGGAGCACAACTACTTCGATTTATAAAATATAACTTTATAGATACATACATAGTATATCTAATACTTAAACCGAATTTTCAAACCTTGGCCGGGCCCACAAGATATCAACCGAATTTAAATTTCTTTTTTGCATTTGGAATCAGATGTGGTAGAATATAGATCAATTTTTTACAGCCACCTTTACCTCAGGAAATGTGTTTTACGAAAAATTCGATTAAGCTGCATTTTACTTAAATTCTCTACGATAATTCTTGGAGTTCGGGCATCGAGCGTTTATTTTTCCCATTGGAATTACACGTAAGAAAATGAGTTCTTCTCTTTTGAGATCAATAAAATTGTCTAGAATCAATCAAAACGCTACAATGATGCATTTTGAAGTGGTTTGTTGATGCAAGAACTACTTTCGCAAGTTTGGAAAATTTCTCCTTATGCGTGCAATTTCTTGACCAACGATTTTGGCATTTTAACACCGCGCGGGTTGGTTCACTAGCTGACATTTATTGATTGGATGTAGAAATCAAAATCAAAGATGTTTCAAATGAATGTGGGTTGTCAACATATTTGTTAAGGTCGATGAGCTATTGATTCTCATTTCATTCTGAAGCGTCATTGTTGTTTATATGTATGTATTAGCAATTGACCTCGGTCGGAGCGATAAGTTGGTGTAAAATTTTTCACCCAACAACTCAAACTTTCCATAACAACGCAAACAGAAAATACTAGCCAAAAGACGAAAACAAACTGACATAAAATGAAAACATAAATTATTATGCAAATTCATTTTAACACCTTCCCTGACAACTAACGCATACACAAACAAGACTAAGCCAACTGTTATTTTTGATTTGCTCGTTGTTTTTTTTTTTTTTTTGCTTCATTGTCGAGCTTTTTATGATTGTGGATATCGGCGTTCGGACTACTGAAACTCGATTCAGGAGTAAATGAATCGAAAAATCGGAGTAAAAACGAAATTTTGGGAGCAGAGTAGCATTTTTTTTTATTAAATAGTATAAGGAAAAATTGTTAAATCTTAAGGTACTTTTTCAGTTCATCACATCTTTTTTTCTATCTTCTTCTTCTTATTTGGCGCTGTAACCGCCTAAGCGATTTTG
>NW_023458566.1:24159270-24177294 GCF_013731165.1 Rhagoletis pomonella | reverse complement strand
TCTCAAAAATAAACAAATAAACATAAGTTGCACACAATATCACTTCGTAATGGCGTGCTATAGATATGACCGATACTGTATTGTTCTTAAAAGTCCTTAAAGAAAGCAACTTTTATTTTGTGGCACTTTCATCTTCTTTCCGGCACTATTTTCGAATACCATTAGGCACATTTGGAAATTTTGAAATTCCATCCCCGGTCTGAACGTAGTCGTGTGAGAGTTTGCAATGCAGCCGGGCGCCCAATTAGTTATCTATACATACTTACATACATATGTATGTACATAAGTACATATCGTCGATGTTTTTGCAAAACCGCCTATCTTGCGGCACTCAAATTTTACAAGAGAGCGAAAAAACGGGTTATTCTTTGAAGGCAGTGCCTTGATAGGCGGTACTTTCTCTAGCTATTATTTTACAAGTTTGTTGTTTTAATAACGATTTAACGATTTTTATGCATAAATCTCGATGACTGGAGTTCAGGGTTACCAAATCTCATTTTTGCCACAACGGCGATTTAGGCGGTTTGGCAACTGGTCGATAGGCGGTTATGCAAAAACATCGACGATACTTATGTATTTCTGTTTTCTACGACTATACTAACCGTTAAATGTGCGATACGCTGTGATTGTGTGCTTTGTGCTCTGCCCAAGTACACATTCGCACTCGCAAAACATTCGTATCATTTGATGCGAATATCGAATGTCGAATGTCGATTGCGAATGTGTAAAATGACATACATACATAAATAAGTGAATATATTTCTTGAATGCATTTTTTTTATTTTTTCTTTTGTTATTATAAAAGCTTATCAAAAACATTTGTTCTTGAATGAATTTATATTCAGGTAGTTTTCTTTAAGGAATCGGCATCGGCATCTGCCAAAAATCGGGAATCGGTCGGACTCTAGAAGGAATACTCTTTGGGATATTCAGGCGTGGATATTAGCTATCGTCAGGTGTTCAGTAAGAATGACATTTCAATGTGAAAAAGCAACCACGAGGTGTGTTAAAAACACAGGACTTCCTATTACCATTCAGGCCTAAGAGAAGGCATTGTTTCAGTGCAGTTTCAACCGCTGGGTAATTTTTGTACATAAGTATGTATTGTATTTTGAAGTGAATTGGTGTCATTATTTTTAAAATAGACGTGTTAATTTTTTTTTTCAACCAGCAATAAAATACTAGTAAAATAATTTTAGCTACATATTTTACTTGTTTATAGCGCATATTTTCGATTTTTCCGAGCCCTGGATTTTTTGTCCAGGTCATCAGATCTGCACCGTTCGTTCGATTTTCAAAAATGAGGTGTCAGATTAAAAGGCTTGATATCGTCGCTTCAGAGAACGGAAAGCGTATATTACAAAACACGGTTTTGAGAAAATTGATTTTGAAGTTTAAGGTCGAATTAATCCGAAACTATACGGTAGATTTTTGTAATTTTTGAAGGAGACGTAACTAGTCTTATTAGTTTTTATTTTCCATATTTTTAATATCTTTAAACGTTAATGAGAAAATTTAATTTTCAAGTTAAAATTAAATAAAAAGTATAACTTCAATAAAAATATTAAAAATAAAATGTTAATAATAATATTACAAAAAAAATGTTAATACGCCACAATAACATTGACTAAAAAAAGTAGTTACTTAGTTTACTTTCCAATTTTAATTGTTTCCATCGAATTGACGTAAGTTCAAACTTTTGCGATAAATACGACAAATGTCATGTGATTAAAATTATAAAAAGACTAAATTTGTATATGAATTTGTCGTATGTGACGTATTTTCAACGCGCACATACCACAAAAGGCATACCCAACCGTTAATATTATGCATGTGACATACGACAAAATGCACACCAAATATAAAAAATGGATTCCAGAAATCAAACAATTTAGTAAATCTGCATCCAAATCCCAAAATCGTTATTTTGCACATTCGACATCCATTTCCTGAGGCGACGACCTGTTTAATAAATCAAATTCAATTTTAAGTAAGGGTTTTACAAGAGTAATAGAAATATGTTCTTCGTAGTGGTGCAGAAGAAAGGGGTCTAAGAAGGTAGTAATTTGAAAATGTTAAAAACAAGTTATATGCAGTATTAAAATATGGGTCAGAACGAAAGAGAGCTACGAAAACTTTAGTATGAACATTAAAATTTTGTATTTGACAATGTTATTGTGGCTTATTAATATTTAATTTTTAACTAGAGCATGGGCACGGGACTAAATATTTAATCCCAATCTTGCCCGAAATTCGATTTTGAAGAACCGAACCCGCCCATTCCCGACGTTTTTCAGAATTGTACCGTGGGTCCCGTGGGTTCCGATATCTATCTCTAAAACAGGCTACAAACGGACAAGAAATTCAGACGATCGGTTGAGATTTCAACGTGTGTGGCGTGGTTTGCAAACCGATCGAAGGTTGACAAAAATTTCATGTCTTTCAAATTAATATTAAATAATAAAAATAATAATGAAATATCTGGCATCTTCCGATTATTTTGTTTTGGTTTGCTGTTCGTTTTCGTCTCAATAAAACAATCGGGAGTGTCGGCAAAGGATTTTGGTCCCGTCCCGCCCGCCATATTTTTACAGATCTTCCCGGCCAATTTTAAATCAGTACCGAGGGACCCGCGGGTCCCGCTATCTCGTTTATTTTCTCTATTTTCAACTAATCGCTTCCAATGAAGTTTGGGTGCAGCCAACTTTTGATTCAACTAATCGCCTCTAATATAGGGTTGCCAACCGTACTATAATACATAGTATTGTACTATATTTTGGGTCTGCGTACTATATACAGTTGGAATGCAAAAATACTATAATTCTTCAATTATAAATATAAATATATTTCAGTCATTTGTAAGAAATGTTTTAAAATGGATGACATGTATACTGAAGTATCAATACTTAAATAAATCTATATATTAATACGCTAACGAAATCCCATACAAATCTATTCCTCCCTGCTGCTCCTATGTTTCTCGACCAATTTGAATGACTCTTCTTTTGTTCGAAAGGCATTTCAAAGGGGAGGTGCCCATTTTGTTTGTTTTTTTTTCAGTAGGTGGAGTAGGAGTGGAGTTATTCTGAAAAACTTCATTTATGGTCCGATTTGCTTCACATTCAAAATACATATTAACAATATAAAGAGAAATACACCTGCAAAAAACGGACCAGATAGGTGGCTCCAAAGCCGAGTTATTCCAATTTCCGTATAAGCCTATGAATGCCTTCTTTGGTTTCACCATCTACTATCTATATATTAATACGCTAACGAAATCCCATACAAATCTATTCCTCCCTGCTGCTCCTATGTTTCTCAACCAATTTGGATGATTCTTCTTTTGTTCGAAAGGTATTATTTTCCGGTAGGTGCCCGATTTGGTTTCACCATCTATGAATTTTTAAATTATTTAACAGAATGTATATTACTCCACCAAACAGTATGTGTAAGCGAGCTAGACGATTAACAGGTGCTGGTGGACCTAAAACACTTCCCTGGCAAAATGAAAAAGTGTGTGAAAAGTGAAGTGGTCGAATTTCGACAACGGGGCGATACTAGTATACTTTAAAACAAAGGGTCCAGAAATCAAAAATGGCAACATTATTAAAAATACTTAGAACGATTTACCAAATTTACTTAAAATTATTTCGCTAATGCTCTCTATTCCTGCTACTTCGGCATTCACAGAGAGTTTTTTCTATTAAGATTTTGAAATGGTGAGATGAGAGAAATAAAGCGAATATCACACTAATAAAAAATGAACTTTTGATTTATAATTATTTAAATATTGACAGCGATAGAGCATATGATACTTTCAAAGAAATATATTTTTATATAGATGAAAGCATAAGAAAGAAAAAAGATGTACACTTAAAATCATTTTTACCTTTTCTTCAAAAAAATACTATATACATATATTTGAAGTGTACTATATTTTTTAATTTTTTTTTTTTCGCAAAAGAATTATAAATTTGTGAGAAAATGTTGGCAACCCTACTCTATGGGCCAGTTTTTCAGTGCGAATGAAGTACCTAACAAATTCTTTAAATTTTCATCTATAATTTTTCAGAACTTTAAACGAGATCGTATCAAAAGTGAAAATAAAAAACTGAAGTTTTGTATCTGCATAAAGAAAAAACTCTGTTGCCATACAAAACAACTAAAGTATGAAGCGGCACTGAAAACTGGTCAGTAGTTTAAACTTAGTTTAAATTTGAACTGAGTTTAACTAAACTTATTTTAAACTGAGTTTAAACCAGCACTGAAAAACTGGCCCTAAAATTGCCTGTAAAATCGCCTAATGCGAAAACCGTATTAGATGAAATAAAAATTGAACATCACACTACCTATAGCCTAAGATTTCCAGACTTAAGGGATTGTTACAAACAAGAACAGTATAACATTGGCGTACATATATACATACATTCATATGTATGTACATAGATAAATGTGCATGTGCGTATATAAATTGAGTTGCATATGGTACCTATGTATGTACATACATGTTTGTACATACTACATGTCAATAGGGAAAGCACAAAATATTGTGCATGAAACCTTATCACAAATAATACAAAACGTGGGGGCGGGAGGGCAGGCTTTTTAGGTATAATTATGTGGAATTTTTACAAACTCTGCTCTTATCATATTTATGCATATACTGTATATGTATATATAAATATATAATATACATACGCATTGATAACCCTGAATAAATAATATGCGAATAATTGTTACAACCAGGATAACACATTTTATACAGTAAAGACATGTCTTCCTTCAGATCCTTATTAGCGGATGTGAGCAATATTAATTATGTAGACACACAGTATGTACATACATACATGCATCATATTGCACTTTTTATCAGAATATTATGTACTAGACTTTCTATTAATTCTTTAAATATTCGTGGACTCGTATCCAATATTTCACTTGTAAATTCCACTTTTTTGCACGCTTATCGCTTTGATTTTTCTCTAATTCGTTATTTTGCATTACTTTTACTCGCTGTTACCTCCGTAAGGAAATTCTGGTGATTAATTTTTGTTTCATTACACTCTCTGCCTTCACTTTAGATTGCTGGAATTGTGCAATTTACAGTCATATGTCATATCGTAAACAATTTTACTCCCTCCAACTCCGGATCCACAATCCCACCAATACCCTTTACCTCGAAATTTTATTCATTCCGTTGTTGATTGATTTACATTCGCTATCGTTGGCAATAACCCATATTTAAATCAAATACTCATAAATCCACAATAACATTTACTTAATTCACTTTTCTTAGCACAAAATATGAATAAATACACCATACACCAATAAAATCAACTCATCCACTTTGCTGCAAAAAATTAACTAACAAAATAGCGGCGAACTCGAAGGTAGAACGAATAGAGATGGGTTACTCTGCACTGAGTTACATAGTGAGCTTCGCCCAGAAAAACTTGCACGTTCAGACTCATCAAAGCCTCGTATAAAAAATTGAGACTCAGTAGCACTATTCATACAAGACGTTACTATTGTTAAACTATGTTCACATATCAATATTATCTCAAACAAAGCTCGTTTTTTAATCACCCCGTTTACACAGGCAAATCTCAGATTATTAGCCGTCAAATTTGTTGTGCTTGTTATTCTCACATCTCAAGGAAAAGTTATGTTTCTTCTCTGTGCCACCGTGATCACGTTTTTCTGCTATAATAAGCAATATAAATATATTTTAACTTAACATTTTATTAAAAATGCCTTTACAAACCTCTTTTACTTGCTAGCGTACATTTTTGTTTACTTTTACATTTGGCGTTTCTCTTCTCTTTCGCAAAAACAATCGATAAAACTAGGATGGACACCGAAAAGTTATCGGTTAAATCTGAGATTATTTTATAATTACAGATTAACAAGGGACGAATTTTATATGGCTAATCTCTTGTTATAATTACAGATTAGGGTGTTAAGCTCGAAAATGAGGATAATCTACTTATATGTGAACCCAGTATTACCATATGTTAAGATTCATCTCCAAAATGAAGACTTATTTTCCAAATATGTTAGAGTAATCTTAACCGATAAATATTAAATTTAAACCAAAATTCCATATAAAATATCTTCACTAAGAAGACATCTGTCAGCACTTGAAGATTTTCAATGTGGTGTCAACAGCAAATGTGGAAGGGGTACTCTGTTAGATTAATTTGAGGAGAGATGGTTGGTTATGTAAGGCATGATAATTGATAGTCAAATAAAAAAAAGGAGAAAATATATATTGTAAGTTTTCGTTTGTGCGCCCTTCACGTTTGCTGTGACTTCAATATCAGTTGTGCAACCCCACACATTGACAGTGCTACCCAAGGCGCATTTAACAAAATGGTGTTGGCCGTATATAAGTAAAAAGTTACACTAACAAATTATACGCTGAGGTCCATACTTTCATTGGTATGAGTTACAACAAACACATCATTTTGACGTAATGGCCTCCACGGCGAAAAACTCAGCTGTCGCCCCAACACCACCTTGTTTAATACACCTTGGTGCTGCCGTAGTTCCACAACGCGATGTACTTACAAAATGAGTCATAATTCTATTGGGTTAACTCATTGATTTGCTAGAGTAATTGAGCAAAGAAAATTTGCTAATTACTAAGGGGGGGTTAACTCAGCAAATTTATAGGAGTTGACTCAATGACCCCAATTCACTTTAAGGAGTCAGCTCATTCAACTAACTCATTTGACTCTTTGTATGTTACTCTCATTGGTATCGTAGACTCGTTTTGAGGCATAAATGCGGCCGTTGAGGTAAAACAAAACATTAGATTGGGCGTGGTCAGCTCCTTTCTACTGATTTGAAAGCTGTAAATGCTAGGAGGAGGGTAAAGGTGGAAAATCCTATGCAAATCGATGCATTGATGTATGCCCTTCGATGCATCGAAAAATATCGATGTAGATTTCGATGCATCGAATCAAAGAAAAACATCGATGTATTTTTGCCACTGACATTCCTAATGTGAGCCCTAGGGCATCAACTGAGTTACTGATTTACTTTTTTTTGGATAGGGAGTCTGAGATTCCGATTCACTTATGGGAATCAACTCAATAACTCATCTCTGAGTTGAGTTACCCATTTCTACTAATAACCCCCGCTGCGAATGAACAATGAACAACACCAGTGTTGCCTGCCAACGAGTAATTTTTGTACCCTTTTTGCCACGGCGAAAAGAAGAAGAAGAAGCAATTTGTTTTCGCCGTGTTTATCACCCTATACTTAAGGTAGTGCATTCCAGTGGCGTCCGGTAGTGCATTCCAGTGGAAGTTTTTTGATCTATCCCTGTTCTGACATTCATTCTTGTTTTTTAGCTTTCCTTATTATTCTGTTTCTACTGATTCTTTGGTGCTATTTTCGCATTTTAATATTTGTTGGAAGTCCTTGCCATTTTCTATATATAATTGAACCCGTGGTATATTCTGGATATATTGAAACGATTTCGGATTGATACTTCATTTAGGCCGAACGATGGAACAAGAAAGTAAAAACCAGTTAGACGATGTGCAGCGGCAGATATTCGAGAGAATTGCCAAAAACGACGTGGATGGTTTTAAGCAGCAGATAACCCAACTAAAAGGTTGTGTGGATTTTGTAGACGAGGATGGGATGACTCCGCTTCAGCATGCTTGTTGCAAGGGTAACAGAGAAGCTGTGCAGATACTGTTAGACATGGTGAGCGCAACATTCCATAGTGCACGTGCTGTGTTAATATTTTATGTTTTCAGGGTGCTGATATAAACTTTAATAAACACGGTGCGGACTATACACCACTGCATTTTGCAGCTCTATCAGGCAACACAGAGGTGTGCCGTTTGATTCTGGATGCTGGCATAAATCCCAGCAGATTAAACAGCGTTTCACGAACAGCGTCACAGATGGCAGCTTTTGTTGGTAATCATTCCTGCGTGGAAACGATCAACAACTATGTACCGCGAAAAACATTAGAGTACTATACAAGACCACAAGGCCAACTTAAAGAGCCATTGATACCCCCGGGACTGTTGGATGCATTTCATCATTTTATCATAGAAATTAATTTACATCCAGTGCGCATTGCCCTTAATTTACAATCATTAGGTCTACTTAAAAACTTGCCGGGATTGAAAAAAGCTCTGGAGTATATGTGTGAAAAGGAAATGAAGAAAGCGAATGATGTAAATGAATTAATGGCTTTTAAATTTCACTATCTTCGGTGGATTGTGTCAGAGTTAATGCGATGTGAAGAGCAGTGTAAAGCTCAACGGAAAGAAAAACCCACTGAAGGAGATGCCGGAAAGCACGATTTTGTGGAGTTATTCATAAAACGTGTTCTAAAAGAGAATAAAGTTGGTCAACTAGACTACCTAGAGTTTACTCTACGCGATTGTGTGCGAGAGTTCCCTTTCAGGGAATGTACAGTCTTTCGACAAGTGGTTTCGCAATTGGCAGCAAAGGATCCGCAACCAGCATTATTGGTCTTTCGCAATGCTGTTAACGGTCATCGAGGTTTTGCGGTAATAATTCTTTAAAATTTTACAATGTATATGTAAATTCGTGTCTATAAAAGTGGTATTTATTCTATTTTATGTATAGGACGAGACATCTTATTGTAGTTCGTGTGGAAATGAAAAACCTGACAAGAAATGCTCGAAATGCAAACAGGTAAAATATTGCGATCGTGAGTGTCAACGTTTGCACTGGTTTATGCACAAAAAGACATGCGCTCGACCTATTTCCAATGCATCTACTTCGGCCAGTACTTCAGCTGTGAAGGAGTCAATCGACACACTTGAATTACAGGAGGAATTATCTAAAATTACCACCAGCTAAACAGATTTTTAGGAACCCAACATATGAAGTTTTTGGTACCTTTATCCATTCGTATTCAACCCATAAAATAGAACACATTGCTGTAAAAATTTGACATACCAGACTATAAACGAAATAAGTCTTCAGTCATCTTCAGTTCATAGAGTCAAATAAAAAATTTAGATACATATAAAACTATAGAGAAATGCATTTACTAAACTCACATATGAGGCCATAAGGCCAAAGGAGCATATATACAAAAAAAAAAAATTTAGTGTGCGAAAGAAGGATCTGTAAAAAATAAATGAGGTCTTTTGCTAAAAGGTTCATTGCACCTACATACATATGTATGTGATGCAACATATTATAGTAAACTAAAGGGGCGTGCCTCAGGCTATTCGGTACATTAGAGTGGTACGATACGCGATGTGATAACCGAATCCAATTGAGCTGGATATACATATGTACATACATATACCAGTTTAGTAAGTGCGACCCAACAAACGTTAAACTTAAAACTTTCCATATAGTTGATTGCCACTCTGATGAACAAACAAATCGCTTGAAGAAAGTCATTTTTTAGTTTGGGTTTCCGTGCAGGTAGTGGCATTAGAGCAAAAACAACATTTACGTATATTTTGTCGTTCCTTCAGGTATCTTAAGTGTAAAAAAATAGTCTACACACAGTGGGCGTGTGAAATACAAAAAAAAATTAAAATAAAAAAAGAATGACATACAAAAATCTAAAATTGGCTTTCTTTTTTTTGTTTTTGTACATTATCCCTGGCCATAATTTCTTTGTTTGGGAACCGATTGTAATTGTTGTTGTTGTTGTCGTAGCGGCAACAAAGCCCCGCCCAGATCGGCTAGTATCTCAGTCGTTGTCGTCCCAAGAAGCGTGCAGCCTCTATAGGGTCTGTCCACAGGGACAGAGGCGTTAGCTTTGTGGGGTTTTCCCGGTGCATCTCCATCTAATCTGCTGAGGTATGATTTCAATCTGCTGTAGTAGCCAGAGCGGGGTTGGGCTATTGTGGTCCTAGTCTCCCGAGGCAGACGAAGCTCCGTCTCGTCTATGTAAGGTGGTTGTTTACCCAGAACGGCATTCACAGGTCTGCAGCCTACGTAACTTGAGATTGACTCCCTATGAATGCCGCTCAGGGCCTGTCAATATTGCGACGGGTCCAGAAGTTGCTTTATGAACCTGTGAACTTCGTCCGTCAGTTCGTATAGATGCTTCTGGCATGCCTTGGCGGGGGCTCCTCTGTAAGCAAGTGTCCAGTTCTGTGGCTTCCCACTACAGCCGGTTCTACGTACCGGAATGACTCGGGTTTTACCCGACCAAGGGCTGTTGTTTCGGCGATCTAACCCCGTTTAGGTCGGCGAAGTATCCCAGAAGTGGTTCGCCCATAGGACTACATTTGCTACGTATTCTTCTGCTCAGGGCTGGCATCGAGTCAAACCCAGAGCCAGAAACTTACACCTGTTGTGTATGCCAAAGACGACTACACCACAACTCCCCCCCGCGGCGGCTTTGGCCCCCGGCTGCTCAAACAGAGCAGCCTTCGCGGCTAACCCCAGTCCACCTGAGCAGCTCAACACAAACACCACAGTACCACAACACAACAACACAATAGACTACACCACAACCACAACAGACCACACAAACGTACCACCATCCACACGCCGCCGCCAACAACTCCTGGTTCCTCCCACAATCTGCACGGTATGTGCAACATCTGCCTTTGCTGGTGCCACTTTAGGGCATGTTCAGGTCTGCGCACCACGCGAGATTGGACGAGGAACTTCGAGGGCCCGTGTTGCTCTGCACCACCACAGGCCGGCATCCTCCACAGCAGCGCACACAGCCAATGGTGGCAGGGCAACACACATCCCTCACACCCCGCACAACAACACGTCTCCCGAACCACATGAAGCTCCTTCAATTCAACTGTAATGGACTTCAGAGCAAAATCCAGGAGATTACCGTCTTCATGGGAAGGCGTGGTATATTGATAGCTGCGGTCCAAGAGACGAAGTTGCACAGCAATTCAACGTTTTGCGAACCAGCTGACCCCAGCGAAGCATCAGCGGGGTTTCCCTAAAGTGCACAGCACAACAACAGCACTTAACGCCATAAACACTCATATAACACGTAGCCTAAATCGCAACCGCCCCTGTGAGAGAACTTTTTTAGTAGCGTTGGACCTGCCAAAGGGGTTGTCCGGGGTGGTGTCCTATCCGCATTCCTATTTAACTATTATATTTCCAAGCTCCCTCAACCAACGCTGAAGATTGTTCGATAATGGCGTCTAAGAATGCAATTGATGAGTTGTGTACGAAAGTAAACGAATATCTCTCCAAGCTTTCTTGCTTCTTCACTGCTAGGAGCCTAACCCTCTCCCCTACAAAATCCTCTGCGACCTTGTCCACCACCTGGATGAAGGAGGTCAGAAATTCACGTCGATGATACACCAATCCCAACTTTGAAAAACCCCAAAATGCTGGGAGTAATCTTCGACAGTCTGCTCTCCTTCTCTGCGCACGCAACCGCTATTGTCAACAAAGTCCAGAGCCGCAACAAGGGCCTCAAGTCGCTAGCCGGAAGTACTTGGGGAAACGTTGCAATTGGCCGGCCGGTTTTAAATTACGCAGCACCAGTGTGGTCGCTGGGGACTAGTAGGACGCAGTGGATGAAGCTGCAGACGACTCAAAACACTGCACTTCGGACAGCGACGGGATGCCTTCTGATGTCGTCAGAACACCACCTGCATGACGAGGCGAAAATGCTCCCCATAAAGGAGCACAACACAATGCTCTACAAGCAGTTTTTAGTTGGGAGCCACAGACGTGGTCACCCAAATAGACAACTGCTTGCAGAAGAGCCCACGCCCAGGCACGTCAGGAGGCATCTCTATGAACTGACGGACGAAGTCCAAAGGTTAAGTAAACAACCTCTGGACCCGTCAGCTTATCGACAGGCCCTGAGCGGCACTCACAGGGAGTCAGTCTCGAGTTATGTAGACTCCAAACCTGTGAATGCCGTTCTAGGCGCACAACCACCACAATAGCCCAACTTCGCTCTGGCTACTGCAGCAGGTTAAACTCATACCTGAGCAGATTAGGCGCAAATGTGCCAAATGAGCGTCGAGCATGCGGAGAGATACCCCACGACTCGAAACATCTCTTCGCATGCGCGGAAAACACAACAATGCCGATTGTGTCTGCACGCTTGATAGGGCTTCCGTTAGTTGAGCTGAGACTGAGATATTAACCGGTCTGGGCGGGGTTGTTGTAGGCGCTACAAAAACAACCACAGGGTGGTATCCTTTGATGACTTGTGCTCGAAAGCAAACGATTACCTCTCCGAACTTCTTCGCTCGCTTCTTCAATGCAAGGAGCCTAACCTTCTCCCCATGAAATCCTCGGCAACCCTTTTTACCACCAGGACGAAGGAGGTCCGACTACAGCTGGGAACTCACGTCTATGGCTATGACAAAGAAGTGTTGTTGACAACATACGAGGCAATGGCCTGTTTCAAACTATGCAGCGCCCATGTGGTCGCCGAGTACTAGCAGGACGTATTGGACGAAGCTACAGACATGCCAGAACACGGCACTCCAGACAGCAAATGGATGCCTTCTGATGTCGCCACAGCACCACCTTCACGACGAGGCTCAAATGCTCCCAGTGAGGGAGCCAATGAGTGCCCGGAACTCGGAGAGAGAGGAGACAATAATTGAGGGACAAACCGATATAGGCAGGGTTGAGTAGCCACTTCAACAACAACAATAACATAATTGATTATGTTGTGAAACATGGTAACAAAGACGAGAAATTAGTAGCATGCTACAAATTGGTGAAAAAGGATGCCAATATGGATTCACTAATGTACGGAAACTTCAAGCTTGGTGTTTGTGGTGATGATTACAAGAAAGTGATGAAGACTGAGTTATGACCAGCTAAGGTGAAAAATGGTGCCATGAACCCGTGAGTGGCCAGAAGTGATTCTTGTGCGGTCGGTTCAAATCGCAGCTCACAACGTCCGGATATTTATATCCACGTATCCTCTGGGTAGCGACCAAGCACCACTTTGGGAGCGAGCTAAAGTGAGAAGGCGTAAAACCTCGCGTGCACTGGGTTTGGGTCACGCCAAGTTAAAACCACGCCCAATGAAAATTCAAACATGCCCCGAATGAGACCCCCTTGTTTTGATGACGACCACGGCAAACGTCAGTGCATTACGTTTTTTTTTCAAAAGGGCGGGAAACAACCGCAGCAAAATAAGTTGGCCCATTGTATATGCTCCCATCCTCAGCTTATAAAAGTTTTTATAAATTTATCGAGTTATCACTGCTTATCGAATTTTATCGTGTTAACATAGTGTAACGACATATCGAAATTTTTCGATAGCTTTCGAAAAATGTGGAGCTGTCAAAATTAAAAATTTATAAAGATATGCACACATTTTTGAATTATCGAAATTTATCGAGCGCTCGAATTTCACAGTTATCGAGATTAGTCGAGTTATCGAATTTTGTTTAGTTGTCTGATTATTAGGGCTCGGATTCATATGCAAATGTATGTTTTTTTTGGGCATGTTAAAATTGATATAGTTAAGCTGTCTTTACGAATCACGAAATTTCCTTTAACATGGCATTCAATCGTCAATGCATATTATTGCATATTTCGCAGTAAATGTTTTTGCATATTTATTGCACCTAATTTAGTATATTTTACAACAAATGCATGTGGTTTTTGCATATTTTTTATTTACAACCATTTAAATTTGGTGCGAAATCTTTTGCAAAAAATTTCATATAATTTTTTCTTAAGTATTCATCACAAAACAAAACAAAAAACAAAATTAAACAAACTTCGCTCAGACTTACTGCAAGAAGATAAAGACGCCCCATCAGTATACACTATCCGTAATAGGCTTAGCGCAAGCATGGGCGGGTAGCACGCAAAATCCCTTAAGTTGGCCATGTTAATATGAAAAAGAGGATGAATTTTTACGTGGAGCATGTCCTGAAGCCCAAAGAGTTTTGGTATAATGTCTTATGGACCGATGAGTCGATGATACGACTCAAGTATTTACGACAAATTGTCCTATAAGTGTACGGTTCCTACCGTTAAGGCAGTAGACAAAGGTTTATTGGTGTGGGGATGTCTCTGTGCTCAAGGTACGGGCGATATAATCGTTTTGGAAGGAAAAGTTAATGCAGATGTCTATATAAAGATCCTAGAGGAGACGGCTATCCCCGAAGGGAAACGACTAATTGGTGACCATTTTGTATTCCAGCAAGACAATGCACCTATTCACACCGCAAAACAGGTTGTGGAATATCTCTCCAAGGAAAATATAACTATTTTAAAATGGCCACCGCAAAGTCCTGACCTCTCTCCAATAGAGAACGCTTGGGCAATATTTAAGATTCGTATTGCTGAAGCAGCGCCTCAAAACTTGCGACAGTTGAGAGAATGCATAATTTCAAATTGGAAAAATATTAATCCAGAGGAATGTCGTAAGCTTGTAGACATCATGCCCGGATCGACTTGCAAAAATGTGGATATTAACTAAGTTGGAAACTTCATTTTTTAAGACTTTTCGTAAAAGTATTTTAAGTTTCCAGACCCGGCAAAGAAGTCTAAATTTTGTTTTTTATTTTTAAGTAGTCGTTTTGACAATTTATATTAAACCTTTGAAATAAACAGTATATTTCTTTTGAAAACCAACATATATTAATGCAATTTGTGTTTGAGTTCGTATACCCACATTGGAAACTAATTTTTTCCACACACTATATATATAGATATATATATACTTTGGATACTTTGGAGAAAACCCATCGCTGGTATAAATATTCAAAATTTTTTGGATATTTGTAACTCCAATGCTTTTCCAAATGTTCATCACGTACTTAGAAGCATAGCTGTTAAAAGGTAAACCTTATACGACTGCCGCGAATGAAAGAACGTTTTGAAGTTTGCGCCGCCTAAAAGCTTACATATGTACATAGTTGAGATCAACTATGATAGAAGATCGTCTCAATGTGCTAGCTTCTCTCAATATTCATCGCAATCTGGATGTTAATGTTGACTCCTCGGCGAATTACATTTTTGAAAGCAGAATAATTTAGTAAATAATGCATCAGGAGACTTTTCTTCGATATTCTTGATTGTTGCGAATGACTTTACATACATTTTGCATGTTCATTATCATTTAGAGTTTGAACGTGTACGCGGTGTTACTGATACATATTTTGAAATACAATTAATTTACACCTATTGGGAGAAAAACTGTATTCATCTAAATCGATAATCGATGTTTTCGTTTACACTTGCGACAGAGTTGCCCTGGCTTCAGTTTATCAAGATTATTCAGTGAGAGTATTGGAGAAATTTATCAGAAATGTGTAAACGAGTTTCCATACAAAGTTTGACAGTTGATTAAAGTTTACACAATTATAAGGTTATACGGTTTAAAATGCGTTTTGTCACGCATTTTTTCAATGTACCTACGGAGCATTGTCCAACAATATTCCTAGACCGCGTCGTGCAGATAGGCGCAACACTTTCTGTGACACTTGCTTCCAGTGAACGGTCGGTCCTTCTTAAGCATAAATCGAAGTTACGAAGTAAAACTGGTTAAAAAAGATTAAATGGTTTAGCTTTACTTAATATCCACAGAGATATAGAAGTTACTAACAAGGAAATATTGAATACAATTTTTTCTTTTAAAATAAAAAAATTAATTTTTTAAAACCTGCATTCGCCCCTAATGTACACACATACAATGTACATACACATATATGTAAATTCATATTTATTCAGGTTAGAGACTTTACATATTTACAATTACTGCATACATGAAACTTATTTCCTAATCATAATAAGTACATATGTATGTACATACATAATACACATTATGCATGTATGTATGTATGTATGTATGAAAGAGCATTCAACACTTTTGGAAAAATTCACAAGCGTGCTCCGTTTGATGGGAAGGGCCGAATCTCTTCAGAAAGCCAATATTGCCGAAATGCTAAAGTTATTACGCTTCGCCTTTTGTGATTCCGTTCCAACTTCGTTGCGAGGTCTGCTTGCTTCGGACAATATCACAGCAGAATCGGCAACATTTTGCTCCTCATTTAAATGTGGTGCCTCTGTGGTGGACGCCTCCGTTGCATGCGTTGTAGGGGGGAAAGTTGTTGCGACCTGAGGTAAATGCGCTAAGAAATGTGAGGATGGCAAATGCGTTTCTGGATAAGGCTGATGTGGCAGCGGAATCAGCAAAGATTGCATTCCATTTACTGTCCCGACAACGGCAGGATTGACGTGAGCCGTGGCGGCAAAACAAGTGGCTGCCGCAATATCTAGTGGCGAAGGACTTAAAAGCTGCGGCTGCATATACTCGCGCTGGTACATTGCCATCGCCGAGTAGATAGTAGCTTCGTCATGGTAAGGTGAGCGAGTTCCACAGCTATGCCAGTTGGAATAACTTTCGTCATCGCTCGATTCAATTGAGCGACAACGTTTTGTTGTTGGCGAATCCATTTGGCCACTTGTCACGCTGATGCGATCATCTTCGAGGCTGGCTAGTGAGCTCTTACTGGGACTAGGCGGACTGTCGCTCACTTCCTGTTCATCACCACTCAACGCACTTAGCTTACGTTTGCAGCGCGATTGACCTGTTTCGCGAAATCCTTTAGCGAATGGGTTGTTGTCAATCTTCAACTTTGTAATACGATCATTCTGAAGAGAAAAAACAAAAACAAATAACACCAGTTAGCCGAAATGTGACACTGTTTATGAACATACATACATATGTAAATATGTATGGATATACGCATGTATGAATGTACATTAGGGTGGCTGCTATTTTGCAAAATAAAGTTTATAAAGTAAAACTCAACATCCTGTAAAAAATAACGATGGAAATTGTATTGAAAATAAAAAAAGGTATTTTTCGCTTATGTTTTATTGAGTTATTTTCACTATGTACGTTATATTTAGTTCGCGGTAAGAAATAAACTGGGATTTTCTTAAAGCCAATTTTCTACAGTTTACGAGAATTTTTTTAACATTTATTTTCTATTGGAAAATATTATTGAAAATGTTATATTGGATAACGTTAGGGCATGTCTTGAGTCAATCATTCTGTCAAATCTACTTCAGTTTCTAGGATATGTTATTAAAATTCAAATTTAACGACGTCACATTTTATAGTTAAAGCCCTTTTGAGTATTTGAAAAAATATATATTTGGTCCAGAACGATGCATATATTCCCACTGTGCGGTTTGGCGACACTGAGAGGCAGCAAAATCTTTTCGCCCGCCTAATAATTGTCCTGACGGAAGCGTGTACATGTACAAACATACATATGCGCACATGGACTCACCTTTGGAGACTCAAACCAAAGCAATGGCGTCAAGTTTGTCGCCTCGATTCGCTGCTAGGGGTCTGTTTCAATGCCAAGTGCTTGTCGGACTCAAGTGGATCACAGCCAGTGGCAATATAGTGCAGCGCGTACGTACATACTTATGTATGTATGTATTGCAAGTAGTATGAAGACGAATTTTAAGAGATCATTGGCGTACTGTCTGCGTCAAATATATGTAGACAAAAACAAATACATACATATGTATGTAAATATGTATATATAGACAATCTACGCACTTAGGCACTGTGGGCCCCTGCTGCGGCATTGTCTCCAATATATGTACATATGTATGCATTTTCATTTGTACGTGTCTATGCACGTACATACGTATGTAACTATGTATGAATGGAATAATAATTCAAAATCTCCCAGGATAAGGGGTTACACTTTAAATTGATATGGAAGACATACAAACCTGATAGGCAGTTACTGCTACGAACTCCGTCTCTGGAAAAACGAAAGCCTTCTGCGGGGCCCAAGGTAGCTGCGTGAGGTCCGAGGTGCGAATGATATGCAGACGAGGTTGATATTTGTGCATACTGGCGAGCACAATCTGCGTAAGCAAATGGACGAGTTTTTTCATAAGAGGAATCGGTACATTTAAGTACATACGTATATATGTATGTATGTATGTGTGTGCATTAGGATGGCCCTTAGTTATATGGAGAAAAATAAAAGTGTTTGGAATCTCGGTCTCACCCCCTAGAAATGTGTGAATAGCCTAAAGACTAAACTATACAAA